>NC_134690.1:155538137-155863852 GCF_050947455.1 Rhinoderma darwinii | reverse complement strand
CTACAGACATCCAATACCATAACTGAAAATAATTCACCAAAAATTAATGTGTGATGAGTTATTTCCGAATGTAATATCCATGTGCAATCACTAATTCTGTGGTCACTGGTTACTGACACCAGCTGTACAGTTCCAAAGCGTGCATGTATAGATCTCTTGGCCCAATCCCCTGCGTCTCTATCCTTTGCATGTAAAAGGCAGCGATCTCAGTGTGTGATATACCCCTGCTGTCCTGCTTATAATAAACTGGTAGGAAGGCTCTGAGCCGTCCTGCTGCAGTATAAGGGTATATTCACATGCAGCATATTTGTTGCAGGAATTCCTACAATTGAAAATCAGTTCCATACATCAGTATTGGGTTGTTTTTGCAGAATGTATGTCACTGCCTATATGAACGATTAAAATTGAATTTTATTGTAGACATCCATGGCCGGCCTTCGCTATGTTCGACCAGTGCGGTCGCACAGGGCGCCAGCCGCCACACGGCAAGAGGGGCGCCAGCGGGTGTGTGTATCCCCGCGCCATTGCAACTACCAGCGGGGATACACACACTAACTGAAGTCGCACCCGGGCGCTTCTTCACTTAGTGGCCATCGCTACCGCTGTAGCAGCCATAGCGGCTGCTAACGGTGACACCGGGCATGAGGGCGGTGGCACCGCTAGCAGCTGCTGTGGCTGCTATAGCGGTAGCGATGGCACTATAGCAGAGCAGGGAGATATCTCCCTGCTCTGCTGTCTACTAGCGCCACTATAGCTCCCTTCAGCTACAGCGGCGCTAGTAGACAGCAGAGCAGGGAGCTACCTCCCTTGCTCTGCTATAGTGCCCCCCTGTAGATATCAACCCCCCCCTTCCAGGATAGCGCCACCATAGCTCCCTGAAGGAGCGGAATCCCCGTGTGCCCGGGGATTCCGGTCCTGGAGCGCTGCTTGATGCCTCTGTCCATATATGGACAGTGACATCAGGGAAAACTCCTGAAGCGGAATCCCCGTTCACAGCATTGCAGACTCTATGATCGGGGATTCCACTCCAGGAGAAGCCAATGACGTCATGGACACAGACGTCAGGAGCTTCTCCTGGAGTGGGATCGACGGTCATAGCGGGGATTCCGCCTCAGGAGTTTTCCCTGATGTCACTGTCCATATATGGACAGAGGCATCAAGCAGCGCTCCAGGACCGGAATCCCCGGCCACACGGGGATTCCGCTCCTTCAGGGAGCTACGGTGGCGCTATCTTTACTGGAAGGGGGGGTGTTGCTATCTACAGGGGGGCTGTGGGCTGTGTGGCACTACCTACAAAGGACAATTGTGCAGGAGCACACAAAATACCCAGCTTTCCCGGGTATCAAAAAAAAAGTGTGGAAATAAACTAAGATATAACTTTTATTTAATCTAGCTAAAAGGATTAATCCTTTACTCAGACTAAATAAAAGTTATAGCTTAGTTTATTTCCACACATTTATTTGATAGCTGGGAAAGCTGGGTATTCTGTGTGCTCCTGCACAGTTGTCCTTTTTTGAATGTCTATTGCCTGCCAGCTATCGGTCAATTCACACTACCTACAAGGGGCTGTGGGCTGTGTGGCACTACCAACCAGGGGGCTGTGGGCTGTGTGGCACTACCAACCAGTGGGCTGTGTGGCACTACCTACTAGGGGGCTGTGTGGCAATACCTACCAGGGGGCTGTGGGCTGTTTGGCACTACCAACCAGGGGGCTGTGGGCTGTGTGGCACTACCAACTAGTGGGCTGTGGGCTGTGTGGCACTACCAACCAGTGGGCTGTGTGGCACTACCTACTAGGGGGCTGTGTGGCAATACCTACCAGGGGACTGTGTCGCACTACCTACCAGGGGGCTGTGGGCTGTGTGGCTCTACCAACCAGTGGGCTGTGTGGCACTACCAACCGATGGGCTTTGTGGCACTACCAACCAGGGAGCTGTCGGCTGTGTGGCACTACCAACCAGGGGGCTGTGGGGCACTACCAACCAGGGGGCTGTGGGCACTACCAACCAGGGTGCTGTGTGGCACTCCCTACCAGGGGGCTGTGGGCTGTGTGGCACTCCTTACCAGGAGTCTTTGCGACACTTTCTACCAGGGGGCTGTACGGCACTCCCTACAGGGGGCTGTGCGGCACTCCCTACATGGGGCTGTGCGGCACTCCCTACAGGGGGCTGGGCGGCACTACCTACTAGGGGGCTGTGTGGCAATACCTACCAGGGGACTGTGTCGCACTACCTACCAGGGGGCTGTGGGCTGTGTGGCTCTACCAACCAGTGGGTTGTGTGGCACTACCAACCAATGGGCTTTGTGGCACTACCAACCAGGGAGCTGCCGGCTGTGTGGCACTACCAACCAGGGGGCTGTGGGGCACTACCAACCAGGGGGCTGTGGGCACTACCAACCAGGGTGCTGTGTGGCACTCCCTACCAGGGGGCTGTGGGCTGTGTGGCACTCCTTACCAGGAGTCTTTGCGACACTTCCTACCAGGGGGCTGTACGGCACTCCCTACAGGGGGCTGTGCGGCACTCCCTACATGGGGCTGTGCGGCACTCCCTACAGGGGGCTGGGCGGCACTCCCTACAGGGGGCTGTGTAGCCCTCCCTACAGGGGGCTGTGTGGCACACTCTACAGGGGGCTGTGTGACGCTATCTACAAGGGGGCTGTGTGGCGCTATCTACAAGGGGGCTGTGTGGCGCTATCTACAAGGGGGCTGTGTGGCGCTATCTACAAGGGGGCTGTGTGGCGCTACCTACAAGGGGGCTGTGTGGCGCTATCTACAAGGGGGCTGTGTGGGGCTACCTACAAGGGGGCTGTGTGGCGCTACCTACAAGGGGGCTGTCTGGCGTTACCCACAAGGGGGCTGCGTGGTGCTACCTACAAGGGGCTATGTGGTGCTACCCACAAGGGGGCTGTGTGGCACTACCCATAAGGGGCTATGTGGTGCTACCCACAAGGGGGCTGTGTGGCACTACCCACAAGGGGCTGTGTGGTGCTACCTATAAGGGGCTGTGTGGTGCTACCTACAAGGGGCTGTGTGGCGCTACCTACAGGGGGAATCTGTGAGTGGGGGTCTGATGGTCATTTTACTGAGTGGTGGGCTGATGGTCATTTTGCTGTGAGTGGGGGGCTGGTGGTCATTTTACTGTGAGTGGGGGTTTGATGGTCATTTTTCTGTGAGTGGGGGTCTGATGGTCTTCAAGTGATTTCCACCTCTGACCTCCAATTGAAATTAATAGGAGGCAGAAGATACCTGCGGCGCTCGTTTGAAGCTTTTTTTTCCTGCGTCTTTTGCATTCGCTTCAACAGCTTAAGAAAAAACACAAAAAAAAGGTCACACAACGCTGTCAGTTGCTGAAGGAATTTTGAGGCAGATTTTTTTTGCCTTACAAAAAAACGTGTGTGAGCATGCCATACGAGTGGAGTGCTTGTTCTTAGCCGTTTTCGGTCTTTCTCAAAACAATTTTTGGTAGGGGGGCCCTGAGGAAATTTTGTTTTTCCAGTGCTGCCTCGAGTCCGAAAAGGTTGGGAAACTCTGTACGAGGGTCCCGTCATGGAGCAGCTCAGTTCATCATGGGAACGGGGCCTAGGTGAGTAAAATTTTTGTTTTTGTTTGGGTGCACTGTCTACAAGGGGGAGGTGCGGGGACTGTATGGCACGATCTACAAGGGGGAGGTGGGGGACTGTATGGCACGATCTACAAAAAGGAGGTGGGGGATTATGGCACTGTCTACAGGGAGGCTATATGGCAAAATCTACAGGGGGGCATTATAATGTGTGGGGGCCACTAAGCGGACATTATACTGTGTAGGGGTACTACAGGGGGCATAATACTGCGTGCACAATTAGAGGACAAAATACTGTGTCCTTGAAGGGGTTGTAATATATTATATTATAAAATATTATTATTATACTATATGGGGGCACTAAAGGGGCATTATAATTTTTTTAAGGGGCATTTTTTTTTAATGATGGGGTGGGGCGCCGAAAGATCATTTCGCACAGGGCGCCATCTATCCTAGGGCCGGCCCTGTAGACATCAATGACTTAAATTGGGCTAAATAACCAATGAAACTATTAAAGGCGTAAGCAAGCTGACTAGTCGGGGGCTGCAAATGGATATTGTATTAGTCCGCATATACCTCCAAAAGCATGAACATTTCTACCCCTTCAATTTATGATATATAACTTGGTCATCCCTGGCCAATCACATGCAGGCACATGCCAGTGACGGCACCTACACGAGGCGAGCCCCCGGATGTGCAGCGAGTCCCCAGGTGACAGGAAGAAAGCGTCCCTAGTAACCAGGGATCATTAAGCGGCCTTCTTAATAACTGGTAGACAAAAGCTGGCAATAATTTCAATGAGAAAGACGCTTAGACAAAGGGGGTATTACATCTGCGGATATCCCCTATGTGGTCCCTAATCCTTCTCCTGAACTCTCTTGAAGTGTTGCCAATGTATTGAAGCCCACAGATGCGCGAAATGAGATAAACAATTCCTCTTGTTCTGCAATTAATGAATGACCTATTTATAAAAGTCCTCCCTGTAGTGTGACTATGAAAATTCTTGCGGCATAATATGGAATCACAAGCCTTGCATGATCCACACCTAAAGGTGCCCTTAATGTCATTTGTGAGCCAAGATGTAGGAGAGGTAGATTGCAGGTGGCTATGTACCAGGCGATCCCTGATGTTTCTGCCCCTCCTGTAGGTCACCAATGGTTTAACACCCACCATACTGCCAATGTCGGGGTCTGCTTTAAGAATCCCACAGTAGGTTTGTAAGACCCTAAATACCTCCTTGTTCAATGAATCATACGTCCCTACAATGTGTATCTGCTCCTCAGTTGAACACTTCCTGGGAATGAGGATATCACTCCTATTACAGCTTAAAGCGTTTTGATATGATGATCTCAAGTCTTTCGGGTGTAACCTCGCCATAGAAATCTATTTTGTAGGTCTGTTGCAGCTATTCCAAAGTCTGTGATGGTAGAGCAATTCCTACGTACCCTTAGGTACTGTCCCTTGGGTATCCCCCTTTTTAATGGTCCGGGGTGCCAGCTCTCCCACCTCAAGAGACTATTGGTCGCTGTGTCCTTCCTATAGATGCTAGTTTGAATACATCCTTGTTCAGTCTTGAAGATATTGATGTCAAGGAACGTAATTTTACTGTCATGGATTTCAGAGGTGAAAAAGAGCCCCATCTCATTGAAATTAAGGATAGCCACGAATTCCTGGAACTGTTCCTTGGTTCCCGTCCAGAGAATCAACACATCATCAATTAATCTTAGCCACAGAAGAATCAATGATGTCCATTTATCCATGTCCTCATTGAACACAACCTTTCTCTCCCACCAGCCCAGATATAGGTTAGCATATGAGGGGGCGCAGGGACAACCCATCGCAACTCCCTTGATCTGCTGGTAGTATTTCCCATCGAACAGGAAGAAGTTGTGTTCAAGGACAAATCTGAGTAGACTAACCACAAATTCATTGTGAGCCTGATAGTGCTGTCCCCTTTCATTCAGGAAGTCCACCACAGCCCTACATCCGAAGTTATGGGGTATACAGCTGTAGAGGGCCTCAACATCTAGGGAAGCCAAGAGAACATCAGCATCATACCTAATACCCTCAAGTCTTCTAAGTACATCCATCGTGTCCCTGATGTAGGATGGGAGAGTCAAAACAAGAGGATTCAGAATTCGATCAATATAGAGACCAGCATTTTGGGTCAGATCATCAACCCCTGATACAATGGGGCGGCCCTTCAGGGGAGATGTGCCCTTATGCAGCTTCGGTAAACTGTAAAAGGTGGCATATTGTGGATGATCAACGAGGATGAAACGCTGTTCATCAGTACTCAGTAGGTTCAGGGATCTGCCTTGGTTTATTAAATCCTTCAATGTATTAGCAAAGATCTTCATTGGGTCACTGCAAACTGCGATAACAGGTTATATCCCCCAAAATGCGATGACACATGATCTTGTATTGCCTCCTATCCATCACCACAGTGTTGAAACCCTTTATCAGAGGGCTTGATGACTATGGTCTCATTTGTTCCAGTGCTTGTAGAGCAGCCATCTCCTCTCTCGAGGTATTCAATTTGATTGCATTAAGGGAATCTAGTTTCCTAAATTGATCAGCCACTACCTCTAGAAAAACATCAATCGGTGTGTTATCATTTACAGGTGCATTTCTTATTGATGGAAGCCGCAAATTAGTAAATGGTCCATCACCAGTGTTTCTTTGACCCTCTTCCAGTAGTTGATCAAGCATTCTGAGGTGTGGCAGATCCTCTTCTGCAATCCCTAATTCTAGACACTGTCGCCTGTCATGAGTTTTAAAAAAAAATTTCCATTTAAGCTTGTGCACAAAAAGATTCAGATCCTTGACCCATGTAAATAGATCGAATCTATTTGTGGGCACAAAAGACAGGCCCTTTTTCAAAATGCTGGTCTCTTCTGTGGTCAAAATTCGTGATGAGAGATTCATTATCTGCAGATCATCCTCCTTATGACTAAAGATCATACTTCTCTCCTGTCTCGTAGGAGGTACTCTGAAATTGGATGGTTCCTGGCTAAAAAACCCTCTCTGTTGGGATTCTTTCTTATGCCTCTACCCCGTTGATTCATGCGGGTAGGATTTCTTCCCTGATGTTGATTACCTCTCAGTCTTCTACTAGGGATTCTGGGGTTATCTGAATCTAACTGTTCTTGTTCAGAAGAAGAAGGGTCTGTGTCAGGTTCTTGACTCCCCATGTTCTTTGTACTGTAATCTGAATCTCCCACTAGGACCATATTAGGTCTTGGTGGGAGATTCAAACTCTGGATACCTACCTGAAAAACAAGATCGTACCTCGTGGTTTACGCATTACCCTCATTCCTGCTGCAAGGATTAGGTCCTCTGAGCTTCTCAAAAAATGGGAGAAGGAATCCATTGATTCATTTTTAAGATTCATGGGGATTTTACTTGAAGAAGAGAAAGTTTTATTAGCCCGCAGTTCAACCGAACTTAAAGAGGGGATTGAAGTAGTTAGAAAACTCTCCAGTAATCCAGATTTTGAAAGAAAAGAAGTGGCACTCCAGCAGGGTATAGAGAAGTTCACTGGACATATAAAAGAACGGAAGCATTTCCAATATGTACGTGATACCGCTGATTTTAAGGAGGGCAAAATCTTTGATTACAGTACAAAGAACATGGGGAGTCAAGAACCTGAAACGGAACCTTCTTCTTCTGAACAAGAACAGTTAGATTCAGATAACCTCAGAATCCCTAGTAGAAGACTGAGGGGTAATCAACATCAGGGAAGAAATCCTACCCACATGAATCAACGGGGTAGAGGCAGAGGAAAGAATCCCAACAGAGAGGGTTTTTTAGCCAGGAACTATCCAATTTCTGAGTACCTCCTACGAGACAGGAGAGAAGTTTGATCTTTAGTCTTAAGGAGGATGATCTGCAGATAATGAATCTCTCATCACGAATTTTGACCACAGAAGAGACCAGCATTTTGAAAAAGGGCCTGTCTTTTGTGCCCACAAATAGATTCGATATATTTACATGGGTCAAGGACCTGAATCTTTTTGTGCGCAAGCTTAAATGGAAAAAAAAAATTAAAACTCATAACAGGCGACAGTGTCTAGAATTAGGGATTGCAGAAGAGGATCTGCCACACCTCAGAATGCTTGATCAACTACTGGAAGAGGGTCAAAGAAACACTGGTGATGGACGATTTACTAATTTGCGCCTTCCATCAATAAGAAATGCACATGTAAATGATAACACACCGATTGATATTTTTCAAGAGGTAGTGGTTGATCAATTCAGGAAACTGGATTCCCTTAAAGCAATCAAATGTAATACCTCGAGAGAGGAGATGGCTGCTCTACAAGCACTGGAACAAGATGAGACCATAGTCATCAAGCCCTGTGATAAAGGGGGCAACATTGTGGTGATGGTTCGGAGGCAATACAAGATCATGTGTCATCGCATTTTGGGGGATATAACCTGTTATCGCATTTTGCTGAGTGACCCAATGAAGATCTTTGCTAATACATTGAAGGATTTAATAAACCAAGGCAAATCCCTGAACCTGCTGAGTACTGATGAACAGCGTTTCAGCCTCGTTGATCATCCACAATATGCCACCTTTTACAGTTTACCGAAGGTGCATAAGGGCACGTCTCTCCTGAAGGGCCGTCCCACTGTATCAGGGGTTGATGATCTGACCCAAAATGCTGGTCTCTATATTGATCGAATTCTGAATCCTCTTGTTTTGACTCTCCCATCCTACGTCAGGGACACGATGGATGTACTTAGAAGACTTGAGGGTATTAGGTGTGATGCTGGTGTTCTCTTGGCTTCCCTAGATGTTGAGGCCCTCTACAGCTGTATACCCCATAACTTCGGATGTAGGGCTGTGGTGGACTTCCTGAATGAAAGGGGACTGCACTATCAGGCTCACAATGAATTTGTGGTTAGTCTACTCAGATTTGTCCTTGAAGACAACTTCTTCCTGTTCGATGGGAAATACTAGCAGCAGATCAAGGGAGTTGCGATGGGTTGTCCCTGCGCCCCCTCATATGCTAACCTATATCTGGGCTGGTGGGAGAGAAAGGTTGTGTTCAATGAGGACATGGATAAATGGACATCATTGATTCTTCTGTAGCTAAGATTCATTGACGATGTGTTGATTCTCTGGACGGGAACCAGGGAACAGTTCCAGGAATTCGTGGCTATCCTTAATGTCAATGAGATGGGGCTCTTTTTCACCTCTGAAATCCATGATAGTAAAATGACGATTCTTGACATCAATATCTTCAAGACTGAACAAGGATGTATTCAAACTAGCATCTATAGGAAGGACACAGCGACCAATAGTCTCTTGAGGTCGTAGAGCTGGCACCCCAGACCATTAAAAAGGGGGATACCCAAGGGACAGTACCTAAGGGTACGTAGGAATTGCTCTACCATCACAGACTTTGGAATAGCTGCAACAGACCTACAAAATAGATTTCTACGGCGAGGTTACCCCCGAAAAGTCTTGAGATCATCATATCAAAACGCTCTAAGCTGTAATAGGAGTGATCTCCTCCTTCCCAGGAAGTGGTCGACTGATGAGCAGATACGTATTGTAGGGACGTATGATTCATTTAACAAGGAGGTATTTAGGGTCTTGCAAACCTACTGTGGGATTCTTAAAGCAGACCCCGACATTGGAAGCATGGTGGGTGATAAACCATTGGTGACCTACAGGAGGGGCAGAAACATCAGAATCGCCTGGTACATAGCCACCTGCAATCTACCTCTCCTACATCTTGGCTCACACATGACATTAAGGGCACCTTTAGGTGTGGATCATGCAAGGCTTGTGATTCCATATTATGCCGCAAGAATTTTCATAGTCACACTACAGGGAGGACTTTTATAAATAGGTCATTCATTAATTGCAGAACAAGAGGAATTGCTTATCTCATTTCGCGCATCTGTGGGCTTCAATACATTGGCAAGACTTCAAGAGAGTTCAGGAGAAGGATTAGGGACCACATAGGGGATATCCGCAGAAATGAAGATACCCCGGTAACAAGGCATGTGTGGGAGTGCCATTCTGGCAACACGAGTGCCATCCAATTCCAGGGGATTGAGCATATACGTCCATCGCCCAGGGAGGAGGGACTTAGACAAGAGAATTTTACAGAAAGAGGCCCAATGGATTTTTCGCATGCAAACTGTGAAACCTGCGAGCCTCAATAAACAGCTCTCGTTTAATTGTTTTTTTTTTATGATCCGACCCCCCTATTCCTTCTGGTATGCCCTACTGAGGCACCTACACTCCCGATATACATATGAATATAATATCCCCCTACCATCCCTGCAAATCCAGTCTCTCGCCACTGTATTTTTACCATCATAATACTTTATTGAGCAGCCTTACAATTGCTGGTGTGTTTCTATACAACCTGGTTGATTTAATGATGTAATACCCCCTTTGTCTAAGCGTCTTTCTCATTGAAATTATTGCCAGCTTTTGTCTACCAGTTATTCAGAAGACCGCTTAATGATCCCTGGTTACTAGGGAAGCTTTCTTCCAGTCACCTGCGGACTCGCTGCACATCCGGGGGCTCGCCTCGTGTAGGTGTCGTCACTGGCGTGTGCCTGCATGTGATTGGCCAGCCGGGCGCCGCGTCGTCGCATGGTGGGAGGGACCAGTACTATAACAGGCCGGCGTTCACTCTGCTCGTGTTCGACCAGCTGACTAGTGTCGAGCACAAGCCGGGTGAATGTTAAAGCACACAACTGGTGCTAACCGGCCTCTTGGTGTGTTATATTAATAAATATTGTGACCCCTGATGATGCACCCTACCAACAGAGGGTGCTGAAACTGTCAGGGATCATTACCATGTATATTGTTTGAAAAATATTATCCTCACACATATGTATATACATTTCAGTTCTTTGTGTAATATACTGATATATATAACAAGTTCTTTGTTCATGTCGGACACACCTATGGAAGACACCGCCCCCTGGAATGCAAGAAGAGTGTACAGAAGAATTTGCAGCTGAGAAGCGCTGGGGGCTTGGGCACTCCCACATCCCTAGGGAGGGTTTTTTTCTGTGTGTTTCTTTGTTCTGAATAAAAGTTTCAGTCTTCCTCCTGGCTGACGGAGGGAAGCTGTGTACCAAACATCTTTGGCTGGTTTACTTCTTTCCAGGCATGCCTCCAGCTTTCAATTTACAGAGGTGTTTATTCGGTGTGAAATACGGACCTGACATTTTTGGCGCCCGACGGGGACCTCACTTGAGGAAATATCGAAATCCGGATAACCGACAATCACAGGGTGAAACAGAGGACCCGAGATTGCCCACTGATAAGGAATTTGATCACCTCCGCAATAACACGGTAAGCTAATTGATTTTATAAATCTTCGACTTATCTGTGTTAGTGGACAGTCTTGTGGCGATCTGTAGAACCCTTTTGTTGATTTCCTGGATTATCTCAGGCGACAGGTGATATTTTCCGCTGTGAGGTCGCAAACCTGTGAGACCTTAGTCGCGCCCGACTAACCATCCTCTGGGTAATTAGGGACTGGATAGAAAATATAACAGACTGGAGAACTATAGATTGTGAGATTTTAATATTTCCAGCGAGGCCGGGGAGTCTAGCTAATGATTATATAACAGACCGGAGAGCTATAGACCTGTGAGATTTTAATATTTCCAGCGAGGCCGGAGAGTCTAGATAAAGATTGTTATATCCTAGCGAGATGTAATAATAAATACATTGCAGACTAGGAAATTGTAATGTTTCGGCGGACCGGAGGCTGTAGACTGAGGAATTGTAATATTTCCGGCGAGGCCTGGGAGTCGTTGACCGAAAATTGTTATATATATTACGTGTATAATATAGACTGTTAGGCATATGATTTAGTGAAGCGAAGAGATGTGAAGCAGTATGTGAGTAAAATGAAGAAATTGATGGAAGTGTGTGGAATCCATAGAGGAGGGCGGCTGCAAACCGGAGATTGGGCAAAAGGTATTCTGGAGAACAAAGGGAAGTTGGAAGGTAGTAAATTGATGGAAAGTGCTTTAGAGGGATTTGCAGAAGAGGAAGTTAAGAATAAGAAAGGTATTGTATGTATTAGAAAACACAGGACCAGCCGACGCCCGGTAATGGCGTCCGTACCTCATGTTGAGTGTGTCCTCATTGTGAGTGGGAAACCCCCCCCCCTCACAGCTGCGCACTGTGTTTCCAATGGGAGAGGCTGCCCCCCCTGCCCTTGATGAGGCCACGCCCGGCCCAACCAAATCAGTATGAACTAATCACCTTGTTAATTTTGTCATTTGTAGCACATGCTGCAGTGTCTTTTCTATTTTTAGGTTCCATTCTAGTGTGCTGGACGCTTTTCACTGATGAAACAACACGTCATCATTATATAGAGCTGGTGGCCGACAGATTGGACTGTTACAGATTATGTGTTTGATGTTTTGAACGTAGATAATTCCTATACAATGGTGTGATGAATGATTGCAGATACGTATGTTGTTTTGCCGGCATTGAAAGTGTTAAGATTGTGAGACTAGAAGCTGTGAGTGTGTGAGTGTGTGACCCCCCCCCTCCCTCCTGTAGTATGCTGTGTTTGGGAGGAGGAGGGGAGGGGGGCTGACTGGGTGCAGTCTGCAGGGCTGATGAGACAAAGGATTCCAATATGCACTGCTTTTAGAGATATACAGTGAAGGAAATAAGTATTTGATCCCTTGCTGATTTTGTAAGTTTGCCCACTGTCAAAGTCATGAACAGTCTAGAATTTTTAGGCTAGGTTAATTTTACTAGTGAGAGATAGATTATATAAAAAAACAACAGAAAATCACATTGTCAAAATGATATATATTTATTTGCATTGTCCACAGAGAAATAAGTATTTGATCCCCTACAAACCATTAAGAGTTCAGCCTCCTCCAGACCAGTTACACGCTCCAAATCAACTTGGTGCCTGCATTAAAGACAGCTGTCTTATATGGTCACCTGTATAAAAGACTCCTGTCCACAGACTCAATTAATCAGTCTGACTCTAACCTCTACAACATGGGCAAGACCAAAGAGCTTTCTAAGGATGTCAGGGACAAGATCATAGACCTGCACAAGGCTGGAATGGGCTACAAAACCATAAGTAAGACGCTGGGTGAGAAGGAGACAACTGTTGGTGCAATAGTAAGAAAATGGAAGACATACAAAATGACTGTCAATCGACATCGATCTGGGGCTCCATGCAAAATCTCACCTCGTGGGGTATCCTTGATCCTGAGGAAGGTGAGAGCTCAGCCGAAAACTACACGGGGAGAACTTGTTAATGATCTCAAGGCAGCTGGGACCACAGTCACCAAGAAAACCATTGGTAACACATTACGCCGTAATGGATTAAAATCCTGCAGTGCCCGCAAGGTCCCCCTGCTCAAGAAGGCTCATGTACAGGCCCGTCTGAAGTTTGCAAATGAACATCTGGATGATTCTGAGAGTGATTGGGAGAAGGTGCTGTGGTCAGATGAGACTAAAATTGAGCTCTTTGGCATTAACTCAACTCGCCGTGTTTGGAGGAAGAGAAATGCTGCCTATGACCCAAAGAACACCGTCCCCACTGTCAAGCATGGAAGTGGAAACATTATGTTTTGGGGGTGTTTCTCTGCTAAGGGCACAGGACTACTTCACTGTATCAATGGGAGAATGGATGGAGCCATGTACCGTCAAATCCTGAGTGACAACCTCCTTCCCTCCACCAGGACATTAAAAATGGCTCGTGGCTGGGCCTTCCAGCACGACAATGACCCGAAACATAAAGCCAAGGCAACAAAGGAGTGGCTCAAAAAGAAGCACATTAAGGTCATGGAGTGGCCTAGCCAGTCTCCAGACCTTAATCCCATCGAAAACTTATGGAGGGAGCTGAAGAGCCGAGTTGCCAAGTGACAGTCTCGAAATCTTAATGATTTACAGATGATCTGCAAAGAGGAGTGGGCCAAAATTCCATCTAACATGTGTGCAAACCTCATCATCAACTACAAAAAACATCTGACTGTTGTGCTTGCCAACAATGGTTTTGCCACCAAGTATTAAGTCTTGTTTGCCAAAGGGATCAAATACTTATTTCTCTGTGCACAATGCAAATACATATATATAATTTTGACAATGTGATTTTCTGTTTTTTTTTTTTAGATAATCTATCTCTCACTGGTAAAATTAACCTAGCCTAAAAATTCTAGACTGTTCATGTCTTTGACAGTGGGCAAACTTACAAAATCAGCAAGGGATCAAATACTTATTTCCTTCACTGTGTGTGTGTATATATATATATATATATATATATATATATATATCAGTTATGTCTACAAACCTAAATACATTTCTTATCTTTGCGCATGCGCTATTGTTTATAAAAGTTACGATATTTTTGTGTTATGATGTAATCAGATTTCATGTGTTTTGATGTTAATTCAGATGTATTAAACTATAGATACTGTGAGACACGGGGTTTTGAAAATGTATGTGCCCCCCCCCCACCGTTCCCTATTTTTATATACAGTTTATTGGTTTGCAGTAATTATTGTTATCAGATATAATATTTTCTGTTTTATTGAATAACTAACTACAATTGTTTTGTTTTTGATTTCACACATGAGTTATGTCATTGTAAAGATAAAATGTATTTGTCAGGAAAAAGTCATTTTTGTTTCAGGCTGTTGTACATTACAGGGGTTTAAACTAGTGCCCGACTTTGTTATGTTGAGATGTAGTTTTGAACCCTGCTACATTACTTTTGCAGAGTCCACAAAGGGGGGAATGGTGAAGGAACTGATCAGGTACAATTTTGGTTTGTTTTGAATTAATTAATTTGGTTTCAGGAGATCTACAAAATGTGAATGAGACCCCAATGAGTAATCCAGAATAAATGTGTATGAGAGTAACCAAAATTTTGAGGTTTTTCTGTGTAGATGGTTCCAGATCTTTTCAGAACTGTGAATATGGCACTGGGTAAGCTGTGCTGTAGTCTCCACCCAATATGAGGTAGTGTGTAAAAGACCATCCCCCTCCAGCAAAGTTACACAGGAGGTGACGTCACTCACAGATGGGTCTTTACAGATTTAGATGGGGGAGAAGGCAAAACAAAAAAATTGTCTGGACATTGTTAATTTGATGTAAAGTTTTTAGGAATTTCTTTTATTTTTTTATTTGTTTTTGTATTAATCAAGTATTTGCAGAACCTGATAAAAGTGAGATTCTCAAAGTGTTCTGGATTATCAGATGAGTGTGGAGAAGTGTATAACATTTGGTTTTATTTTAGAGGGTGAAGACGCCACCCCTTTGAAATGTTCTATCTATATGTGACATGGGTTTTTAATGTAAATTTGTAATAAAGAGGTTTTATTATACAGTATGTACAAGACAGGATACGAGGCACCAGGTAAATTACCCAGAAACCACTCTCACCTTCTTGTTCATCTCAAGGAACGGAGCTGGAGGTGCTCGCTGAGGCTGTAACCTGGCAGAAGGTAAGACAGCCGACATTTACACTGACTCTAGGTACGCTTTTGGCATCGCCCACAATTATGGGCCCATTGGTAGTAGGAACTTTATTGGATCATCGGGTAAGCCAATTGAGAGAGCGAGAGACGACAGACCTGACAACAAGGATATGTGCAGCCAGGTGTCAATAAATTGGCTTGTCCCTGGATACAATAATGCCACCGCTTGGTTTGTAGCAGCCGTCATGATGTGCGCACGGCGTGACACATAGGTAAAACAGCAAAGGTATCTGTGAAAAGTGCAGCCCGGCCAGATTACCCGTCCCAGCGACTGCAGGCCATACAACTACCCGAGGTAGAAGTGTATGACAATGTGCTCGTGTGTGTAGACCTGTTCTCAGGGGGGCCTGAAGCCCGGCCGGTATCTTCCCCACTGCATACGTTGTGTATAGTGACAGGGGAACAATGTTATCCCAAGCATTGAACTGGTGTTTGTACAATGATAAGATGTCAGCAGTTCTCTAGACATTGTCCCAAGGTTAGTTTGTTTAATAACTGTATTTAAGAAGTGTTGTGGGAATATTAAATACTGAAGTTAAGTTTTATGTAAAGTTCTAGACCAGCCTCAGCATTGGACTGTTGGATGTGTCAGATAAAAGGTACAGAAGCGGAATATTCCCCTTCGAAAACATTTTTATTTGTTTATTTTTATTTTTGTTGTGAAAGGGAAATTTTAGAGCAGAGAATTCTGTGCAGTGTATATGTGTATGTATAGATATATATATAAAGAAGAAGAATCAGTTTGTAAGATTTAGTTACTGACCAGTGTGAACGTTTAACATAAATCTGTCATTGTTAATGTTTTTCTTCAAGATCTGATTAAGATCAATTACTGATTAGGCCATGAAAAGCTTGTTCTTTATATATAAAGGTGTTTGATGTCATTTGAGGGCCTGACATTATTGTATGTACTTATAACAACGTTTATAATGTATGCGGATGATGTTATCACCAGATTAGTATTTAATTTAACAATTGACAAGAGTTGGGGGTCCCCAGCAAATGCCAGTAAATATGAACTAAAAGACTTTTAACATGATGAACTCCATCACTGAGATGCGTGAGGCACAGCCTGAGCCACTACAACGTGTTTATCATGAACTGACGGCAGTGTCACAATTCTAAGCAGCCGCCCAGACAAGTAACTTGCCAGAGGAAGAGTACAGATGCGGAGGGTTTGTGATAGTCACAATACAACTCCACTAATCCGCCTACGTGGGATCTCACCCCAGGCTCAAAGCATGAGGTGCTATGTACAGCCTGGTGACGTAAACTAAAGGAGACGGTGTCGGATAGATGAGAAGGACCAAACAAAGTCCTGATGACATCAGCAAAGATCAAAGTAAAGACCAAAGACCTGAGTGAATCCGTCAGCAGGATCAAGTGTTTTGATAAGTAAGTGGCTAGGAGGGGGTAATAATAACTCCCCCACTGGACACCAACGTAGTCTGACTCCACAATTGTGTGGGTTACCCTGAGGGTGACAGTCAGTGAAGAGCAGAAGACAGGAGAAGGAGGAGACGATGGTGTACAGGACTGGCAATGAACTGATGGGACCCGAAACCTGAGGATGATAGCATGAGATTGGTGATAGCATTATGATTATTAGTTGAGGCCCTATTGTTTATAATGTCTGAGGTTTATAATTATAATGTGTGTAAATATGCCACGGTGCTGCAAATTACAATCTGAGGAGTTTTATGTGAAGGTGTGAGGTGAAGGTCACTGTGCTGCCCATGACCTGTCATATCTGCAGGGGTAAAGTCCCATTAGGACAGTAAGTGACAGTGCGACAATTATTACTGTTAATAAAAATGTAGACCGGATTAATTATATATATATATTACAACCAGCAGCGGTTTGTAGATTATATCAAGACAACCATCCTGTATCCAGAGGAGAATAGGGAAAGTTAGGACCACTCCAACACCTTGGAAGTCCAGGTACAAAGGGGGGTTACTCATCAGGAGTAGCTTGTCTCAAGCTGGTGAAGAAATACAAAACCCCTACCCGCCTGGTTCGAGTTGTCAGTGGTAGGTTGATAGGCAAGAATCAGGGATAGAGTAATAATATTTTTAGGGGAGACTGTCAGGGATCATTACCATGTATATTGTTTGAAAAATATTATCCTCACACATATGTATATACATTTCAGTTCTTTGTGTAATATACTGATATATAACAAGTTCTTTGTTCATGTCGGACACACCTATGGAAGACACCGCCCCCTGGAATGCAAGAAGAGTGTACAGAAGAATTTGCAGCTGAGAAGCGCTGGGGGCTTGGGCACTCCCACATCCCTAGGGAGGGGTTTTTTCTGTGTGTTTCTTTGTTCTGAATAAAAGTTTCAGTCTTCCTCCTGGCTGACGGAGGGAAGCTGTGTACCAAACATCTTTGGCTGGTTTACTTCTTTCCAGGCATGCCTTCAGCTTTCAATTTACAGAGGTTGTTATTCGGTGTGAAATACGGACCTGACAAAACGTGTTGGGACACAGTTCTAATGGCAGGGATGACCAGGTTATATATCATAAATTGAAGGGGTAGAAATCTTCATGCTTTTGGAGGTATATGCAAACGAATACAATATCCATTTGCACTCCCGGACTGGTCGCCTTGCTTACGCCTTTAATAGTTTCATTGGCTATTTAGCCCAATTTTTGTCATTGATGTCTACAATAAAATTAAATTTTAATCGTTCATATAGGCAGTGACATATAATTTATAATACAAGTGAACGTACTGTATATCCATTAATATCAGTACAACGCTAGTTGTGCAATGTCAATACGTTCTGCAGAATGTACATTGATTTCAGCAAGCCTCATTCAGATGATTGGAACAGTCACAGAAATTTCCGAGGTTTCCGTTTCCATCACCATTGTTTTCAACGGTGACGGATCCGGTGCCCATGGTTTCCGTTTGTCTCTGTTGTGCACCAGATCCGTCGGTTTGGCGGAGGCAATAGTGTAGTCGACTATGTTTCCGGCAAAAATCAATGGTGATTGAAACGGAAACCTATGGTGTACGTTTGTGTCAGTTTGTGTCTGTTCAGGGCCCGTTCTAACGGAAAGCTCCGACGGAACGTCAGAACAGAACCTCAACGCAGATGTGAATGAGGCCTAACTATGCACATCCTGCTTAGAGTCATATTGAATGCCTGCCCACTAACAATTAAGGAGGCACGCTGAAGATAACCCCTTCCCTCTTTGGCCACTTTTGACCTTCCTGACAGAGCCTCATTTTTCAAATCTGACCACTTTATGTGGTAATAACTTCGGAATGCTTTAACCTATCCAAGCGATTCTGAGATTGTTTTCCCATGACACATTGTACTCTATGTTACTGGCAAAATTTGCTCGATACCATCAGTATTTAATTGTGAAAAACCCCAAAATATGGCGGAAAACTTGCAAAAATTAGTTTTTTCTAAATTTAATTGTATCTGCTTGTAAGACAGGCCGTTATACCACACAAAATTGTTGCTAATTAACATCCCCCATATGTCTACTTTAGATTGGCATAGTTTTTTTAACATCCTTTTATTTTTCTAGCATGTTACAAGGCTTAGAACTTTAGCAGCAATTTCTCACATTCAGGAAAATTTCAAAAGTCTATTTTTACAGGGGCCAGTTCAGTTGTGAAGTGGCTTTGAGGGCCTTATATATTAGAAAACCCCATTTTAAAAACGTCATCCCTCAAAGTACTCAAAACAGCATTTAGAAAGTTTCTTAACCCTTTAGATGTTTCAAAGGAATTAAAGCAAAGTAGAGTTTAAATTTACAAATTCATGTTTAATCCACTTTTTTGTAACACAAAGTTTTACCACAGAAATGCAACTCAATATTTATTGCCCAGGTTCTGCAGATTTAGGAAATATCCCACATGTGGCTTTAGTGTGGTAATAGACTGAAGCACAGGCCTCAGAAGCAAAAGAGCACCTAGAGGATTTTGGGGTCTTCTTTTTATTAGAATATATTTTAGGCACTGTGTCAGGTTTGAAGGGCTCTTGCGGTGCCAAAAAAGTGGAAATCCCCCAAAAGTTACCCCATTTGGGAAACTACTCACCTCAAGGAAATTATCTAGGGGTATAGTGAGCATTTTGACCCCACAGGTTCATTGCAGAAATTATTGGAACTAGGCTGTAAAAATTAAAATCTAATTTTTTTCAGAAAATGTAGGTTTAGCAAATTTTTTTTAATTTCCACCAGGACTAAGGGAGAAAAAGCACTGCAAAATTTGTAAAACAATTTCTCCCGAGTAAAACAATACCCAACATGTGGTCATAAACGTCTGTTTTGGACACACGCAGGGCTTAGAAGGGAAAGAGCGGAATTTGGCTTTTGGAGATCACATTTAGCTGGAATAGTTTGCGGAGGCCATGTCGCATTTGCAAAGCCCCTGAGGGGACAAAACAGTGGAAACCGCCCACAAGTGACCCCATTTTGGAAACTATAGCCCTTGAGGATATCATCTAGGGGTATTGTGAGCATTTTGACAACACAGGTTTTTTTGCAGAAATTATTGGAATTAGGCAGTAAAAATTCTGTAGTGAGCATTTTAACCCAATAGGTGTGTCATAGAATTTATTGGAATTGGGCAGTGAAAAAAAACAAAAAAAACATTTTTCTTTAATAGGACGTAACTTAAGCTCAAAATGTTTAATTTTCTCAACAAATAAAGGAAAAAAAGAACCCCAACATTTGGAAAGCAATTTCTTCCGAGTACGGCAATACCCCATATGTGGTAATAAACTGCTTTTTGGCTACATAGTAGGGCTCAGAAGGGAATGAGCGCCATTTGGCTTTTGGAGTGCAGATTTTACTGGATTAGTTTCTGGGCGCTATGCCGCATTTGCAAAGCCCCTGTGGGACCAAAACAGTGGAAACCTCCCAGAAGTTACCCCATTTTGGAAACTACGCCCTCAAGGTATTCACCTAGGGGTGTAGTGGGCAAGTTAACTCCGCAGGTGTTTTGCAGAAATTAGTGTGCACTCGATGTTGCAGAGTGAAAATTGGATTTTTTCCATAGATATACCAATATGTGGTGCCCAGCTTGTGCCACCATAACACGATAGCTCTTTAATTATTATGCTGTGTTTCCCAGTTTTAGAAACACCCTACATGTGGCCCTAATCTTGTCTGGACATTTGACATGGCTCAGGAGTGAAAGAGTACATGTAAAATTGAGGCCTAATTTGGCGATTTACAAAGTATTTGTTCACAATTGCAGAGGCTCTGATGTGAAATAATAAAAGAAACCCCTGAGAAGTGACCCCATAATGGAAAGTACACCCCTCAAGGCATTTATTAAGAAGTGTAGTGAGCATCTTCCCCCCACAGGTCTTTTCCATAAATTATTGCGCTGCGGATGGTGCAAAGTAAAAATTTAAATTTTTCCCTAGATATGCTATTTCAGTGGCAAATATGTTGTGCCCAGCTTGTGCCACTGGAGACACACACCCCAAAAATTGTTAAAATGGTTCTCCCGGGTATGGCGATGCCATATGTGTGGAAGTAAACAGCTGTTTGGGCACGCTGTAGGGTTCAGAGGGGAGGGAGCACCATTTGGCTTTTGGAGCGTGGATTTGCTTGGTAGTAGTTTTGTTAGTGTATTGCTGGTATTTTAGTTTATAATGTGGGGCACATGTAAGCTGGGCAGAGTACATAGGGAGCATAGTCAGGTGGTATAATAATTGGGTTTAAAAAAACAGTAAAATAATCCATAGAGGTGTGTTACGCTGTGAAGATTCCTTTCTGCACAGGCCAGTGTCGCACTGATAAATGTCCTTTCTTACCCCCCTTTTGGTCCCCACTCCGCACCTTTGCAGTTTTGGGAATTTTGGTGGGAAGTGTTGTCCTGGCATAATACGGGCAACCTCGCTTTCAGCAGATATGTTTGGGCCCTACCCTTCCTGGTTCCCTAATTTTAGGGCCTTGATATTTCGCCTCTTGAAACAGAAGAAATGTTCCCCTCGGGCCAGCACAACTGCATATTTTTTATTTCCTGACCTATGGAAGCCTTAACCAATTTTATTTTTTCATAGATGTAATGGTGTGAGAGTTGTATTTTTGCGGGATGAGCTATAGTTATTATTGGTACCATTTTGGGGTACACGCAACTTTTTGATCACTTTTTATCCTATTTTTTTATGACTCCCTGTAAAAAGAAGTGCATGTCACTTCTTCAGACGTTGTTGGAGCCGTTTTTCATTGACTCTATAGAAAAACAGCTCCAAAACGGCTCAAAAAATGGCTGAAAATCAGGAGCTGTTTTCCCTTCAAAACAGCTCCGTATTTTCAGATGTTTTTTAGTAAGCGTGTGAACCTAATACTGATGGAATTCTGATAAAATACTGATGTCATGAGACAATGCAGCTTCAAGTTCTCATCAAGCCTGATCATCAAGAAGTTATTCTTTTTCATGACTGCTTCTCAAAAAATTTTCAGTTGTTTTGGGGATTCCTGAGCACAATCCATCCATCATTTGGGAAACGCCTTGTATAAATTTTCCCTCTAAATATTGTCAGCTATACTGTCTGCCTAAACCTACTTCTTCACTACCTGAGAGCACATCAAATTTTTAACTTTCTCTTAAAGACTCATTACAGTCACAATCCAAAGCATTTCAGGATATCTGTGACAAAAGAATTCAGATAAGCTTCCTACATATTGTTCAAGATTGCCCAATAGGACTGTTATTCGGAGCTAAAATACCATTTAGTTGTATCTACTCTCTTTATGAAACAGAACTAAAAGTTTTATAGAAATATTTTGGCAGAGAATTAAAAAAAAAAAACAAAAAAAAAACTTTATCCAGACATCTACATTTTTACTTTTTTATATTTTTAAAAATGTTATTACATTTTTCTGTTTTTATAGTTCTCCTAGGGAACTTCATCACTGGATAAGTTATGCAATAAATACGCTCCGTTAATACACTGCAATACTTTTTTAGTGCAGTGTATTGCCTTTTTCTGTGCTCTCCTATTTAAGGAACATTCCAGGCATTACTGATACATTATGTTGTGCCCAATTCTGGACCTGAGGGTTGGTGTTGCATGATCCAGGAATTATACAAAAACCAAAGAGAGAATCCCTGTATCAAGCTCTGCCCTCTCAGGCCCTCCACTAGGCATAACATATGGTTGGGGACAGGTATAAAGGGAAAGGATAAATATGGAAACTTTGTTAGTGTGCCGATACATGTGGCCTTACACCTTGAAAGCAGAACAGGCCCTAGCAATGAACTGCTTGTTACACTGTCTGCTGCACATGAGTTACAAAAATTCCATCTCGGATCAAACATCTCACAATAGTGAGAGACACTTTAACAACATAGATTGATATTCAGCAAAAAATTGAAGTATCACCCTATATTTCTAAGCATTTAGGCCTCATGCACATGACCGTAGCCATGTGCACAGTCGTGATATTCGCTTCGGCCGCTAGCGGAGTGTCACCCACGAGCCGCCCGCAAATCACGGGCCGTGCACATGGCCGTGTCCATTATTTTCTGTGAACTCGGTACAGGCTCCTGGGCCATGCACGAACCGTGGAAACCACGGTCGTTTGCATGGGCCCATAGAAATGAATGGGGCCGCAATTCTCCCGTGGATTTACGGGGGAATTGCAGCCGCAAAAGCACGTTTGTGTGCATGGGGCCTTAGATATACAGGACTATCCAGGGATAAGGAAGTTATTACCTTTACATAGTATATCAATATGGAAAAAAGAGGGTCTAATAGACATTTGCAATTTTTTTGACTCTATAAGGCCTCATTCACACGGTAGTATTTTGGTCAGTATTTCGCATCAGTACTCCAAAACCAGTAGTGGAGCATAACAAAAAAAAATATATAATGGAAAGATTTATTCTTCTTCGATGTTTGGATCCACTACTGGTTTTGGCTTCCAAATACTGAAGCAAATACTGATTAAAATACTGCCGTGTGAAAGCGGCCGAACTGGAAAAGTAATACCCTTCAAAGAAAGGTCATTAGACAGAACAAATGTGATAAATTGCTGTCACCTAGGTGAACTTTATCAATCTCATGCCTATATAGTAATCTAGGTAAACATGAAGCCACATACATATTAAAAGATACAATGAAAAAATGGAAATTAGATATTGGATAAGAACTTACAGATGAAGAAATAAAGTATAGATTAGTACAAGGTTTAAAGAATGTATTTTTGCGACCGCAATTCCCCCGCAAATCTGCGGGTTCATTGCGGCACATTCATTTCAATGGGCCCATGCACAAGACCGTGGTTTCCAGGCTCATAGAAATTAATACACGCGGCCATGTGCGCAGCCCGCGATTTGCAGGCGGCCCACGGGTGACACTCCGCGGCCGTCCGACCCGAAAATCAAGGCCATGCACTTGGCTACGGTCGTGCGTATGAGGCCTTACTCATTACTCTCATTTTCTCTTGTCTGCAGAACGCCTGCCCCAGATCCCCTCAGTCTGCCACATCAGGCTGTGTCATTGCCCATACAATGTCCTGAAGCTGGGTAGCATCAAGACGTTATATGCATTGAAGCACACAACATTCTGATGCTGCCAATGTATCAGGACCTTGTACGCGTCACGAAACAGACCTTGTGTGCGGGGGGCCCCCTGCAGGCCCCCTTTTCATCTGGGCCCGGTTACGGTTGCACCACCTGTTTCGCCACTGTCTTTTACCTGATGGCCCACATAAACAGAAGTCAGCCTTGATTTGCAATGGGAAAATGAAAATAAATTTTAAGTATAATGGTAAGTTACATAACTTTTTATTATGCAATGATTAAACTTTATTTACGTACAACTCCAAGGGTAGATTCACACAATGTTTTTCCTGGCAGGGGGGTCACATGTTGGCAGAGGGTTATTATAAAGTTTCCCAGGCAGCGTCCAGAGACCAGCCATATACTTAGCTATGCTATGCCATGGAGCTAGTACATGTTCCCAGAGTCAGAGATGGTGGGATCAGCACTCAAACAACAATCCCATTGCCCTGATATTAGAGCTTTTCTGTAGTATGCCCTGCTCTGAAGCTCTGCTGCTCATCTCAGGAGATCAAACTGCTGGTGATGAGTAGGACTCAAGTGTTTCTATAGAGAGGCAGAAGTGGCTAAATGGACAACGTATCCCACTGTATGCCTATAAGTGGGATATGTTGCAGTCTACCATCGGAGGTATACATTGGGAGTCCTACTGATATGTTAATATGATGTTAATAGGGCCTAAATCTCTAAAGGAAAGCAATGAAAACAGACTAAGATTTCCTCAGAAGATGTAGCAATAACATTTTGTCATTTCTGCTGCTTGTGTAATGTAGGTTTCACTTGTAGTAACTAAAATGCCCTTCTTTACTACCAAAACGGATCTTTTTTTACTTTCTATTCCCACTAATTTATCTTTATTTTCATTCTAAACAAAGTCGTTTTGAAAAGCAGGGTTGGAGTACTCTTTGGAATTTCCATTGGTCATCTTGCTCTCAGCATAAACTGTAGTTTCAATAGGCGGCCACTGCTTATCCTCTTCTAAAATTGCCCTTAATTTTTTATAGTTGCTACCAGGTTTTAACTTAAGACATCTCTTCAAAGCCAACCAGAGAGCTCGGTTATCCAGAATGAATTCCTGAAGAATAAAAAAACAATCATCATTTGATATTATATAGCAGTATCATAGTTCTATTATCTACATAATCTAACAAAAGCACAATGATGCCAAAGGATTCCTGATATGAAGTTTCCGTGAAGTTTGTATTATCCTATTTTTTTATTTATTTTTCCTCTAATTTTATTGAGATTTAAAAATAAATTACTACATGCATAATTCATACTCAAAATAACATACTAAAGATAGAAAGATAATTATCTCCTAACTCTTCTTTCCTCCTTCTCCCCATACCCCTTTAATTTTCAGCTCTCCTTTTTTTATTTGTTTAAAATAATCCTTCTATTTGAACAGGCATAAAATGGGATAACCCTGTTTCTTTAAGCTTATTTTTAATGTTTTATATCTATATTTGATACTGTCAATTATAGATATAAAATATCAATTCCATAGTAATCTCCCAGATGTTTGAATTTTGATACTTAAATAATATCAGTGTTAAACTATTGGTAATAAATATTGATTACCACAAATATATAACCATTAATTCAAAATATCTTATTATTATATCATAAATTTGTATAATGATACTGACCTCTACAATAAATGACACAACAAGACATATAATGAGCATTACTAACATGTGGACCCTCCAGCTTGTGGGTGTACAGACAAGCTGTAAAACAAAATTGCACCAATTTTAATAATATGTAGATCATTAAGGGTTTTATAACAATAACAATCAATATATTTTCATAAAACAATCATTGATAACGTTGTTAAAATCTGTTTACCTCCAAAACAACATACATGTTCTTGAAATCAGCAAATATAAAGAACAAAGTAAGGGTAAATTCTACTATTAGTGTCGCCACAAAAATATCTAAAAATAAAAAGAAGAGATTGTATTTAGTCACTTAGCACATCTAGGATCAAAACCATACCGGATAATCTGATTAGAAAGATTATTAGAATAATACATAATCTTCAGAAAACGTTACAATTCCCCTTTGAAAATATTTTCTCTCGTATATTCACTCACAGTTTGTATACAGTGGTTTGCGGAAGGGTTTTCCCTTAGAAAACACAAAGGCTAAGATCACCAGGTGCACAGCAGTGAGCAGCCACAGTGTTGAGTTCTCAAAACTTTCATAGTTCTTCTTAGTTCTTTTCGAAATTAGATCATGAGTAAGGTTCACGTTTAAGCTTGTGTTTTCTGGATAACAGGCGCTAATAATGATAAAAGTCTAATTTATTACAGTATTATTCACAAAAATACAATTTATCACTTATTTTAGTTATTGCACTTATTAATATACATACTTAAAGGCTATTTAAGCCCTTGAAAGAGATTTTATTTTAATAATAAGGTTAATCAGTGTGTTTTGTGCAACTTTATAATTAGTTTTTATTAAAAAATAATTTTTACTTTTTGTATACAGAGCAGCTCTATCTTACGCTGAATCCTTTACCCGTCAGGTCCGTGGGACTGACGGGTTCAGTGTCAGCAGGTCCTGTGTGTCTCTGACACGCATTATCCACCTGTTATCTATCACATCTAAGTTCATATCTTAGATGTGATCAATTACAGGTGAATCCTGCGGAGACATACAGGACCTGCTGACACTGAACCTGTCAGTCCCGCAGACCTGACGGATTCAGGTCTTAGCGGACTATACCGCTGCTCTGTATACAAAATACAAAGCTGCTGTATCTCAAAAAGTAAAAATTATTTTTAATAAAAACTAATTATAAAGTTGAACAAAACACACTGATAGACCTTTTTTTAGCTTTCGTAGGTTTACATAGCCTTTAAGACAAACAGGATCCGAGTATATAGTGTACACAAAATAATATAAAACATGGAAAAATCTAATGTAAAAGTAAATATAATATACTCTAAACACAAGCAAATTAATTTCATAACCACAGTCACATTATTGTGAGGAGTTCAAACACTTCTATAATGAATAGATCATAGAGCCCACCAATATGTACATTGGCTCAATATAGGAAGAGTACATTTTATGGCAGGACTCCGCTTTCTGTCTACAGAGATTTAAACCTCCACAGAGAACACAAAGGTGCACATTTTGGTCAAAGAAGACATGTTCTAAGGAGAGTGAGAAGAGGCCATTTACAGTATGTCAAACTGAAACAGCCATCTTTATGCCAGAAAACTGGCATAACTATAATGATAAATGTCCCCCCAGTGAGCTCCAAGTCCCCTGCTTCCCTTTATACTGTAAATGATAAAACTGTGGCTACCTGAAGCCACCTCTAGGGGAACTCATATGTGCATATGAAATTATACAGTGACTTCTAACTGCAGCGAGAGCGAGCGAGAATAGCGCTCACACCGCTTGCTCATGCCGCCTAGCCGTCGAGCACTGATGACGACACAGCACTCACGGCAAACATCCTAGCTGCCAGCAGGACTACCCAAGCTGTGGTCTTGGTCTCGCTGCTCAATAGAGAACACTCAGAGCAGCGACGCTGTGATAGCTGACAGGGGCAGTATTGCTACACTTAACCACGGGCTGGGTGTTTTGTGATCCATCTGCCTGTACGGCGGGCACAAAACCTATTGCCGCCAACTGGGAAAGTGTAGCTTTTCCTGGCTTATTACATCATAGCTGCCTGCCACTACCAGCAAGTTATGTCCATATGACCTTATGGACTGAGGTTCAATTTAAGCAACCTCGTGTGAGGACGTTTAAACACTGAAGTCACGTCATCATAGCTTCAATGAGCACTCCCTCCTTTTTCCCATTGATGTGGATGTAGCCATTCATACAGGATGGTGTCTTTAATCGATGGGATTTGAAACTCAGTAATATTAAATAATAAAAAATAAAATCTAAGTAAAAATAATAATAAATAAAAAATACTAATAAATATTATAACAAAATTGCCTTGTCAGTGCAACCTAAGCAGACATTGCACTGGACATTCCTTTTCCTATAACTGTCAGTATCAATATAAACTATAATTGAAGGCGACATAACATCTATTATTCTTGCCCTACTTTCCCATACCTATAATTTCTATGACTCACATTGGTGGTGCATACCAGGGCAAGAATTGTCAATTTAAATAATAGAATAGGAGGTTCTCCTTCTTTTTTCCAACTTTACAGAACAGAAACAAACGGATACTAACTGCAATGGAAGCGTTACCATTGAAATCAATGGTAATGCAAACAGAAGCTGTGGTTTCCATTCAGCTTTTCGTTCAGCCGTTCCTCCAACAGAAAGGTCAAATGTAACCAATAAATGGAAGCCAAACTCTGATGTGAACAGGCCCTTAGTGAAAAGTATGCTCTAAAAGTGACACTTTATTTATTGTATTTCTATCCAATTCCAAATCTTTACCTGTAAACATCAATATTGCTGTACCACGGTTGCTGCTGGACTATGAGGAATGCATATGTCTGCATAGCTATTGTAAAAAGCACATTGTACACCACAGAAAACAGCATAGATGGAGAAATAAGTTGTCCTGGTGGTCTGTAGGGTGCTAGTTTATGATATGCAGGTGTCGAACTCACTGCAAAAAATGGAATGGGTGACATTTAGAAGTTGAATATCAATCATTTTGTACTATTGCTCAATGAAGACACACAGCAGTGTCACAATAACATTATTTCCTTGTCGCAAAATCTATTATGTCAATAATGACACAAAAAGGACAAATGCCTACAGTCATTGCTACTGACGTGCTTATGGAGGACCTGAATCGACCTTGAGTTGCCATAGAACAAAAAGGGAGCCAAATATATTAAGCAGTACTAGATAAAATAAACGAGCCACAAGGATCTCACTTTGACATCATGCACATGGCAGAGCCGTGTACACAAAGCCTTAAAGCGCCACACGGTGTATCTATGGCTACATGGAGATAAAGTCAACATTTGCCTCTGTATTAAATTGGAGGCATATGGAGGTACAGTATGGCGCATAGATTTATATGGGTGCCAGATTATGGCTTAGTACAACTCAGAGCCTGTACAGTTTCATAATACGGCCGTGTGCATGTGGCCTAAATCTGGTTTTCCAGTCCCATAAAATGTATGGCCTACTCCCAACACCCCCACCGATCAGCTGTTTTGAATGGGCCGAAGTGCTCGTACGAGCGCTGCTTCCCCTTAGTTTCCTTTACTGCTCAGACTGTGAATCACTGACACACTTGTAGCGGCACTTCTCAGTATTACAGTCTTCTCCCATTGAACTGAATGGGAGAAGGCTGTAATACTCTAACCGCCGATACAAGTGTGTCGACCATTCACAGTACGAGCTATGAAATTTAAGGTGAAACAGTGATCGTACGAGAGCTGTGGCCCCTTCAAAACAGATGGTCGGTGAGGGTGCTGGTAGTTGGACCCCGACCAATCACAATTTTATGGGACTGGAAAACCCCTTTAAACTGATAATGGCTCAAATGATTAATTATATAATATTATATTATATTATATTATATTATATTGGGCAGAATTTACATAAAAACAAAGGTGTTCATTTGGGAAAAATAATAAAAACAAAATGGCACTTACAACTTAAAACCTGATAATTCTATATTTAGTATTAGCTCAAAGATCATCTTCTTGTCTTTAGGCCTTATTTACACGAGCGTATTAAACGTCCGTGTGACGGCCGTTAAAAAAACGGGCGTCATACAGACCTTTGTAATTCAATGTGGCCGTTCACGCGGCCATTGTTTCAACGGATCGTTTGAAGGGTCCGTGATAAAATAGGACATGTCCTATTTTTTCATGCTTCACGCAGCCCTCCATAGACTCTAATCTATGGGGGATGCGAGACCTCGCATCCCGCAGCGCAGAGCCAACCGTTTTTCACGTCCGAGATGCGCAACGCTCGTGTGAATACGGCCTTAAAAAGTTGTTTTAGTAGGTTATATGTTTAAAAAAGCATTGGAATATTTACTTACTTGTTAAGAAAATGACAAACATGACTGCAAAGTCATGAACTAGAAACTGATTATTCCCAAAGATGTTTCGTTGCTGGAAGACACAAATGCACATGTTGATATTTTTGAATGTTTTAATAGCTATAACTTTCAGCTTGTATCATGTCTGCTCCACATCTAGTAAAACAGAAACAATAAACTCGTTTTTTTTATATATAGTTTTATAAACAGTTACCCAGTAGAGGAGCAAAGTGTTGATGTATTCAATTAACCCAAACATAGACATGTATTTAAACATGCAGAAAGATGTGACAAGGGCTGCCCGTCCTTCTCTGAAAACAAAAAGAATAATATAGTAAATATGGTATGCATTTTATTACAATTATCTGGACATTATTATTATTATTATTATTAGTAGTAGTAGTAGTAGTAGTAGTAGTGCTAGAAGTATTTTTCTATGGCTATATTAAGGGATTATCACCCCTAAATTGTGGAAATGTGAAAAGTCTGTGATTTTATGCAAGTACAGTACAGTACAGTAAAATTACGCAAGTACAGTAAAATTTGCATAATCCAACATGCAATAGTCCTTAAAGAGGCTCTGTAACCAGATTATAAATTCCCTATCTCCTACATAATCTGATCGGCGCTATAATGCAGATAACAGTTGTTTTTATTTTGATAAACGATAATTTTTGAGCAAGTTATGAACTATTTTAGATTTATGCTAATTAGTTCTTAATGACCAACTGGGCGTTTTTTAACTGTTTACCAAGTGCGCGTTGTAAAGAGAAGTGTATGACGCTGACCAATCAGTGACAAATCAGCGTCATACACTTCTCTTCATTCATGCCCAGCTTCTTTTACTGCACAGCGTGATCTCGCGAGATCACGCTGTGACGGGACTTCCTCCCACAAGTCCTCCAGCCGTGCAAGGACGTTTATCCAAATCTGCAGCGGTTGGAGGCGATGTCTGTTCAGTCTTCTACGGCTCTGGTGAAGGACCTGTGGAAGGAATTTCCGCCACAGTGTGATCTCGCGAGATCACGCTATGCAGTGAAATAAATGAATGAAGAGAAGTGTATGACGCTGATTAGTCAGCGTCATACACTTCTCTTTACAACGCCCACTTGGTAAAGAGTTAAAAAATGCCCAGTTGGTCATTAAGAACTAATTAGCATAAATCCAAAAATTTTCACAACTTGCTCAAAATTGATCGTTTTTCAAAATAAAAACTACTGTTGTTATCTACATTATAGCGCCGATCAGATTATGTAGGAGATAAGGCACTTATAATCTGGTGACAGAGCCACTTTAAAGTGACGTGTAATCTGCATTTATGAGAGAGGGCGCAGAATGCCTAAAGTACACCTCCCCAAAACCAGAATTTGGGGGTTCATGTTGCTGCTTCTACAGTTTCAGTGAAGAGTCTATGTGGGAAACACATTGGGAGGAAAGCCAGTCAGCCAGGGGCTCTCCCCCAGCATCCGCTGTAATAACTGCAATTATAATCCCAAAGATGCCTGTATTTAAGGCAAGCCAAAAACTGCACCAAAAACTGCATGTGTGATCCTGGCCTAAGCGTAGTTTTATATACTTTTCCATATTTTGCATCAAAGTATTCCTGTACATATAAAACAAACTCTTTTATTTAAAGAAATTTGGGGGGAATGTACTAAGACTGAAACAAAAGGTCACTGGAGTAAGATGGGCTAAATTAATTAGGAAAATCATGTGCATTTTGGTCTGTTCATGCGCTACAAACTGAAACTTACACCAGCTATGACCAGGTGTAGATTTCCGCTATAATTTGAGGCAATTTCTGGTGCAAACTATAGTAAATTTGTTGGGACGCTGGTGGCCCAACCCTCCCTCTAAACTCCCCTACTTAAGATAAAATTGTCAGGAGCGAACTGCCGCAAATTGCAAAATAAATCTAAGTATAGAAATACACTATGAAAATAAGCATAATTATTTTCAATGTAATATTTTATAGTTACTATAGAAACTTTATGGAAGGGAAGCAAACGGAAACCATCTGAAACGGAAGAATTACCATTGAAAACAATGGTAATGCAAACGGAAGCTATAGGTTCCTCTGATGGATTGGATGAACGGAAACCCCAAACGGAACCCGAACGCTGATGTGAACAGGCCCCTAGTATGGTTTAAAAAGACAAACATCCAGGTTCAACCACAGGAGGGTGCAGAGGGAAAAAAATAATTCTAGTTTACCGTTGTTAATCCATTATCCAATAACATGTTTGTTATGGAGCAATGCTCTCATAAGAAAAACAATATAAGGGTATGTGCACACACACTAATTACGTCCGTAATTGACGGACGTATTTCGGCTGCAAGTACCGGACCGAACACAGTGCAGGGAGCCGGGCTCCTAGCATCATAGTTATATACGATGCTAGGAGTCCCTGCCTCTCTGCAGGACAACTGTCCCGTACTGTAATCATGTTTTCAGTACGGGACAGTAGTTCCACGGAGAGGCAAGGACTCCTAGCGTCGTACATAACTATGATGCTAGGAGCCAGGCTCCCTGCACTGTGTTCGGTCCGGTACTTGCGGCCGAAATACGTCCGTCAATTACGGACGTAATTAGTGTGTGTGCACATACCCTAAGACATAAGATGATTTCTTATAAGTGAGTTTGCTTACTTGAGTAATTCTGGGACACACTGAATATTGGTAACGTGAGAGTTAAAAGGAGCAGCCACTGAGGCCTCTTGTACCGACAAAGAAATTCCAGCGTTGGCCATTTTCAGAGCCTAAAAGAACAACTTAATAATTATTGTTCACATAAGAGTCCACATACCTCTCAACATTTCAAACCCTATTAAAAGGGTATTCTGGTTATAACAAGTTATCATCTATCCACTGGAGTTCCGCTGGCACCCCTACCGATCGCCAGAATGGGGGTCCCATGTCACCAATTCCTAGTAGCAGCAAGGAGGAGGTGAATGTAACGAGATGTCGAGCATACGTCATCCCACTATTTTCAATATATATGGCACCAATGGAAACTGTTGAGCCCAGTGCTTGGTAGTTTCCGTCACTGCCATAGACTTTGAATGGACCGGCAATACCCAGATAGGTTTTCCTGCACACGGGCAAAGATTCATTTTGGCACCCCCTTCCCCCACAATTAACGTAACGTAACTTATTTTTCTTACATTGTTTTATTTAACTTGAGCCACAATAAAAAACGAATGTACATATCACACACTATACAGGAGTATAAGCAAACCCTGGGAAAATCCATAAAACCAACCAGAATAAACACTCCCATTAAGGACCGCATTGCGGGACAATCTCGCGAAAAATGGGATTGTTGAGACGTATGGGATTATTATTACTATTTAAGACCATGTTTACACAAGTGTTCTTTTTATTTTGAGACATGTAAATCTTAATTCCTCAAAGGGGTATTCCCATCTGGCACATTTATGGCATATCCACAGGATATGGCATAAATATCCGATAGATGTGGGTCCCACTTCTAGGACCCACACTATTCTATTTCTATTCTATCTCTAGAATAGGGCCTTCTGACCACCATCCTACCTTCTGCTGTTGCTACGCTCCAGCCACTGGCTGACAAGGTGGCCGGGTTTTCGGGAAACAGAAAAACGCGTTTTGCGTTGCTGTTTCCGGAATTCTCACAGAATAATTAGGAGTAATGGAAACAGCATAGCATGATGAGATACGCTGTTTCCAAAACTCGGGAGCTACGGAAGCAGCTTTGCTCGCTATTCTAGGCTGTTTCAGTAACTCCCATTCACTCAGCTGCTTTAAGGAAGACCCAGCCACTTTGTCAGTCGGTGGCCAGAGCCCAGCAGAAGCATTAGAAGGCCCTGTTCTAGAGATAGGTGTGGGTCCCAGAGGTGGGACCCGAATATATCAGACATTTATGGCAAATTTTTTCATAGTCACTTTCCAAGAGTATAATTTTCTTATTTTTCCATTGAGGTAGCTGGGCTAATTTTTGCAGCATGAATTGTATTTTTTAATGGCATCATTTTATGGTACAAATAAATTATTGATTAGCTTTTATTTATTTTATTTTTGGGGTGTATGCAAAATACCCAGCTGTTCCACCATTTATTTTTTTGCAGGTTTTTTTTTCCTGTTTATCAAGTTAACTTTATTCCATGGGTCAATACAAATACAGCAATACCAAATATGAAATTTTTTTGTCAAATTTTAGTACAATAAAAACATGTTTTATGGAAAAAAGTCATTTTTGTTTTTCCATATTCAAATGGCAGAGCTGTATGATGGCTTGTTTTTTGCATGACGGCCTGTAATTTTTAGGCCTTGTTCACACGGCGCTAAAAAAAATGCTTGGTGAACGCTGTAAAAAAAAAAAGAATAAAAAACTTTGTCAGAATTGCTGGTTTTTGGTCACCTTGCTTGCCAAAAAATGGAATAAAAAGTGATCAAAAATTTGCCTGTACCCCAAAATGGTACTAATGAAAACTACAGATTGTCCTGCAACAAATAAGCCCTAACACAGCTCCGGCGGAGAAAAATAAAAAAGGATATGGCGATGCAAAATGTGCCAAATGGTGCTTCTTCCCTTCTAAGCCCTGCTGTGTGTTCAAACAACAGTTTATTACCACATATGGCGTATTTATGTAATCAGGAGAAATTGCTTTTCAAATGTTGGGGTGCTTTTTCTCCTTTTTTCCTTGTAAAAATTGAACTGTGTGGTCAAAATGCCCACTATATCCCTCGATAAATTCCTCCAGGGGTATAGTTTCCCAAATGGAGTCACTTTTGGGTGGTTTTCACTGATTTGGTCCCGCAGGTGCTTTGCAAATGTGATATATATATATATATATATATATATATATATATATGGCACCGCAAACCATTCCAGCAAGTTTTAGCTCCAAAAGCCAAATGGTGCTCCTTCCCTTCTAAGCCTTGCCGTGGGTCCAAACGGCAGTTTATCACCACATACAGTGAAGGAAATAAGTATTTGATCCCTTGCTGATTTTGTAAGTTTGCCCACTGTCAAAGTCATGAACAGTCTAGAATTTTTAGGCTAGGTTAATTTTACCAGTGAGAGATAGATTATCTAAAAAAAACAACAGAAAATCACATTGTCAAAATGATATATATTTATTTGCATTGTGCACAGAGAAATAAGTATTTGATCCCCTACCAACCATTAAGAGTTCAGCCTCCTCCAGACCAGTTACACGCTCCAAATCAACTTGGTGCCTGCATTAAAGACAGCTGTCTTATATGGTCACCTGTATAAAAGACTCCTGTCCACAGACTCAATTAATCAGTCTGACTCTAACCTCTACAACATGGGCAAGACCAAAGAGCTTTCTAAGGATGTCAGGGACAAGATCATAGACCTGCACAAGGCTGGAATGGGCTACAAAACCATAAGTAAGACGCTTTGTGAGAAGGAGACAACTGTTGGTGCAATAGTAAGAAAATGGAAGACATACAAAATGACTGTCAATCGACATCGATCTGGGGCTCCATGCAAAATCTCACCTCGTGGGGTATCCTTGATCCTGAGGAAGGTGAGAGCTCAGCCGAAAACTACACGGGGGGGGGAACTTGTTAATGATCGCAAGGCAGCTGGGACCACAGTCACCAAGAAAACCATTGGTAACACATTACGCCGTAATGGATTAAAATCATGCAGTGCCCGCAAAAGGTCCCCCTGCTCAAGAAGGCACATGTACAGGCCCGTCTGAAGTTTGCAAATGAACATCTGGATGATTCTGAGAGTGATTGGGAGAATGTGCTGTGGTCAGATGGGACTAAAATTGAGCTCTTTGGCATTATCTCAACTCACCGTGTTTGGAGGAAGAGAAATGCTGCCTATGACCCAAAGAACACCGTCCCCACTGTCAAGCATGGAAGTGGAAACATTATGTTTTGGGGGTGTTTCTCTGCTAAGGGCACATGACTACTTCACCGCATCAATGGGAGAATGGATGGAGCCATGTACCGTCAAATCCTGAGTGACAACCTCCTTCCCTCCACCAGGACATTAAAAATGGCTCGTGGCTGGGCCTTCCAGCACGACAATGACCCGAAACATACAGCCAAGGCAACAAAGGAGTGGCTCAAAAAGAAGCACATTAAGGTCATGGAGTGGCCTAGCCAGTCTCCAGACCTTAATCCCATCAAAAACTTATGGAGGGAGCTGAAGATCCGAGTTGCCAAGTGACAGTCTCGAAATCTTAATGATTTACAGATGATCTGCAAAGAGGAGTGGGCCAAAATTCCATCTAACATGTGTGCAAACCTCATCATCAACTACAAAAAACGTCTGACTGTTGTGCTTGCCAACAAGGGTTTTGCCACCAAGTATTAAGTCTTGTTTGCCAAAGGGATCAAATACTTATTTCTCTGTGCACAATGCAAATACATATATATAATTTTGACAATGTGATTTTCTGTTTTTTTTTTTAGATAATCTATCTCTCACTGGTAAAATTAACCTAGCCTAAAAATTCTAGACTGTTCATGTCTTTGACAGTGGGCAAACTTACAAAATCAGCAAGGGATCAAATACTTATTTCCTTCACTGTATGGGGTATTGCCGTGCTCAGAAGTATTCACGTTGCAAATTTTGGGGTGCTTTTTTCTCATTTATCTATTGTGAAAATGGAAAAATCTGAGCTAAATCTACATTTTATTAGAAAAAAACTGTACATTTTCATTCACAGCCTAATTCCACTGAATTCAGTAAAAAAACCTGTGGGGTCAAAATGCACACTATACCCAGTGGCGTAACTACCGCTATAGCAGCCGTAGCGGCTGTTATGGGGCCCACGGCATGAGGGGGCCCGTGTCGCCCGCCGGCACGGGCCCCCACCATGGCCGGAGGCTCCGCTAGCAGCCGCTATGGCTGCTACAGCTGCTACAGCGGGACGCCACTGAACACTACAGCAGAGCAGGGAGGTATCTCCCCGCTCTGCCATTAAACAAAAGACATGTATCCCCTATCCACAGGACAGGGGATACATGTGTGATCGCTGGCATTGATAGGGAGAACGGGGGACTGAAAGTCCCCTGAAGTTCTCCATCACAAACCTCGGACTCCCGGGGTCTGTGTCAGCAGCTCCGTAGAAATGAATGGAGCGCCGGTCGCGCTAACAATAAGCTGTGTAGCTGTGCAAATACTAAAAGAACCTTAAAATTGGTGGGTTGCTAGAGTGGTAAAAAAAACATTGCAATGCCTGTGGGAGTCACAACCATGAAGGTATGAACTGTGTATTGTTTCAGTTATTGGGTTTTAGGCCTTTCATCTTGATGGCTAGGTCAACTATATGGCCTAGGGTCTATTTTGCACTGTGTTGTAAGAACTGCCTGAAGATATTTGGAGACAATACATTTGGTTGTGGAGAGTTTTAAACCTATTCCACTGTGTTGGAGTGAGAATTTTCCAACCATCTTCGGCTTCATTCACATCTGCGTCAGGACTCCGTTCAGGGCTTCTGTCTGAGCTTTCCGTCAGGGGATCCCATGAATGGAACCCTGACTGAAATAGGTTTCCGTTTGCATCTCCATTGATTCCAATGGTGACGAATGCGTTGCAAATGGTTTCCGTTTGTCTCCGTTGTGCAAGGGTTCCTTCGGTTTGACGGAAGCAATACCGTAGTTGACTGCGCTATTCATTGAGTCAAAATGATGGAACCCTTGCACAACGGAGACAAATAGAAACCATTTGCACCGGATCCATCATCCAAACCTATGGTTTCCGTTTCTTTCAGTCAGAGTTCCGTTCATGGGTTACCCTGACGGAAATCTCAGACGGAACCCATGAACAGAGCCCTGACACAGAAGTGAACGAAGCCTTACCCCGGAGATGGCAATTCTATGAGCTAACTTGTCCTCAAGTCACAACTGATATTTCCTGTTCTCTGCAGTTCACTTGTCAGCTTTGCTGCAAATACAAACACAGAATAAGGAGAATTGTCTCATTAACATAAGAGGCAAGTTAATGACAGCTCTATTGTATTACTGGACACCTAGATAAGGTAGTATAGCAGCACTCCACACAATGCTAAGTATACATCTGTATGCAACTCCCCTGGTCTCTCTGTAGTTAATCACTTCCTGAAGACTGTAAAAATCTATGAGATTTCTATGTCAACTGACTCCCATTTATTTCAGTGCCATAAAGCACGCACACACTGCTGTACTGACTACGCAGGAAGTACAGGAAGAAAGTGTGTGTCTTTAATATGACTGCCACAGGGTAGGTTTTACAAATAAAAAATAAATAGCTACAACATCTAAAAAAAAAAACACATTATTATCTAGATACTTGCCCCCTCCCACTGCTCTCCCTCCCCTCTCACAGCATGAGTGTCTCGCCCAGGTTGAGGCACTATAACATGACAATAGTAAAATCAGTGCCAATAAATTGTGGATTTGTTTTAAAAGAAAAAGCATATTACCTATAGAACATCAAAAGCAAATATGAGTTATATAAATTGCAACATTTGTGCACTTACCGCACAGTCATTAGCTCCATCTCCGCACATTCCCACATAGTAGCTGAAAAATATGGAAGATTATTATTTTTTCATTGCCATATGCAAACATACACAAGTCACAGGCAGGGATGAAATTAGCCAGATAATAATTTCATCATTACATTATCTTGCATTAATAATGATGAATCATGTAATTATTATTATAATTATTATTATTATTCTGAGTACTATATACTTATCAAATGTTTTTCGAGACTGAGATTAGGTGGTTAGGTTACAGCAGTCTCTATTGTCTCCATCTACACACCATTCAAGAAACAATAATCACCCTTATCTTCACTGTTCACCTCGCCTTGCCAGGTGAAATTTTACTATACACAACAAGACTTACTCAAGCTTTCGGTATTCATCTATAATTGCTGATTTCTGCCCTGGGGACATTCTTGCGAAAACTGTTCCATTCATTAATAACTGTGGAAAGCAAGGGAATGACGTTGTTTTGTTACCTCTATTAAAAACTCACTAAAATAAAAGCCAAAAAGTAGGAACCTGTCACCAGCATTTTACCTATTAAACCAGCAATACCTCGTGAAAGTGGGTGTTAAAGTCATTTTTATTTAACCCATAATTATCTTCTAAGTAGGCTCTGTACCTTTAGTATTCCCTTTTTTAGTGTTCCTGCATCGTATGCTAATGAGCATAAGCGTCATATCTTCATTCCAAAAAATCATATCTTCATTCCTCAAACATTTCCGAGTTAACCCCGCCTCCTTACTTTCGATTGACAGCACAATGGGACACCGAAGCGGTGCATGCACAGTAACTAGATTTAAGGCCCGGACAAAGCAGTAAGGGTGTCGGATGATACATCGCCGGCGCATGCTCGCTATCCCAGACAAGATTTCGGCATTGGTGGTGGGCAGGAATAGCATGAGGAATGAACGATGCCGCCGGATTATTACCATAAAAGGTGCAAAATGTTTGCAGACCGTTATTTACGGTTGGAGAAAGGAGGAGTTTAGGAGAGGGGATAACGGCAATGAACTTTTGACAGCATCGGCCAGCGAGGGGTGAGTAGAGTTCAATAGGTGAAATGCTGGTGATGGGTTCCCTTTAAGGAATGACCATAGGCACTGAGATACCTGTTCTATACAGTGGCATAGCTATTGGGGTCGCAGCGGTCGCAGTTGAGACCGGGCCCCTAAGCCTGGGGGGCCCACGGGCCCCCGTTGCCATACAACATGCTTGTTATTAAATAAATTGTCTGTGCCGTGAAGCTGGCACTTCCTGTTTACGGTCACATGGTACACTTCGTGTACCTTGTGACCGTGTTGTCACGTGACACGTCTTCCAGCCAGTGCAGTGGAAGGGTCGGTGCGGAGGACTCTAGATGAGCTGCAGAGTCTATATTGTGTTGATTTGTGTTGTATTGTGTTGTCTTGTAATGTAATGTATTGTAATGTGTTGTGTTGTCTTGTAATGTGTTGTATTGTGCTGTTTGCGGTGGAGAGGGGGTGGCCCGTTAAATTACAGTCCCCCCTCCTCTCTCCACCGCAAACTGCACAATACAACACAATACATTACAAACTGTGAGTCGCGTTTCCCTGGGGGGTCGTGTGAAGACCTCCGGGGGGCGCGAGTCACTCACCGAGGTCCCAGTTCCATTCAATGCTGGAGCAAGGAGCTGACGTCTCCTTGCTCCAGCATTCACTGTGCCCTGAGCATCTCGACGCAGGCAGGCGGATTGTAGCGTCATCATCGCGCCTGTCTGCGCCGAGTCACTCATAGGAAGTAGAGAGTAAAAACACGGACCACCGGCGCTGCGATTGTAGTCAGGAAATAAGGACCTTTAGACGGACATCACGGCAAAGTTTTAATGACAGAGGCTACGCGTTTCAACACCGGACTGGTGTCTTCATCAGGCCAGATGAAGACACCAGTCCGGTGTTGAAACGCGTAGCCTCTGTCATTAAAACTTTGCCGTGATGTCCGTCTAAAGGTCCTTATTTCCTGACTACAATCGCAGCGCCGGTGGTCCGTGTTTTTACTCTCTACTTCCAATTTGGACAACAAACTGTGTTTGTTTGTGTTTTTGGACCTGGCAGCAGCCTCAATGCTTGTGTGACACCTCACAGTGTCCATTGGTTAAGGTGAGCTTATATTTAACCAATTTTGCTCCTTTACCCAATCCAACTTTTACTTTGTATGATGTGGCACCGTGTTTCTTTTTCTTCTCTGTTTGAGTCACTCATAGCACACACTGGAGGAGGCGAAGGAACCTCCACCCGGCATGGGAACGAGGATAGGTAAGTAATTATGCTATTTTTCTATTATGCACATATGGGGGCATTATACTGTATGGAGGGCTGATATGGCATGGGGGCTGATAAGATGGGGGAGCATTATACTTCATGGGGGCTGATATGGGGGGCATTATACTGTATGGTGAGCTCATATGGGGGGCATTATACTGTATGGGAGCTCATATGGAGGGGCATTATACTGTATGGGGAGCTGATATGGAGGGGCATTATACTGTATGGGGGGCTGATATGGGGGGCATTATACTGTATGGGGGCTGATATGGGGGGCATTATACTGTATGGGGGCTGATATGGGGGGCACTATACTGTATGGGGAGCTGATATGGGGGGCATTATACTGTATGGGGGCTGTTATGGGGGCACCATACTGTATGGGGAGCTGATATAGGGGGCATTATACTGTATGGGGGCTGTTATGGGGGGCATTATACTGTATGGGGCCTTATACTGTGTGGGGGCAGCTATGGGAGCATTATACTGTGTGGGGGCACTATACTATGGGGGCTGTTGGGCAAAGCGTCTGGGCATAGGCACGCGCAGGGGTCTAATGATGGTGGTGTTGGGGAGGGATAGGGGGGCCCAAGCTGAAGTCTTGCACCGGGGCCCATGAGCCTTTAGCTACACCCCTGGTTCTATAACAATACTCTGCAATATTAATATCTTATATGTACTGTCAGGAACAGTACAGATGTACTTTAGGTATACAGCATGTATTCTTTGGACCTTGTTCTTGAACACTTATTTTAAACAAAAGGCTTTTATAATTATGGTCTTATCGGACTATTCTGGCATTTATTTTTTTTAAAGCTTTAGTATGTTTAGACTTTCAATAGGCTGGTTTGCCAGTCTAATCATCTTGTAAACTAGGCATATGGTCATACAGATGATGTCATAGCTACAATACCTATAGTGATTATCAAGATGTCTGATAATAAACAAATCTAACAAATCTAACAAATACAGATACAGTTCAAATAAAACCAATGATATCACTGTAATGATTGAGCAGGCAAGATCTTTGGTAAACAATGTATGTGTATTGAGTAGGTTGCTATGTTTGCATTTGCCACTTACTTTTGGTAGCAAATCATTAAAGTATTTCTCCAGATTTTCATAAGTCTTCCCGCTCATTGAAAAATGAAAATCACTACTTTGAATTTTGCCATCCACACCTTCAAAATCGATTGATATTTCCTGCTAACACAATTTTTAATATGTAGAATTAATTAAATTACTTTACAATGTTGACATTTCATATTTCCCCTCCTCATTTCTCCCAATTCAGTGGATACCCTTAAGGAAATGCTTGTCCTTCTGCAGTACAATATTAGTGACAACATAGCCTCCCTGGCCTAACAGTTGCAAGGAAATATAGATAACATAAGGGCACGTACGGCCTACTTTGAGTGCAAAACAGTGGACTTCCCACAGCTCACTATGATCTTGTTGATGCTCACAATGTGCTGGAAAGATAAAGTCAAATGGCTCAAAAGCAAAGATATTGATGGGGAGGATTGATCATGGTGCAACAATATACAGTAAATGTTAACGGAATCCTGGAACAGGTTTTGCTATCTAGCCCTATATTTCCGCTAACTCTTCAAACATCTTGTCCCAATGCTTTCCTAGATGGATCTAGCAATAGTTGGGTCCCACCGAAATTGAGAGCAGCCCCCGTTGAGGCTCTCAGGGACAGCGTTGTTAGGGTGCACTTTTTACCAAAAAAAAGGCTTTCTGCTGGCACCGTATGGACTGCTATTCTGTTTCCAGACCTCTTTCTCTGCTACCATCCAAGTCAATAGACAAATCCACCCAAACGCTAAGTCCAGTACAACTGGGGCTTCCCCATCAAACTTGTTGTTTCTCGAAATGGATCATTAATAGTCATTCAAACTGTGGAAGAGGGGCTAACTTTGCTGAAAAATTGAATATGCCTCTACCCCTAAATTCTCAACAAAACATTTCCCTCATATTTTTACATCCTCCTGCTTGGCAAGGGGGTGAAGATTACAAATAAAAACTGAGTAGTTCCATGATATGTGGAGGTGCCAGCATGGGGGGAGGCATTACAATTTCTTCTCTTTGCCAAACCTTTCTTGTGCTAGGATTTACTCTTTATTAGATGATAAATGTGCCCTACTACAATCTCACTGTACCTCTATTGGTAGCTTTACATGGACTGGCCATGCCCCGATAACTCAGGGTATGAACGAATGTTTCATCTGACCATCACCTTTACTGTTGAAACGAAGCGATTTTATTATCCAACATCCCGACCACCAAGAATCCCTCCATGACCATTTGGCACACTTTTTCTCTACTAATACCCAGGCAGTAGACATTTCTCATATAGTATAGAATGCTCAGAAAGCATTTGTAATGACAGGGTAGGGAGACAGACAGGTGAGCCCTATTCTACCCGCCACTCAGTCCCTGCCTACTTGCACGGCCCGTCCTAGGCGACGGTGTACAACTGGGAGACGGTCCCTACGCTCAATATGTGTACGACAGACAAACAGACAAGGGTACACAGAAGCTAAGGGAAATGGGGCAGTTGCCCACGGCAACACCGTGAGCAACAGGAGTAGTGAACGAGCCGAGTCAAACCAGGAGTGTACGAGGTACCAAACGCAGAGCAGGAGCATAGTCAGTAAAGCCAGGGTCAAAATGAAGCAAGGTCAATAATAATAGCAGGAGCAGCAGAGCCAGAAAACAGGAAAGAATCCTTTTAACAATTTTTGGGGTGTGTGTCTCCAGTGGCACAAGCTGGGCACGACATATTTGCCACTGAAATGGCATATCTGGGTAAAAAAAAAATTTTTTTACTTTGCACCATCCGCAGCACATTCATGTATGGAAAAGACCTGTGGGTTGAAAACGTTCACTCCCCCCCTTAATAAATGCCTTGGGGGCGTAGTTTCCAAAATGGGGTAACTTCTCAGGAGTTACTTTTATTATTTCACATCAGAGCCTCTGCAATTATGAACCAATATTTTGTAAATCGCCAAATTAGGCCTCAATTTCACATGGTACTCTTTCACTACTGAGCCTGGTGAATGTCCAGGCAAAAGATTAGGGCCACATGTAGGGTAATTGTAAAACTGGGAAACACAGCATAATAGAGAGCTGTCTTATGGTGGCACAAGCTGGGCACCACATAGTTGCATATCTATGGAAAAATTCCTATTTTGCAACATCGAGTGCACAGTAATTTCTGAAAAAACACCTGCGGGGTTAACATGCTAACTACATCCCTAGGTAAATTCCTTGAGGGGTGTGGTTTCCAAAATGGGGTCACTTCTGGGGGGTTTCCACTGTTTTGGTCCCACAGGGGCTTTGGAAATGTGACATAGCGCCCAGAAACCAATGCAGCAAAATCTGTATTCCAAAAGCAAAATGGCGCTCCTTCCCTTCTGAGCCCTACTTTGTGCCCAAACAGCAGTTTACAACCACATATGGGGTATTGCCGTATTGGGGAGAAATGGCTTTACAAATCTTGGGTTGCTTTTATTCCTTTATTTGTTGAGAAAATTTTACATTTTGAGCTAAAGCTAAGTCTTATTAAAGAAAAGGGAATTTTTTTTATTTTCACTGCCCAATTTAAATAAAATGATAGAAACACCTGTGGGGTCAAAATGCTCACTACACCCCTAGATTAATTTCTGAATAGGTGTAGTTTCATAACTGAAGTAAATTTTGGGTAGTTTACACTGTATTGGTACCTTAGGGGCTTTGCAAATGCGACATGGTGCCAAGAAACCAATCCAGCAAAATCTGTACTCCAAAAGCCAAATGGCTCTCCTTCTCTTCTGAGCCTTGCCGTGTGCCCAATATATGGGGCATTTCCGTACTCCAGTGAAGTTGCTTTACAAATGTTAGGGGGCTTTTTCTTCTTTATTCCTTGTGGACATTGTTGTTGTTTTTTTTAGCTAAAACGACATCTTATTGGAAAAAATTAAAATTTTTAATTTTCACGTCCAAATTTTAATAAAATGTATGAAGCACATGTGGGGACAAAATGCTCACTACACCCTTAGATGAATTCCTTGTGGGTTGTAGTTTCCTAAATGGTTTCTTTTGGGGGTGTTTTGTTATCACAAGACCTCTTCAAACCTGACACTGTGCCTAAAATATATTCTAATAAAAAGAAGGCCCCAAAATCCTCTAGGTGCTCCTTTGCTTCTGAGGCCTGTGTTTCAGTCCATTAGCACATTAGGGCCACATATGGGATATTTCTGAAAACTGCAGAATCTTGGCAATATTGAGTTGCAATGCTCTGGTAAAACCGTCTGTGTTACCGAAAAAAATTGATTACAAATGAATTTCTGCAAAAAAAATAACAATTTGTCAATTTCATCTCTAATTTGCTTTAATTCTTGTGATACGCCTAAAGGATTAAGAAACTTTCTAAATGCTGTTTTGAATACTTTGAGGGGTGAAGTTTTTAAAATAGAGTGATTTTGGGGGTTTGCAATGAATAGGCCCCTCAAAGCCACTTCACAACTGAACTGGTCCATTTCTAAGCTTTGTAACGTCCTAGAAAAATAAAAGGATGTTCAAAAAATGATGCAAATCTAAAGTAGACATATGGGAAATGTTAATTAGCAACTATTTTGTGTGGTATTACTATCTGTTTTACAAGCATATACATTTAAATTTAGAAAAATGCTAATTTTTGTAATTTGTGTTTTCACAATTAAATACTGAATGTATCGACCAAATTTTATCACTAGCTTAAAGTACAATGGGTCACTAGAAACAATCTCAGAATCACATGGATAGGTAAAAGCATTCCAAAGTTATTACCACATAAAGTGACATGTCACATTTGAAAAATAAGGCTCTGTCAGGAAGGTCAAAAGTGGCTGAAGCGGGACAGGGTTAAATGGTGCTATTAAAAACTACAATTCATCCCGCAGAAAACAAGTCCAGATGCGGTTATGCCGGCAGAAAAATTTAAACGGTATGGCTTTTGGAAGGGCGAGGAGGAAAAAAATAGAAAAAATGAAAAATGGCTGTGTCGTCAAGGGGTTGAAATGGAATCTGACCATTCTCTGGATTTGATAAGTCAAACGTGGTACAAGGAAATAAATCTCACATTAAAGGTTAGGCTCTAACCAAAAAATTCCCATTGGTATTCATCCAGTGAAACAGAAGGCTATTTACTGGTTCAAAAAGATCTCTAACCCCTTAACGACATATCACGTACATGTATGCAGCAGGGCTTCAAAGGAGACTGTGAGTATCACGATATACTGCAATAAATTAGTATTGCACTATATAATGCAAGCGATCGCTGGTTCAAGTCCTCCAGGGGGACTAATAAAAAAAGTAAACAGTAAACAAAAAATATATATTAAAAGTTAATAAATAACTTTTCCCATTTTTTCCTTAAAGCAATGTTAAAAAAATAAAAGTTAACATTACAGGTATCGCAGGATCCGTAAAATATATATATATATATATATATATATATATATATATATATATATATATATATATATACACACACACACACACACACACACACATGTTCTAACTGCCGATGCCCCATGCGGTTAGCAAGTATATAGATGTTTGCATCGTGCATTGGGGTTTAATGAGAGCAGAAGCTGCTTCAGCGTGAGCAACTCTGCACTAATCTATTTGTCGGCTCTCTCTACAAGTGCCGACACCTCTTTGACTTAGTTTCATAAAACAAACATGCATTTTTTTAAATTAAACTAAAGTTACAAATGCAGTTCTGCTCACAATGAAGCAGTCTGCACTTTTCTCCCTCCCCCATGTGTGTCGGCACCTCCCCCCTCCTTCTCCCTCCTTCGCTTCTGCCCAGAGATAACTGAGCCAGTGTGCTCGTTTAACTCTTTAGTCTTCTTCTCTCTCCTGGAGAGTGAAGAAGGCTAACTGTTAAAGAGCTGCAACAGTATATATATATATATATATATATATACATCCACACACACACACACACACACACGCTTAAGTAACATAGATAAATATTTATAATTTTTTTGCCATTTTTAGTGATTTGTCTGCTCATAATAAAAATGTAAAACATGGAATTGATGGAGCTAATCTAGAAAATGAAAGCCTCATAAGTCTTGTACTTAAAACCAAAGTAAAAATAGTTAGGATATTCAAAGCGGTTGAAAAGTTATTATTGTTTAACCCCTTAAGGACGCAGCCTTGTTTTGGCCTTAAGGCTCAGAGCCCATTTTTCAAATCTGACATATTTCACTTTATGTGGTAATAACGTCGGAATGCTTAAACCTATCCAAGCGATTCTGAGATTGTTTTCTCGTGACACATTGGGCTTTATGTTAGTGGTAAAATTTGGACGATATATTCACTGCTTATTGGTGAAAATTTAGGGAAAATTTATAAAAAATAGCATTTTTCAGAATTTAAATGCATCTGCTTGTAAAACAGACGGTTATACCACCCAAAATAGTTACTAGGTCACATTTCCCATATGTCTACTTTGGATTGGCATAGTTTTTTGAACATTATTTTATTTTTCTTGGACGTTACAAGGCTTAGAACATAAACAGTAATTTCTCTTTTTTTTAAAGAAAATTTCAAAAGCCTTTTTTTTAAGGTACCTCTTCAGTTCTGAAGTGGCTTTGAGGGGCCTATGTATTAGAAACCCCCTTAAAACACCCCATTTTAAAAACTAGACCCCTCAAAGTATTCAAAACAGCATTTAGAATTTTTTTTAACCCTTCAGGCATTTCACAGGAATTAAAGCAAAGTGGAGGTGAAATTTGCAAATTTCATTTTTCTTGCTGAATTTAAATTTTATTCAATTTTTTTGGTGTAACACGAAAGGTTTTACCAGAGAAACACTACTAAATATGTATTGTCCAGATTTTGCAGTTTTTAGAAACGTCCCACATGTGGCTCTACTGCGCTCCTGGAATAAAACACAAGCCCTAGAAGTAAAGAAGCACCTAGTGCATTTTGAGGCCCCTTTTTTATTAGAATATATTTTAGGCAGCATGCCAGGTTTGAAGAGGTGTTGAGGTGCCAAAACAGTAGGAATCCCCCAATAGTGACCCGATTTTGGAAACTACACCCCTCAAGGAATTAATTTATGGCTGTTGTTATCATTTTGACCACACTGTTTTTTCACAGCACCTATTTTAATTGGGCTGTGAAATAAAAAAAATGACATTTTTTCCAATAAGATGTAATTTATGATCAAAATGTCCTATTTTCACAGGGAACAAAATACCCCATTTTGTTCCCCAATTTGTCCTGAGTGCGGCAATACCCCATTTGTGGTGATAAACTGACGTTTGGGCCCATGGGAGGGCTCAGAAAGAAAGGAGCGCTATGTGTTTGTTGGAGTCCAGATTTTGCTGGATTGGTTTTCGGGTGCCATGTCGCATTTGCAGAGTCCCAGAGGTATCAAAGCAATGGAAACCCACCAGAAGTGACCCCATTTTGGAAACTACACCCCTCAACGAATTCATTTATGGGTGTTGTGTCCATTTTGACCCCACAGTTTTTTCACAGAACTTATTTGAATTGGGCTGGGAATTAAAACAAAATTATTTTTTCCAATAATATGTAGTTTTGGCTGAAAATTTCTAATTTTCACAAGAAATAAAATACCCCATTCTGTTGCCCAATTTGTCCTGAGTGCGGCAGTACCCCATTTGTGGTGATAAACTGCTGTTTGGGCCCATGGGAGGGCTCAGAAGGAAAGGACCACCATTTGGCCTACTGGGGATTTTTTGGTGCAAAGTCATGTATGCAGAAGCCCCTGAGGTACCAGTACAGTTGAAACCCCCAAGAAGTGACCCCGTTTTAAAAACTACACCCTTGAGGCATTCATCTAGAGGTGTAGTGAGCATTTTGACCGGAGACATACACCCAATAAACTCTAATGTGGGTACTCACGGGTATGGCAATACCCTCAATGTGGCTGTTATCAGCTGCCTGGGCACACAGCAGGGCCCAGAGGGGAAAGACGAGGGGGGATAAGCTGTGCGGAGTGCATCAGGGTTAGTAAAACTGGGGTAGATTAAAAATCATGGGATGTATGATACATTTTGAAGCACTCTTTCATACGGAGCCTTAGTTTTTCAGGACACGTGACACATTGATATATTGTGTCCTTCCTTATCCCCCTCTTATAGCAGACTTTGTACCTCTTTTGACTTTTTCCTTTCTTGCCAGTTTGGGGAACTTCTCCTGGAAAGTGTTGCCCTGGTACGATGCGTGTGGCCTCGCCTCCAGAAGTACTGGGTGCCCCCCCCCCCCCTTCTTGGTCCATAAAAATTAGTTTCTTGATAACCACCTATTGAAATTCCAGGAAAGTTCCCCTCTGGCCTGTACATCGATGTAGCACGTACGCGTTGTACAATGCCATCTGTATGATGTGCCCGGCCAGCTTCTTATACCACACCGCATGGCGCTGTAGGGCTTCAGGACTTGATCTGACAAGTCCACCCCTCCCATGTACCTATTGTAGCCCAGGATGCAGTCTGGTTTGGGGGTCTCTGTACTGGTACCTCGTACAGGTACATGGGTACTGGTGTGGCATCTCTCCTGTCCTTGTACTTGACACACAATATGTTGCTGCTAGATTGTGCCCTGCTCTCACCCCTTCTGAGCGTTTGCCCTGCAGAGTCTTAGGGAGGCCTCTCAGATTTCTTCTAGCAGTGCCGCATGCCGCAGGACTTCTGAGAGTGAGGCAGTTGAAGAGTGGGACGCTGGTATAAAAATTATCCAGGTAGAGGTGGTAACCCTGGTCCAGCAGTGGGTGCACCAAATCCCACACAATTTTTGCATTAACTCCCAGTAAGGGGGGGGGGGCATTCTGGGGGCTGAATACTGCTGTCCTTCCCTTCATATATCCTAAATGTGTAGGTATACCCTGATGCACTCTTGCACAGCTTATACATCTTTACGCCATACCTTGCCCTCCTACACGGCAGGTACTGGCGGAATTGAACCCTCCCTTTAAAATGTACCAAGTACTCATCAATAGAAATACACTTCTCGGGGGTGTATGCTTGGGAAAACCGGGCACTGAAACGGTCTAATAGGGGTCTCCATTTATACAAATGGTCAAAACTGGGGTCATCTCGGGGTGGGCACGGCTCATTATCAGTATAATGTAAGAAGCGAAGTATTGCCTCATTTATTTATTTTTTTAGGTTCCAGTTCAGTTCTGAAGTTGCTTTGAGGGGCCCATATATTAGAAACCCCTATCAAACACCCCATTTTAGAAACTAGACCCCTCAAAGTGTTCACAACAGCATTTAGAAAGTTTATGAACCCTTTAGGTGTTTCACAGGAATTTAGAGCAAAGTAGAGGTGAAATCTACTTTTTTTTTTTGTCAGAAAATCCTTTTTATAACACTTTTTTTTATAACACAAAAGGTTTTACCAGAGAAACGCAACTTAGTACTTATTACCCAGATTCTGCAGTTTTGAGAAATATCCCACATGTGGCCCTCGGGCGGTAATGGACTGAAGCCCCGGCCTCCGAAGCAAAGGAGCACCTAGCGGATTATGAGACCTCCTTTTTATTAGGCACCATGTCCGGTTTGAAGAGGTCTTGTGGTTCTAAAACAGTGGAAAACCCCCAAAAGTGACTCCATTTTGGAAACTAGACCCCTTGAGGAATACATTGTAGTTTTCTTGGGGTGCATGCGACTTTTTGATCAGTTTTTATTCTATTTTTAATTGGCGCAGTGACTAAAAAACCGCAATTCTACTATTGTTTTTTTATTCTATTTTTTTTACAGCGTTCACCGTGCGCTATAAATGACATATTCACTTTATTCTGCGGGGCGATACGATTACGGCGATACCAGTTGTTTATAGTTTTTTTTTATGTCTTATGGCGTTTACACAATAAAATACGTTTTGTAAAAAATCATTTACTTTTTGTGTTCCCTTATTCTAAGAGCCATAACGTTTTTATTTTTCCATCAATAAAGCCGTGCAAGGACTTATTTTTTGCGTAACGAACTGTAGTTTCCATCAATACCATTTTTAGGTACATGCGACTTTTTGATCTCTTTTTATTCCATTTTTTGGGAGGTGAAGTGACCAACGAATTGTCATTCTGGGACGGTTTATTATTATTTTCGTTTACGGCGTTCACCGCGCGGGATAAATAATAAAATAATTTTGTAGTTAAGGCCATTACGGACGCGGCGATACCAATTATGTATAGTTTATTTGTTTGTTTATATATTTTTATTAATAATAAAGGACTGATAAGAGAAAAGGGGGGATTTTTACTTTTATTACTTTTAAATCTTTTATTTTCTTATTTTTACACATCTTTTTTTAACTTTTTTTTAACTTTTTTACTTTGTCCCACTAGGGGACTTGAGGGCAGGAGGCCCTGATCGCTATTCTAATACACTGCACTACATGCGTAGTGCAGTGTATTAGAGCTGTCAGCTACTCACTGACAGCAAGCATAGTGGGTCCTGACTTTGTCAGGACCCACTAGGCTTCCGTCTATGGCATAGCCGGACGCCATTGTTTGGTGTCCGGTTGCCATAGTCACCATCGCCGGCCGCTATCGTGTAGCAGGCCGGCGATGGTAGCTTAACCCCTAAAAAGCCGTGATCGCTATTGAACACGGCTTTTCAGGGGTTAATCAGCGGGGACACAGCGATCGGTCCCCGCTGTAGGAGCTGTGACAGCCGCTGTACGAGACAGCAACTGTCACAGCTCCTGTATGTGTCGGGAGGACGGCCGAAACGGCCGTTACTCCCGAGGCGTACTATTCCGTCTTGGAGCGCGAACAGGGCGCTTTCCATGACGTAATAGTACGTCACTGAGCGTTAAGGGGTTAAAGAAGTGCACATCAGAAATGGAAAAGTTGACCTGGACACAGGGGCATCAATGACCCTTGGTCATGAAGGGGTTAAGGGAGGGTGTCAGCCATTGGGAAACAGCCCACAAAATAATATTTCACTGATATAGGACCAGTCACAAATCGCAAAGATTAACCCAACTTACTCATCTCTGTTTTATCAATAGATTTGTTTGTTTGTTCTTTCATTATATTTTGTTCACACATTTAGTACTTGTGCTGATAAAAAACAATAGATAACATCTAATTAAGTCATTTTTTTAAAACATGATAAAAACAACATGAAAAATTAGCAATACCTGAATTAATTTAGCATTTCTCTCACTCTGTGGATATTCCAGAAGTTTCCACGTAACATAAGCTGGAGAACTGCTGTCAGGACCTTGAGCTTCCACCAAAATCACTTTGCTGCTCTCAGGAATCATTCCACAGTTCTTTGCAACCGTAGTTGCTGTTTGTATGTTGTCACCTATATACAAAAGTATTGAACTTTTTAGGACATTATGTATTGTTGGAAACATACTGTATACAAAACTTTTCAGGTACACACAAATTTGGCCTGTTCACCAGATGGAACTTCTTGAATAAAATCTTTGAACTTTAAGTGAATGTCCACCCTTAAATATCACTTTGTCTTTTTGACCCCTACTCGCACGAGTCAGTAACGATACGTCGTCGCGGGAGGTTACTTCCTGCACGAGGACGTATGGTTACTGAGTTGTTTCAGACAGTGTGCATCGAGAACTGGGAGGTCAGCTGTCGCCGACAGCTGACACTCCAGTCTTGCTGGCAAGTGGTCCTTTGCCGCTGATTTTGGCAAATTAACCCCTTAAATGCGTCGATCGCAACCTAGCATATCGGCAGACCCCGGTCTGAAATTGCAGAGTTTGCCGATAGTTAGCATGGCAAACGGAAGCCAAATAATGGCCTCCGTGTCTGCCATGGACGGAAGCCCATCAGGACCAACCTCCAGCTGGTCCTGATAGGCTTCCTGTCAGAGTGACAGGAAGTCACTGTGTCATTCCTGATGCACACTGTCGGCGACAAGGTGTGCATCGGGAACCGGGAGGTCAGCTGTCCCCGACAGCTGACACTCCAGTGTTGCCGATCAGTGGTGCATCGGCGCTGATTTAGGCAATTAACCCGTTAAATGCGGCGCTCGATTGCGATCGCCGCATGTAGGGGGTTTGTAGCACATCAGCAGCCCCCGGGTCTGCCCCGGATCTGCCGCTGATTTAGGCAAATTAACCCCTTAAATTCGGCGATCGGTTGCGATCGCTGCATTTTAGGTGTTTCTAGAATATCGGCAGACCCCGGTCTGAAATTGCGGGGTTTGCCGATAGTTAGCATGGCAAACGGAAGCCAAAGAATGGCCTCCGTGTCTGTCATGGACGGAAGCCCATCAGGACCAACCTCCAGCTGGTTCTGATAGGCTTCCTGTCAGAGTGACAGGAAGTCACTGTGTCGTTCCCGTTGCACACTGTCGGCGACAAGGTGTGCATTGGGAACCGGGAGGTCAGCTGTCCCCGACAGCTGACACTCCAGTGTTGCCGATCCTTGGCTCATCGCTGCTGATTTAGGCAATTAACCCATTAAATTCGCCGCTCGATTGCGATCGCCACATGTAGGGGTTTTGTAGCACATCAGCAGTCTCCGGGTCTGCTATGTACGGAAGCCTATGTAGACTTACTGTCAGAGTGAGGCCTCATGCACACGAACGTATTTTTTTCCTCCCGTAAATACTGGCGTAAAAAATACGGGTCCTTTGTCACGTGTATTCGACCCGTATTCCACCAGTATTTACGGACCCGTGCCCGTAGATACGGGTCCGGTGTCACCAGTATTCCACTCGTATTTACGGGCCCATTTTCTCTGCACAAATCGGCAGCCCCTTCTCTCTATCAGTGCTGGAAAGAGAGAAGGGGCAGCACTTTCGGGCAGAGTTTCCGCAGCGATTTAAAGTAAAAGAAGTTCATACGTACCGTTGTCTTGGTGACGCGTCCCTCTTTTGACATCCAGTCCGACCTCCCTGGATGACGCGGCAGTCCCTGTGACCGCTGCAGCCTGTGATTGGCTGCAGCGGCGACATGGGATGATACGTCATCCCGGGAAGCCGGACTGGGGGAAGAAGCAGGGTAAGATAACTTTTAATACTATTAACTCCAGTGTCAGTCACTGTTCTGAGTGCTGAAAGAGTTACTGCCGATAAGTTAACTCTTTCAGCACCCTGGACAGTGACTATCCCCTGACGTCGCCTAGCAATGCTCCCGTAATTACGGGTGCACACACGTAGCCAACCGTAATTACGGGAGCCCCATAGACTTCATAGAGCCCCATTATGCCGTTATTATGGCCTGAAATAGGACATGTTCCATATTTTTCAACGGCACGGGCGCCTTCCCGTAAGCATACGGGAAGGTACCCATGGCCAATAGAAGTCTATGGGCCCGTAATTACGGCTCGTAATTACGGGCGTTTTTACGTTCATGTGCATGAGGCCTGACTGTGACATCACACTGACAGTTGGAATACATTACACTACCTAGGTAGTGTAATGTATTCTAGCAGTGATCAGTGCTACAGGTAACAAAAATAAAGTGTAAAAAGTAAGTGCTCTTTATCCGTCAACATATGTGAATCACTAGAGATATCGCTATATCAGCACTGACTATCCCTACGAGCTTATTTTAGATCAAGTTTTAATCTTTTTCCTGGTTGGGACTATACACTATACCAGCAGCGATTGCGCTGGTATACATACACTACCGTTCAAAAGGTTAGGGTCACTTAGAAATTTCCTTATTTTTGAAAGAAAAGCACAGTTTTTTCAATGAAGATAACATTAAATTAATCAGAAATACACTATATACATTGTTAATGTGGTAAATGACTATTCTAGCTGCAAACGTCTGGTTTTTAATGCAATATCTACCTAGGTGTATAGAGGCCCATTTCCAGCAACCGTCACTCCAGTGTTCTAATGGTACATTGTGTTTGCTAACTGTGTTAGAAGGCTAATGGATGATTAGAAAACACTTGAAAACCCTTGTGCAATTATGTTAGCACCGCTGTAAACAGTTTAGCTGTTTAGAGGAGCTATAAAACTGACCTTCCTTTGAGCTAGTTGAGAATCTGGAGCATTACATTTGTGGGTTCGATTAAACTCTCCAAATGGCTAGAAAAAGAGAGCTTTCATGTGAAGCTCGACAGTCTATTCTTGTTCTTAGAAATGAAGGCTATTCCATGCGAGAAATTGCCAAGAAACTGAATATTTCCTACAACGGTGTGTACTACTCCCTTCAGAGGACAGCACAAACAGGCTCTAACCAGAGTAGAAAGAGAAGTGGGAGGCCCCGCTGCACAACTGAGCAACAAGACAAGTACATTAGAGTCTCTAGTTTGAGAAATAGACGCCTCACAGGTTATCAACTGGCAGCTTCATTAAATAGTACCCGCAAAACGCCAGTGTCAACGTCTACAGTGAAGAGGCGACTCCGGGATGCTGGCCTTCAGGGCAGAGTGGCAAAGAAAAAGCCATATCTGAGACTGGCTAATAAAAGGAAAAGATTAATATGGGCAAAAGCACACAGACATTGGGCAGAGGAAGATTGGAAAAAAGTGTTATGGACAGACAAATTGAAGTTTGAGGTGTTTGGATCACACAGAAGAACATTTGTGAGACGCAGAACAACTGAAAAGATGCTGGAAGAGTGCCTGACGCCATCTGTCAAGCATGGTGGAGGTAATGTGATGGTCTGGGGTTGCTTTGGTGCTGTTAAAGTGGGAGATTTGTACAAGGTAAAAGGGATTTTGAATAAGGAAGGCTATCACTCCATTTTGCAATGCCATGCCATACCCTGTGGACAGCGCTTGATTGGAGCCAATTTCATCCTACAATAGGACAATGACCCAAAGCACACCTCCAAATTATACAAGAACTATTTAGGGAAGAAGCAGGCAGCTGGTATTCTATCTGTAATGGAGTGGCCAGCGCAGTCACCAGATCTCAACCCCATAGAGCTGTTGTGGGAGCAGCTTGACCGTATGGGACGCAAGAAGTGCCCATCAAGCCAATCCAACTTGTGGGAGGGGCTTCTGAAAGCATGGGGTGAAATTTCTCCCGATTACCTCAGCAAATTAACAGGTAGAATGCCAAAGGTCTGCAATGCTGTAATCGCTGCAAATGGAGCATTCTTTGACGAAAGCAAAGTTTGAAGGAGAAAATTATTATTTCAAATAAATATCATTATTTCTAACCTTGTCAATGTCTTGACTATATTTTCTAGTCATTTTGTAACTCATTTGATAAATATAAGTGAGAGTTTTCATGGAAAACACAAAATTGTCTGGGTGACCCCAAACTTTTGAACGGTAGTATATATATATATATATATATATATATATATATATACATATATATCTTTAGATAGATAGATAGATAGATAGATAGATAGATAGATAGATAGATAGATAGATAGATAGATAGATAGATAGATAGATAGATAGATAGATAGATAGATAGATATCTATATCAGTGTGCAACTTTCAAAATACTTTTTATTAAAATTAATTTGTATTTTTTGAGATACAGCTGCTTTTCATACTGTTTAAGGGATTATGCAGTATCTCCACACATCACTTTAGTCAGCCCCAGACTGGTTGTAGCCTTAGGGGGAGTTCACACAGAGTTTTTTGTCAGGCAGAAAAAATCTGTTTCAGAATTCCTTTTTTTTTGTTTTGCATTTGCATTTGCATAAGGTGAAAGAAGGAAAGAGAGAGAATGAGTGAGTGAATGAATGAATGAATGATCTTATAGCACTATGACCTTATAGCTATGGATTGGATTAGATACAGTGGCTCAGCAGACCGTATCACATATGATAGGATTAGATATAGGACCCAGCTCGCTGACATTCCGGCTCACCATGTTTGACCCTGTCTGCTGGGCCCTGTATCTAAGCCTGCCACATAGAAGGCTTAGGTACATGGCCCATGTGTGATCCTGTCTGCTGGGCCCTGTATCTAAGCCTATGCTAGGTAGGCTCAGATACAGGGCCCTAGCAGACAGTAATGTTATACTTACCCTCCACTTCAGCTCCGGCTACAGCAGAGGTCCTGATGCCATCGAGTGTCGCGACGTTGAGTGTGGCACACAGCGTTGTGACGTCATGACGCAAAGAGAAGTCAGGACCTCCGCTGCGCTCTGGACTGAGGAGGGTAAGTATACTGTCTGTTACTAAAGTAACAGGAGACCTTGTAGTTTACTACAAAAGCCACAGTTACTATAATAACTTTTAAGAGATGTGGTGCGGGAAGCCGCGGGGCCCCCTGGCTACGTGGCCTAGTCGCAATTGCAACTGCTGCAACCTCTATAATCACACCACTGCCTGGTGGTCAAGAGGCATAGCATTATTTAAATAGGTCAAGTTTCAAAACTAAATTGCCCAATTTTGAACAATTAAATAAAGAATTCTATCATTGTATTTTGTAATGAAACTTGGAAAAGTTCATTGATTTCATTCATTCATCCACACCTGTAATCATAACAGTCCTGATGTTAGCAGCATTCAATTCCTCCAGGACAGGTTTAGTCTCGGGTTTGAGACTATTTTCTAGTATGAGCAAACCAAGGAACTCCATGTCACATTCAACTTCTTCCCTTTAAAGAGACAAAGAAACTAAATCAAATAACAGTATTTGAGTTATATATGAGCTGGTTTGGTAAATATATTCAATTATATGGAAACTTTGGAAAAATAACATTAAGTTTCCCAATGTAATTCTGTATTTCACACTTTCTCCTACTCTGCAGTGAATGATTTCTTGCTAGTCAGAAGCCCAATATGTTGTATGGGCTACCTAGCTTTTAGTCCCACTGACTACACTATATATAAAATATAGGGCTAGGGGAGCACAATGGAAGATCCCAATGCTGAAGCTTGACTTCTAAGGTGAGTCTTTTTTAAAAAAAATAAATCAGTTGTCTGCAGGAGTGTATATTTAAACTGTGTGTTCAACATTAAACACAATTTTAATATTTACATTATAGAATTAATCTTAATAACATGTTGGGTAACTTTGCAAATACATGTCACTACTTATTTTGTACTGATCATGAGTTATAGTATGTTTTATAATCCCAGAGCTGCATTCACATTGCTGCAAAATTATGTCAGCACAGAACATTCTCTGACGAGTAGCAGACTAAAAAGTGCAGTCTCTGCACCAGTAATCTGACGTGGGAGAAATCGAACTCCTCCACTGCTCAGCTAATCTGTTAAACCTGTGTGTCTACAAACTTGTCCCCCATTTCCAATAGCAACCAGAAAACAATGTGACTCACAAAAGCACCCAGAACGCGTATTTGACAGATAAAGCCTATTGGTCTTTAGATCAAGCAACTGGACGATGTGGATCCTATATGTGCATTTAAAAGATAGCACATAAACAGATACATTTAAGATTTGATAACATTTGCATCTGAGGCTACATCGTAAATTCATCAGAACCCGACAAACCCCATTATAAGTCAATTGAGTCCATCAGGCACCAGTGCTATCCGTCATACAACAGATCCGGCACTGTATCAAGACTTCTGTTATAAATAACACGGATGTGAACAGAGCCTTCAAGAATGGATTTCCAATTTGTTATTCTAATTATAAAATAAGAGTTTTAGAGGTGCCTCCAGTAACAAATATATAAGTTTGTCACGGATCTTCCTCGTGATCCTACTTACATGTTCCATTCCTTCTTTTTTTTTACCCTGATACAAGTCTCTGAGCATATATAATTTAAGTTCTGAGAACCAGTGACACACTCGTGACTAGGAACCTCTGACACAGTACTGAACATACACAAGAAGATGAGGAGACCACAAAAGTCCTCAAATGTGGTAGAAATATGACATCCCATTGGTTCCACATTGTTCAAGCATCACTCATGATCAAGTGCAGAAGCAAAACTGTTGCCCCAAAATCACGTTGGTCTTGCACCTCTTTTATGGGTACAATAAAAGCATTCATTTCTTTGCTTAGCTGTGAAAAAAATGTAATATGGCAGTTTTTTTTCATAAATATATATGTGAAGATTTATATATGATCAAAATAATATTACTACAATAACAAAATGTCACTATTTCCCTTACCTTTCAATGCTTTCTAAATCATCCCGATTTCCATTTGTAAGAATTTTGTATGCCACTCCAATTACTCGTAAGCCTTGAAACGTATAGAGCTCCAGCACGTCCAAAAACTCACTAGGGACTGAAAAACCCCAAAAAAATAAATAAATAAGTACAATAAAATAATTTAGAAAAATTTAGATTTCATGTTTTCTTCAAGCATATCAGTGATGCAGTAAAGTTAAAGACAATTTGATTTTTCAGCAGCTTCCCGGCCTAACTTTCAGTTACAGAAGTATATTATAGAATATATTATATTATATATTTTATATATATATATATATATATATATATATATATATATATATATGTATAGATAGATAGATATATGTATATATATATACACAGTACTGTGCAAAAGTTTTAGGCAGTTGTTTAAAAATTCTGCAAAGTAAGAATTCTATACGTCCTGATTTCAACTTCATCGAGTATGTCTGGGATTACATGAAGAGGACTTGAGGGAGCAGACATCCACAGAAGATCTGTGGTTAGTTCTCCAAGATGTTTGGAACAACCTCCTTGTCAAATTCCTTCAAAAACTTTGTGCAAGTTTACCTAGAGGAATTGATGCTGTTTTGAAGGCAAAGGGTTATTGATTTAAATATTGGTTTCAATTTTGATTTCTCTTCTGTTCATTCACTTTGCATTTTGTTAATAGATAAAAAAAAAAAAACAACTAATAACATTTCTACTTTTGAAAGCATTCTTACCTAAAACTTTTGCATAGAACTGTATATATTCATGTACTTATATATTCATATATCCCCATATATAAGCGTAAGGTCACCTATGACTCACTAAACGTGTACCTATATTTTCAAGTACAGGATACAGTTCAAGATAATAATATAACTTACCTGTTTCTGGCCTGCAAAAACTGGCTACCATCTCAGGAGCTCCCTTCATGTATACACTCAACTCCTCACCTTCAATAACCTCAGTGATAACAGACATACGTTGCAAGGCAGAGGAGAAGGGGTATTGGAATAAAACATTTATACCTTTTACTGTATTCTGTAAGGGAAACAAAAATATTCTTAAGGGTATGTTCACACGGCTTATTTTCTGCCATTTTTCTGCTGTTTTTCGGGCCACAAACGGCCGAAAAATCGGAAGCAAAAATGGTGTTCTGTTCCGAAGGACTGTTTAATTACGCGGCCGTTTTGAAAAATGGCCGCGTAAAAAAACAGCCACGAATATCACATGTCACTTCTTGAGACGTTTTTGGAGCCGTTTTTCATATAGACTCTATAGAAAAACAGCTCCAAGAACGGCCGTAAAAAACGCAGAAAAAAACACGAGTGGCTTAAAAAACATCTGAGAATCAGGAGCTGTTTTCCGTTGAAAACAGCTCTGTATTTTCAGAAATTTTTTGCTAAGCGTGTGAACATACCCTAAGGGTATGTGCACACACAAAATAAAAAAAGTCTGAAAATACGGAGCTGTTTTCCCTGAAAACAGCTCCTGATTTTCAGACGTTTTTTAAGCCACTTTTCGCAGCGTTATTTATGCCCGTTTTGGGGCTGTTTTTCTATAGAGTCAATGAAAAACGGCTCCAAAAACGGCTCAAGAAGTAACATGCACTTCTTTTTCCCCGAAATACCACTGGAAACACTACGCATGCACATACTGTACCCTTACAGTTGTGGTCTTATTCTAGTTTATACCTTTGTCCTATACCCGAAGGCGCCTCTAAAATATGTAATACAACACTAGTTTTCCTATTAAATGAGAAAACTTACAATCCATGCACTTGGCCCAGGATGGACAACCATGTTCTCCGAGGAACATCCCTTACTGTTCTCTGCAGTGGTATCTTTTAAGACCTGAAAGAAGAAATCAATTTAGGGAAAACTCACAAAACTGTACATTTTTGAAGTTAGGATAACCAGGGCCGTATTTTGCCCAAGGCACTGAAGGTCAAGTGCCTAGGGCAGCGCTAGGGTAGGGACGGCATCAGAAACTGGCCTGTGCCGCTGCCCTGGGATAGGAGTTTGGTTTGGGGTTTGAATTTATATAGGGAGTCTGGTCTGGGGTCTGAATGTGGGGCATTATTTATGGCACAACTTTTTATGGAGCCCTATACATGGCACAATTTTACATGAGGTACTTAGGGGGATGCTATCTATATTGTCAAATTTTATATTGTGCATCTGTATTCTGGCACTATCTACAGTATATGGCGCTGTTTACTGAAAGGCACTTTAAAGGGGACGCTATGTGCATGGTGCTATTAATTATGGAGCACTATCTGTATGCTGCTACTTACTGTGGGCACTTTGATGGGCGCTATGTGTATGCCATTATCTACTGTGAGTCACTGTCTTTTATTGTAGTACAGTACTAAAAGGCACTAAGTATCACAGCAGACACATTATTAGAGGTAATAACAGGGTGGCACTATTATAGGGGGCTGGGGGGGTTTGTGAAGAGGGTGGCGATGTGCTGGGAAAGCATATAGTCAAAGATGTCTGTGCATCAAACTCTGCGGAAGTGAGTCATAGCTGGAAGAAGTCGTCATGGTGGTCTGGGCCAGTTAAAGAAGATGAGGAAAGCTGTAATGACGGGGGTAGGGAAACGGACAAGTGAGCCCTAATCTCCCCGCCACTCTGTCCCTGCCTACTTGCAACGACCCGTCCTAGGCGACGGGGTACAACTGGGCGGCGGTCCCTACGCTCAGTAAGTGCACGAGACAAACAGACAAGGGAACACAAAGCAAAGGGAAAGGGGCAGTTGCCCACGGCGACACCGTGAGCAACAAGAGTGGTGAACGAGCCGAGTCAAACCAGGAGTGCACGAGGTACCAAACGCAGAGCAGGAGAGTAGTCAGTAAGTCAGGGTCAGTATGGAGCAGGATCAAATAGTTAGAAGCTGTAGCTGGGCCAGGAAACCACACGAGAAGAATCACAAGCAAAGGAGGAACAGGAAAGGCAGGTATAAATAGACAGAGGGCGGGAGCTAGCTCCGTCTGGCCAGGCTGCGATAGGCTCTCCCACTCCTAAGCCTGCCATCCTGAGTGGTGGAAGATGGAGTCAGTCTAAGAGACATAGACTCAGGTGCAGACTGATTACCTATGGGAGTATACACAGAAGTTGTGCCTGGCAGATCCTTTACAAAAGCGAAGGACTACAATCAGAGAAGATGTCACCTGTGAGTCACTGGATGCCATTGTTGATTGTGCCTTTGACTGCATCTGATCACTTTTTTTATAATTTGCCCAGTCTGAAGTGTGGTGATACTCTGAAGATTGCCTGTGTGGTATCTGGCCACTATATGATCACAGTATTCAGTCTCCCTATGGTGGTAATATTCACTTACACTGTGGTGGTAATTTTGGTATTCCCATAGTGTTTTATATTCAGAAACAGTATGGAGGTATTATTCAGTCACTTATATCAGCAGTATGGAGGTATTATTCAGTCACTTGGTCATGGTCATGTCATTTAGTCACTGTATGATGGTGTTATGCAGTGACACAATGATGGTATTATTTAGTTGCTAATATTTATTCACTGTATTTAATTTTATCTGGCGTAGGGCTCATCTATGTATACAGATTACAGATTCTGGTACAGTATACTTATATATACTATATACTATAGTTCCCTGTATTTCCCAGTAGAGCACATGAGTCTTGGAAAACACAGTCCACACCACTGAACACCAGGACCTGGCTGTGTGCTAGTCAGCAATACCCTCTGAAAATGTCCCTGAGTGGCATTAACAATTATCAATCGTGCCATAGATAACAATTATTTTTAAGGCATCACAACTGATGATCAACGATAAATTGATCATTCGTTAACATTGATCAATTATCACTATGATTGCTCAGAAACAAGCACATTATGATGATAATTGACCAGTGTAAATGGGGCTATAAAAGGGGGCTTTTTCCGGCTTAGTGCCTAGGGCAACATGAGCTGTTAATTACGGCCCTGTAGATAACGATGACGTCTAGATTAGATTAGATTACCCATCCTGTTGCTTCAAACATTTTGAGGTCCAAAGGATCACCTTGTAAATTCCCATCGACCATGATCACCGAATGGCAGCTTGTCATAGCACCAAGCAGAGGTCCCCAGGTAAGTTCATTCATCTGATCATGTTTAAGCATTTCCTGAAAACTAAATACAACTATGGTAAATTCCTGGGAGCCTAAAACATATATTGTGCAAGGTATCAGTGATTTCCATCATTATTATCGTGGGGGAACACCTGACAAACATTGTTTTAGTACTGAGGAACTAATACTCCCATTCATACATCAAAGAAAATAAGGTATTCTGTAGATTTATATTTTGGCCAAGATTTGTTGACAGATTTGCTTGTACCCATGGCAAGCATCTATCAGCAGGCCAATTTGCAGGCTGAGTTTGCCATTTATGCATTAAAACTGACAACTTTTGCTTCTGCTTCATTAAGGGGAATCTCTGATAAGGTTCTAAGGAACGTACCATGCTCCTCCTGATGATATTATGCCCATTAAGTCAAGTCCATCTTCTGTTAAAGTGCCAGTCTGGATATTACACAATTGAAGAATGTAAATAGTTATTGTACAGCAAGGATCACAAATAAAACAAAGATATTTAGGGTATATTCACACGTGGGTGATTTGTTAAAGAAATTTCTGCAACTGTCCCCTTCGTCTGAATGGTACTCACAGAAATCCATACATCTGCTACAGATACAGCCCCATTCACATGTATGGAACTGATTTTCAGTCGCAGAAATTTCTGCAACAATTCTGCCATTTGTGAATATATCTCTATAGTATCAATACCCTTGTATTTTTATGTATTTAAAGTCTATATACATCTATGAAAGGCAACATTTAAAAAAAAATAAAAAGGTGTATCAGTGTGTTTTGTGTAACTTTCTAAATACTTTTTATGAAAAATTATTTTGACTTTTTTAGATACAGCTGCTCTGTATTCTCTACACAGAGCAGTTGTATTTAGCGCTACTCACGGAATCTGTCAGTCCCGCGGACTTGAGGGCTTCAGTGACACGCAGGTTCTACCTGCATACTATCACATCTAAGTTATGAACTTAGATGTAATAGATTACAGGCGGATCCTGCGTGTCAGAGACACGAAAAAAAAACAGCCAGCACTGAACCCGTCAGCTCCACGGGACTGACTGATTCAGTGAATAGAGCTATAGAGAATACAGAGCACAAGTATCTAAAAAAGTAAAAAATATTTTTAATAAAAAGTATTTACAAAGTTACGCATAACGCACTGATACACCTTTTTATTAAAAAGGTTTACATAGCCTTTAAGATGAGAGGATTCTTGCAAGATATTTTATACACAGATCTTAAATATAATATAACTTCCTATTGGCAACATCTGACTGTCATTCTTAATAATCCGTTCCATCCAATCGATACACAAATGTTAGTAGCGGTTTGAGAGATCTACTCTCTGAATTGCTTGTATTGTATACTGTATTGCAAAAGGAGATCACTATATGTGGTTTGTTATTATAGCTTTATTTCTAAAAAGTATCAAGAACCCCTTTAACTTCAGATGTAATGCTGACTGCTAATTGAGACATCAATCATGAGAATATTATAGTTCTTTTGATCATCTTTAATTATATTGACTTATAATCTAAAAATGGTTTATATTCACTGGAATCTGCCATGACTGGAAGAGAACTGAGAAGAGATAACCAGTTAAAACTGTTGTCTGGTTGAGAAATCCCAATTTCAAATATCCTATTGCGGTATTCTGAGTCAACAGAGGTGGGTACCCTACTTAGGATCCTGATTTATTATATCTGTGGTCAGCTTATCGTCAGGGGGAATATATATTTTTCTTCTTGTTCATGTTGGTAAAACCCTGTAGCCACAGTTAATCTGTATCTGGAGGTGACATATTATCACTAGACCTGACCATTTCACTCAATGGCTGTGCAATTACAGCCTAGAGCTGTTGGATGGATAATATATGAATAAAAATATACTGTAAGAAAGTAAGTGAATAATAATATATTGTTAATATAGTGATGGCTTGAAATGAGTGAGTAAAAGAAAATGTAAATATATTTACTTTGTCGAAACAGAAAAGGTTGAGCTGGCCGCACATGTTGATTCTATCTGGACTAATGCAAAATATAGTCTTTTTCTTCAATCTGCTTTGAGCATATATAATGCCAACTGTTAAAGCAGCAGGTATAATTGGACAAATTGCCGATGTCAAAAGAACAAGTGACTCCACAATAATTCTCCAAGCTGAAACCTATTATGAAAAAAATATATTTATGTAGACACCATTGGAATTCTTCATATACGGAGTTTATGATTTACAATGAAAAGATCCTCAATCTGTAGAAGGGGGTTGTGTGGTTATATTTGTGAATAACTTGCCTCAATAAGGATATGCCCCGAAATACGCCTTGAAAAACGCTAAACGCCTACAAACCTCTGTCCATTGAATTCAATGGGAAAAACTGTGTTTTGTTCAGACGGGGCATATTTTACCCTGCGTAAAAAGAAGGAGCATGTCACTTTTTGAACCGTTTTTGGAGCTGGTTTTCATTGTGTCAATAGAAAAACAGCTCCAAAAACGGCTCCAAAAAACACCTCAAACGCTTCAAAAACGGCTGAAAATTAGAAGCTGTTTTCTCTGAAAATGGCTCTGTAATTTTCAGCCGTTTTTACTTGAGTGTGTGAACATACCCTAAAAGGGAACAAAAACAAAGGACTAACAGCTGGATTTAACTTACTGTTAAGAACTGTATATTAATAAGTGCCTGTTCCCATCACCGTTCGCTTTCCGTTCCGGGGTTCCGTCTGAGATTTCCGTCGGGTGAACCCCGCAACGGAAAGTGAAACTGAAACCACAGCTTACTTTTCAGTCACCATTGATATCAATGGTGACGGAAACATTGCTGATGGTTTCCGTTCGTCTCCATTCCGGCAGGTTTCCGTTTTTCCGACGGAATCAATAGCGCAGTCAACTCCGCTATTGATTCTGTCATTAAAACGGAAACCTGACGGAATGGTGACGAACGGAAACCATTAGCGATGTTTCTGTCACCATTGATATCAATGGTGACTGAAACGGAAGCTGTGGTTTCAGTTTCACTTTCCGTTGCGGGGTTCATCCGACGGAAACCTCCGATGGAACACCGGAACAGAAAGCCAACACTGATGTGAACAGACCCTAATAATAGCACCTTTTCTCTACTGTCCTTAGATGCAATGCTAGGCAGGTTTACATAACAAAAAAATGTGTCCCACCCCCCTTAATTTCCAAGAATAGAAAATTTAATTATGGGTTGGAGGAATGCTAAATTGAGTTTTTTGAAGTAAAGCCATGCTAAGCTTCTCAATAAATCTTGGTACTTCACAAACTTCAGAATTTAAAGGGCTCTATACTAAAAATTTGACACAACAGTCTAAATAAACTGCCATTGGTTTGAAAGGCCATTCACTTAGAAAGTTACGTCATTACCAAAGGTGTTTGCTTAGGGTATGTTCACACGATGAGAGGCATTTACGTGTGAAAAGACAGACTGTTAACAGCTGCATCGTTTCACACGTAAATGCTCCTCCTCGTAATTTACGAGGCGTCTGAGACGCTCTGAGACGCTCGTAAATCTTGAGCTGTGCTTCATTGAGTTCAATGAAGAACAGCTCAAATTACGTGACAAAGAAGTGCCCTGCACTTCTTTGCCGAGGCAGTCAATTTACGCGTCGTCGTTTGACAGCTGTCAAACGACGACGCGTAAATTACAGGTCATCTGCACAGTACGTCAGCAAACCCATTCAAATGAATGGGCAGATGTTTGCCGACGTATTGTAGCCCTATTTTCAGACGTAAAACGAGGCATAATACGCCTCGTTTACGTCTGAAAATAGGTCGTGTGAACCCAGCCTTACTCTCTAGACGTATCAGAAAATCGTTTTGAGTAGAGTTCCCCTTTAATTACAATCAAACTAATGATATTTTCATGTGTAATACCTTTCTCTGTACAAATATGATCACTGCATATACAATGCCAACAACGGCTAGAAATCCCAAAAATATGAAAAACCATTTAACATCTCTGTGCAGCTTAAAGTTTAAGGGTTTTGGATACAATATGGACCGCACCATATCTCCTTTAGTTGTATTGAAACCTAAGAGGAATAAATCAAGAGAAAAAAAAATTAAATTGATGGGCAATGCACTGAATAACTAAATACAGAATTAATTCTGATAGTTGCATTTTATTTTCTGCACTAATCAGTATGGTGAATCTACACTGAATGGCCATTTTGTTAGACATGTGACCCCGGAGTGCAATATAAAATAAAGTGAGAAAGTTTTCCATGGATCAGTTTCAGTGTGAATCCACATGAGATTTGGAAAATTTAGCGATCTGAGAGACTTTGAACGAGGAATGGTCATCCCTGCTAGACTAGCCGGGCCAGTATTTCAAAAACTGACAACCCAGTGGGGTTTTCTCATGAAACAATGTCAAAAGTAAACCGATAATAGTGGTGTGATTGAGGAAAAACATTCAGCGATTTTATGGAGGTTAACAACTTGTTGACAAATAAGTCAGAGGAGGAGGTCAAGAATGGATCTAAATACCAGGCGGTGCACAGCCAAGGAAATTGCAGCCGAATACAACTCTACTGCTCCAACTAATGTGTCATTGTTCCTTAGCCTGGATAGGCTATAATAGCAGATAACAATTTCTAGTGACATTGTATTCTAAGGGAAACAGAAAGGCAGAACTCCAATGAGAAAAAGAAAAAAAAAAATTACAAACATTTAACCCCTTCCCCCTGCTGGCATTCTGGGCCCTAATGTCCAAGCGATTTTTTACATTTTTCCATTGTCACATTCGAAGAGCTGTAACTTTTTTATTTTTGCGTCGGCATAGCTGTATAAGGTCTTGTTTTTTGCGGGACGACTTGCAGTTTTTATTGGTACCATTTGACAGTAGATGCGACTTTTTGATCACTTTCTATCACATTTTTTTTAAGTCAGGATTAACAGAAAACAGCAATTTTTCCATCGTTTTTTATTTTATTTTTTACGACGTTCACCGTGCGGGTTAAATAATGTAACAGCTTTATAGTCGGGGTCGTTACGGACGCGGCGATACCAAATATGTGTAACTTTTTTGCTTTATTGTAGTTTTTTTTAATAGTAAAGCATTTTGTAAGGGGAAAAGCTGGGTTTTTCATTTTTTTTTTTTTCACTTTTTTTTTAATTAACTTTATTAAACTTTTTTTTACTTTTTTACTAGTCCCACTAGGGGACTTCCCTATCCTCCGATCGCTATTATAATACACTGCAATACTTTTGTATTGCAGTGTATTACTGCCTGTCCGTTTAAAACGGACAGGCATCTGCTAGGTCATGCCTGCGGCATGATCTAGCAGGCATTCGCTGCAGGCAGACCTGGGGGTCTTTATTAGACCCCCGGCTGCCATAGAAGACACAGACACTCGGCGATTTTATCGCCGGGTGTCAGTGAGATGAGAGGGAGCTCCCTCCCTCTCTGCAAAACCATTCAGATGCGGTGCTCGCTATTGTGCACCGCATCTGAAGGGTTAAACGGGTGAGATCGATACTAATATCGATCTCACCCGGCAGAGCAGGGACGCCCCCAGCCCTCAGCTGCTTCTGGCAGCTGAGAGCAGGGAGATTTCACGGCTCCCTGCTCTGTTTACTTTATTCTAATGCAGCGACGTAGTTTGGCGGCGCTCTAGAATAAAGCCCACTAATGACCGCCGTAAAAAGACGTATCGGCGGTCATTAAGGGGTTAATCACTGACCAGTGGAAAAACATTGCCTGGTCAAATGAATCCAGATTTCTGATGCACCATGTTGATGGGAAGGTGAGAATTTGGCAAAAGCAGCATGAATCAATGAACCCTTCCTGTCAGGTGTCCACAATTTCGGCTCGTGGAGTGATGGTGTTGAGAATGTTTTCCTGCCACACCCTGGGTGCTCTGATACTTGTGGATGGATGTTTGATCAGTTGGGCTTACTTAAGCATTGTTCATACCTTCATGCCAACTGTTTACCCTATGGCAGAAAAACACTTTAGCAGCAACTGCAAAAATATATCCTGTCCGCATGAGCCAATATTCCTGCAGGAAAATGTCAACATCTATTAAATCTATGCCATGACATATTTCTGCGGATCTGATGGCCAAAGAAGGTCCAAAGCACAACAAGATGAGTGTCTCTAATAAAATGACCATTCAGTGTATATATACCGAGGAACCACACGGTTGGTAATACAAGGAGGTCCTTCCTGACCAGCTCTGTACAGAGGAAATTTCTGAAGGAGGCAGTTTACCTGTAGTTACACTCACCCGTCCTTAGGACTACAGCTCTAGCTTGTCCTTGTGCAGTGGATTCAGTTCTTATTACTTCAGTACCACAGAACAAGACATGGCGCTTATAATCTTCACCACTGTACTGTTTCCATGGCATTGTGTCATCTCCATGTGGTAGCTGTGTTTTTGTCACAGGTATACACTCACCTAATTGAACCCAGAAAATATATATTATGTAAGGAGTTTGGCAGACAGTCTGAATAGTGTGAGATCATCACAAGGAAATTAATGTATGCTTGTTTACAGTCAATGCTAGTGTTCTGGGCTCTCACCTACCTGTTAGCATTCCCTCGTTGACAATACAAGTTCCATTGATCAAAATGGCATCACATGACATGAAAAAATTTTTGCCCGATAAAACAATAATATCCCCTGGAACTAAATGACGAGACTCAATTTGATCACAGTCTGCAAGTAAACAGAGATATTGTATTAGTCGTAATCTTGACCTAAGTTTTTTTGCTTTAAAAACAATGGGGGGAATTTATTAAGACAGGCGTTTCATAAATAGTAAGAAAAGTTGCAGTAAACACCAACACATTTATTAAGAGGCAAAAGCCTCTTAACAAATGTGTCACATCTTTTGGCAGAGCCATACGCCACAATTGTGGCGCAAAGACAACAGCCGTACGCTGTACATTCCCCCACATAATATAATACATTAAATAAAAATCCCACATATTCAATTCAACACTCCTCTGCTGCTTTTTGGTTCCTTCATTATTGCAGCTCCATTTGTACAAGATCATGACACCGAGCAACATCAGGACCTTATAGGCGACCCAGCACTTCAACATCATCAATGCTGCGTTGCATGCAACGTCCTGACACAGCCTGGCGTCATTACGTTGTATGAGCAGCACTGGACTGATGTAGTAGCGGGAGGGGAGAAGGGCAGTGGAGAGGTGTGTATACCTTTTTTATATTAATATTTTTGAAAAATGTTTAATGTCCAATGTGGGGGTAGTCTAATCGAGGAGGGCAAGTTAGGAGCCCAGTATGGACTTCTACTTTGCTACGCCCCATAGAGTGAAATCTACACCAACTACTGTAGGAGCTTTTCTTGTGTAAATTATATTACATTTATTGGGCCGCAGTGGCGAGACCCCCTTTTCCCTAAACCACGCCTCTTTCCACAAAAGGTGGTGAGGGTGGTGCAAAAAGGCTTAGAAAGGTTAATAAATTACCCCCCCCCCCCCAATATGTCTTGCTTTCTTTTCCTATTCTTGCACTTATTTGAAGCCTGAACACTGTTTAAGACAAAAATAAACCTAAAAAATAGTTATATAACAGGATTTTCAGGTTCTAACATTGATCGTCTATCCTTATGCTTGTATTATAATATTATCATGTTATTTAACCGACACGGTGAACATCGTAAATAAAAACCTAACGATCTAAACCAGAATTGCTGTTTTTTGCTTATTCCACCTTAAAAAAATGCAATAGAAAGCGATAAATGTACCCCAAAATGGTACAAAGTTTACACAGCTCCGTTGAAAAATAAAAAGATATGACACAAAAACAAATTATTTTTTATTGCGCAAAAGTAGTAAAAGCTAAAAAAAGAGGATGTAAATTTGGTATCACCGTAATCACAGTGACAAGCAAAATAAAGTTAAAACGTCAATTATAGCGATATCTGAACGTCAAAAAAACAAAACCCCCAAAAAAACAATTGCTTTTTTTTCACTATCCACCTATTAAAATTTGAAAAAAGTTCACTTTTCCTCTTTTGAGGTTATAAAAGTTAAGAAAATGCTGAAGTTTAAAAAATGTATACAGTATAATATAGATATCACTTAATAATAATATTAAAAAATAAAACTCGTCCCGCAAAAAACAAGTCTTCATACTGCAATGTTGAAAGAAGTTATGGCTCCTGAAATGTGACCACAAAATAAAGAGTTGACACCCACTGCGTATAAAGCAGGCACAGCCCCTGAGCCCACTCTATACTTTTCCCCTCCGCAACAACATATAACATATTTACATATAATTTATATTTATTTATATATATATATATATATATAGTATATATGTGTAATTTTGCGGGAAGGGGTTAAAGAGGCGTGTCCCATAATAGATCATCCATAAAGAATTTGAATACATTTTAAATTCATTTAGAGTATTTTTGTAATTCTAGCATTCTAATAAATTGCCCATTGACCAATTAACCCCTTCCCTCTTTGGCCACTTTTGACCTTCCTGACAGAGCCTCATTTTTCAAATCTGACATGTTTCAGTTTATGTGGTAATAACTCCGGAATGATTTTACCTATCCAAGCGATCCTGAGATTGTTTTCTCGTGACACATTGGACTTTATGTTACTGGCAAAATTTGCCCGATACATTCAGTATTTAATTGTGAAAAATACCAAAATTTCGCGAAAAATTGCAAAAATTAGCATTTTTCTCAATTTAAATGTATCTGCTTATAAGACAGGCAGTTATACCACACAAAAATGTTGATAACTAACATCCCCCATATGTCTACTTTAGATTGGCATCGTTTTTTGAACATCAATTTATTTTTCTAGGACGTTACAAGGCTTCGAACTTTAGCAGCAATTTCTCACATTTTCAAGAAAATTTAAAAATGCTATTTTTACAGGGGCCAGTTCAGTTGTGAAGTGGCTTTGAGGTCCTTAGATATTAGAAACCCCCAATAAGTCACCCCATTTTAAAAACTGCACCCCTCAAAGTATTCAAAACAGCATTTAGAAAGTTTCTTAACCCTTTAGACATTGCGCAGGAATTAAGGCAATGTAGAGGTGAAATTTATAAAGTTCATTATTTTTTTCCAGAAATTCATTTTTAATCCATTTTTTTTGTACCACAGAATGTTTTACACAAGAAATGCAACTCAATATTTATTGCCCAGGTTCTGCAGTTTTAGGAAATATCCCACATGTGGCTTTAGTGTGCTACTGGACTGAAGCACCGGCCTCAGAAGCAAAGGAGCACCTGGTGGATTTTGGGCCTCCTTTTTATTAGAATATATTTTAGGCACCATGTCAGCTTTGAACAGGTCTTGTGGAACTAAAACAGTGGAAACCCCCCAAAAGTGACCCCATTTGGGAAACTACTCGAGGGGTGTAGCAAGCATTTTGACCGGCCAGTTTTTTTGCAAAAATTTTTGGAACTAGGCCATGAAAATGAAAATCTACATTTTTTCAAATAAAATGTAGGTTTAGCTAATTTTTTTTCATTTCCACAAGGACTAAAGGAGAAAAAGCACCATAAAATTTGTAAAAAATTTCTCCCGAGTAAAACAATACCCCACATGTGGTAATAAATGGCTGTTTGGACACACGGCGAGGCTGAGAAGGGAAAGAGCGCCATTTGGCTTTTGGAACTCAAATTTAGCAGGAATGGTTTGCAGAGGCCATGTCGCATTTGCAAAGCCCCTGAGGGGACAAAACAGTGGAAACCCCCAACAAGGGACCCCATTTTGGAAACTATACCCCTTGAGGAAATTATCTAGGGGTATAGTGAGCATTTTGACAACACAGGTTTCTTGCAGACATTTTTGCAAGTAGGCTGTGAAAATGAAAATCTACGTTTTTTCAAATAAAATGTAGGTTTAGCTAATTTTTTTCATTTCCACAAGGACTAAAGGAGAAAAAGCACCATAAAATTTGTAAAGAAATTTCTCCCGAGTAAAACAATACCCCACATGTGGTAATAAACGGCTGTTTGGACACACGGCGAGGCTGAGAAGGGAAAGAGCGCCATTTGGCTTTTGGAACTCAAATTTAGCAGGAATGGTTTGCGGAGGCCATGTCGCATTTGCAAAGCCCCTGAGGGGACAAAACAATGGAAACCCCCAACAAGTGAACCCATTTTGGAAACTACACCCCATGAGGAAATTATCTAGGGGTACAGTGAGCAGTTTGACCCCACAGGTGTTTTACAGAACTTATTGGAAGTAGGCCGTAAAAATGAAAATCTAAATTTAAATCTAAATGTAGGTTTAGGTATTTTTTTTTCATTTCCACAAGGACTGAAGGAGAAAAAGCACCATAAAATTAGTAAAGCAACTTTTCCCGAGTGAAACAATACCCCACATGTGGTCACAAACATCTGTTTGGACACACGGTAGGGCTCAGAATGAAATTAGCACCATTTGGATTTTGGAATGGTTTCTGGGCGCCATGTCACATTTGCTGAGCCCCTGTAGTACTAGTACAGTGGAAACACCCCAAAAGTGACTCCATTTGGGAAACTGCACCCCCTGAGGAATCATCTAGGGGTATAGTGAAAATTTTGATCCCAAAGGTTTTTTGCTGAATTAATTAGAATTAAGCCATGAAAATGAAAAATAGTTTTTTTTCCCAACAAGATGTAGTTTTAGATCAACATTTTTCATTTTTACAAGGAATAGAGAAGAAAAATCACCCCAACATTTGTAAAGAAATTTTTCCCAAGTACGGTAACACCCAATATGTGGTTATAATCACCTGTTTACATATATGGGAGCATTCAGAAGAAAAGGAGGAGTATTTATATTTTGGAGCGTAGATTTTGCTGGAATGGGTTGCGGACGCCATGTTGCATTTGCAAAAGCACAGATGTACCAAACAAAAGTGACCCCGTTTTAGAAACTACACCCCTAAAGGCATTTATCAAAGGGTGTAGTGAGAATTTAGACTCCACAGGTGTTTTTCAGAAATGAATACGCAGTGGATTGTGCAAAGTGAAAATTGCAATTTCTCCACTGATCTGCCCATTCACCGCACAAGATGTTGTGCCCCTAGAGAATCTTACCCCATAAATTGTTAAGCGGGTTCTCCCGGGTATGGTAATGCCTTACTTGTGGCCATAAATTGCTGTTTGGGCACACTGTAGGGCTAAGAAGGGAAAGACCGCCATTTTGAGCATGGATTTTGCTTGGCAGTTGTTCTGTTTGGGGTATTGCTGGTGTTTCAGTTTATAATGTGGTGGCATATGTAATCTGTGCGGAGTACATCAGGGCATAATAAGAGGGTATAATAATGGGGTAAATAATACAATTGTCCATAGATGTGTGTTACGCTGTGAAGCGATCCATTATGCGCAGGCCGGTTTCACACTGATAAACGGTTTTCTTTCTTATCCCCCTTTTGTAGCACCTTTTGGGGACTTTTCTCCTTCGTAGTTTGGGAAATATTACTGGGAAAGTTTTGCGCTGGTATAATACGGGCGCCCTCGCTTCCAGCGGATGTGCGATGTCCCTTCCCTTTCCTAGTTCCTAAATACTAGGGCCCTGAAACTGAAGGAATGTTCCCCTCCGGCCTGCGCATTGAGATGTTTTTTCATCACCGCATGACTAGTGCCGTAACTTTTTTGTTTTTCAGTTGATTGAGCGGTGTGCAGGCTTGTTTTTTGCGAGACGGGCTGTAGATTTTATTGGTACCATTTTGGAACACATACGACTTTTTGATCACTTTTTATTTCATTTTTTGGTAAAGGAAATTACCAAAAACAAGCAATTCTGGAATAGTTTTTTATTGGGTTTTTTTTTCGGCATCCACAGTGCGCCCTAAATTACATGTTAGCTTTATTCTGCGGGTCGATACGATTACGGCGATACCAAATTTATATAGTTTTTTTTTATGTATTGCAGCTTTTGCACAATAAAATCACTTATTTTATAAAATCATTTGTTTTCTGTGTCGACATATTGTAACACCCATAACTTTATTATTTTTGAGTGCACAAAGCGGTGTCAGGGATTATTTTTTGCGGGACGGATTGTCGTTTTTTATTAGTACTATTTTGGAGTAAATGTGACTTTTTGATCACTTTTTATAGCATTTTTTGGAAGGAGATGTGACCTAAAAACAAAGATTCTGCCGTTTTTCATGTTTTTTTTTACGGCGTTCACCGTGCGGGATAAATAACATAATTTTTTTGTAGTTTGGGTCGTTACGTACGCGGCGATACCAATTATGTATAGGTTTTTTTTATGTATTGCGGCTTTTGCACAATAAAATCACTTATTTTATAAAATCATTTGTTTTCTGTGTCGCCATATTCTAAGACCCATAACTTTTTTATTTTTGCGTGCACAAAGCGGTGTCAGGGATTATTTTTTTGTGGGACGGATTGTCGTTTTTATTAGTACTATTTTGGAGTAAATTTGACTTTTTGATCACTTTTTATAGCATTTTTTGGAAGGAGATGTGACCTAAAAACAAAGATTCTGGCGTTGTTTTTCATGTTTTTTGTTTATTACAGCATTCACCGCGCGGGATAAATTACATAATTGTTTTGTAGTTTGGGTCGTTACGGACACGGCGATACCAATTATGTATAGTTTTTTTAATTTTTACGGTTTTTCCCATAATGAAAGACTTACTATGGGAAAAAAGTGAGTTTAGCTTTATTTTTATTTGAAATGTGTGTGTTTTTATTGTTTTACCACATTTTATTACCTCTTTTTTACTTTTTTGACTTGTCCCATTAGGGGACATGAGGGCCTGATGCCCCGATCGCTACTCTAATACACTGCACTACATACGTAGTGCAGTGTATTAGCGCTGTCAGTTATTCACTGACAGCAAGCCTATGAGGACACGCCGCATTTTCTGGAATTTTCTGGCGTCCGATTGCCACAGCAACCCAGCGATTGCATCACTGATTTGCCGGTCGGGTGAAAACCTATCAGATGCTGCGCTCTATTGAGCGCAGCATCTGAGGGGTTAATCTGCCGGATCGGAGAATAGCTCCGGTACTGGCAGTTACAGGAGGGTGCCAGCTGTATAATACAGCTGTCACCCCGCGGTGATGGTGCCAGCTCTGCTTCTGAGCCCGCACCATCACTGCGCCGTACCTATACGGCGCTTTGCGGGAAGCACCTCCCGACAGCGCCGTATATATACGGCGGATGTCGGGAAGGGGTTAATTGAATAAAGTTCAGGTTAATGAAAAAGTGCATGCCATTCTAAGTAGAGTGGTATGAGTTCCAAGAATGGGGTCCTGGGTTCAAATCCAACCAAGGACAACATCTGCATGGAGTTTGTATGTTCTCCCCGTGTTTGCGTGGGTTTCCTCCGGGTACACCAGTTTCCTCCCACACCCAAAAACATACCGATAGGGAATTTAGATTGTGAGCCCCAATGGGGACAGTAAATGAGGACATCTGTACAGTGCTGCAAAATATGTTGGCGCTATATAAGTAACGGAAATAAATAAATAAGAATCAGAGATTTTGGAAATGGATTTGGATATGGAGGTTATGTGCTACCCTGTCAAGCCCCTGTGAATGTGCCCTTTATGTTTATTATATTATTTAAATGATCGGATCCTCCAAAATCATTCATACGATTTAATGGAAAAAATAGACTGAAAACTCCTCCATTAGACATTGGAGACCTGTGTGCTCATAAATACCACAGCATTATGTTATTTTTTAAAAAGAAAATAGGTATTGTGCATAAGTGTGTATTCACTGTACATAGTGTATTGTATCTGTATAATCACAAAAACCTGAAAGGGCTGTTTTTTTAAATAAAATGCTCTTTTATGGGTGATGCCATATCAAGTCAGATCCTACTTGCCATTTTTGTTGTAGAAGTCTGAATATAAAACCACACATTTATATTGCAATCTGGATTGATAAAGATGAACACACATTTGTATAAATTTGCTTTAAAATAAGAAAACATATATATTTTGCCTCTCATATGACTATAAGATTGTACGCATATAGTTAAAAAATTGCCAAGCAATCTTACCTTCATCTCTCCGGCATACATTCACCTTCATGGTATTGTGAGCTTTGACCAAATTGTGGAGTTTTTTAGATTGCTATTAAGTAAAAACACAAAAAATACAGGTCAAGGTCACAATTCTAGTGAGTGTGTGTGTGTGTGTGTGTGTGTGTGTGTGTGTCTATATATATATATATATATATATATATATATATATATATTTAATTATTTATTATTACATATATAGCACCAAGATATTCCCCAGTGACATCACTCACATCAGTCTCTGTGACCCTATACCTAACCGTACAGCTCCTTAATACAGATCCCTGCTGTACAGGCACCCTCAGACTCCACATATATGGAGATATTCTCCCCTAGAATGAATGATTTTACAGGAATGATCTCCATACAGACCTAATCCGACGGAGCATGTGACAATTTTTTTCCATAGTTTTTTTTTACGAACGAACTATCCATTTGAGGATAGTTACTGGATATAAGTGCATGGTGCTTAGTATAGCATACAACAGGCCATGAGTAAGGACGTGGCATAAGTTTGAAACGCGTAGGCTAACTGTTTTGCAACCAACCCCATGGGCAACTTACAAAGCGCTGGTTCCAGATCTTTTCCTTTCTGCTTTCTTTATGAACTAAAGTCTTCTGTAAACGTAAAATTTTAGGCATGTGGTGATACAGTATACATGTCTCTCCATGACCGCTGTATAAAGGCTCTGTAAAAACCGGCGCCATAATACAAACATGTACATGAGGCCATAGCCCACTGGAGGAAACTAGTAACCATAGAAAACACAACACAAACAGAACATATAAATTCCATGCAGATATTGCCCGTGATCAGATTTAAACTGATCATGGGCCACCGTGCTGCCCTGCCTCCTTCCAAAAACCTAAATTGATATTGTGTCTTCTATTGTTTCTCTTTTTCTATTATAAAATAAACAGTGTTACTTTCCTAATCAGTATACCTGTCTTAGTTCCATGAGCGATAAGGTGATCGTACAAAAACACAAGAGGAGGATGGCAATGGCATAGCCCAGGTACCCTTCAGCCAGCCACAGGACTACAGTGAAGAATTGGTACACATAAAATAGATTTAACACCTGTGTATGAAAGAAATAATACCATCATTGCCCTTATTCATTTCTGTAACTCTTCAGTCTTTAAAATTAAATCCCAAGGACCATTTATGTATACATACTTTGTTTATCAATAATTTCCAAAGCGGAGCCACTTCAACTTCAATAGTGTTATGTCCACATACTAGTCTCCTATAAGAATGATTTTTTTTTTTAATGAAATGTATTAAGCTATGAATTTAATCAACCCATTCTTTTCCAAAGAGGCTAAAAAAAACATTATCTTCCATTTAACAATCTATGCTATGCAAAATAGCGCTCCTCCAGAAGGAAGAAAACTGTCTGTTTAGTGCCATGTCTTTCTAAAGTCATGTTTCAAAGTTGGAGTAGGCAACCTTGGTGAGGCAGAGATCTACTGTAATAATATAGACGGTCCCAAGGTCTTCAGTAAAAAAAATTCACAGTAAAGAAGCGACCCTGTTTATGATGTATACAGTATACAGGCTGCTATTTTCACATAATGATTTTGATTTTTCATAAACATACATGTTCCTATCATTGTAAATCAGCAAATCTTTTCTTATTTTTTATTTATTTTAAATGGAGTAGAAACACAGCATGTTTTCACCAAAAAAACTAATTTGTTTGAGTAGAGAAGGAAAGAATGTAAAACAAAAACAGAGGCTTCCTGTGGAAACAATTACTACTGCTTTAGTCCAAAACTTGTGGACTGATGTGCCCACATAGTTTAAATAAGGTATCCGTGATCTAGTCAGGACTAGTCAAAGATCTACCAGTAGACCTCAATCTACTGGTTGCCAACCTAGGCTTTAAAGGGACAGACATTGACTTACAGGGTTGTCACCTATAGATGGCACTATATAGACAGATTTCTACTTTTAGAAGGAGAGCAGTTTTGCATACTTTTTTCATGGATCATTGGCGCAAGGGGAATTAGTACCTTCCAAGAGGAAAAATGTATGCTGAATAGTAAAGAAGCGTAAGAAAGTGTCATAAAGAGAAAAAAAACAATGTAGATAAAAAGCCACTGTTCTGCTCACCTTACAGAGTTGTGCTATGGATGGGCACAACTCCATTGTCAGCTTATAGTAGAGGCGTGGCTATGCTGCTACTACCGTATGTTTGACTTATAAACCAATGGGCAGTGTTCCCTATAAGGTGCGCGGCTGCGATCCCTCCACTGTCCGCCCGCTTACTAAAGTTTAAAGCCCGCGCACACTCAGGGGCGGCGGGTGGTTGAAGTGGCATCGCTTGCACCGGAGGGGGCTACGGTGCTAGCAACAGCCAGATTCACTTTAATGTACGTACTCAGGACGCAGATACAAATGAATACTATAGGCTGCAAGCCACGTCAGGCCTGCATCCTATAAGGTGCTGGGAAGACTCCCTGTGAAGGCCGGCGTGATAACGTCACATCATCATGCCAGTTTGCTTATGCGTCTTGCCCAAGTGGCAGTGCAGCACTTCGTCAGTCGCGGGAGCGGGGCAGGTTGAGTAGAATATTTTTTTTTTAGGGGGCTGTGTGGCAATATACAGGGCGGGGGGAATTGATATATAGAACTATATACAAGGGGAAGGGGGGCTGTGTAGCACTATACAGGGGGAGAGGGAATTGCTGTGTGGCAGTATATACAGGGGGAATTGCTTTGTGGCAGTATATACAGGGGGAGAGGAGATTGCTGTGTGGCATTATATACAGGGAGGATTGCAGTGTAGCACTATATACAAGGGGAGGGGGGATTGCTGTGGGGCAGTATATACAAGGGCAGGGGGCTGTGTGGCAGTATATATAAGGGGAGGGGTATTGATTTGTGGCTGTATATACAAGGGGAGGGGGGATTGCTGTGTGGCAGTATATATACAAGAGGGGGGATTGCAGTGTAGCACTATATACAAGGGGAGGGGTGATTGCAGTGTAGCACTATGTACAAGGGGAGGGGGGATTGCTGTGTGACAGTATATACAAGGGGAGGGGGATTACTGTGTGGCAATATATACAAGAGAAGGGTGATTGCTGTGTGGCAGTATATACAAGTGGAGGGGGGATTGCTGTGTGGCAGTATATACAAGGGGAGTGGGGATTGCTGTGTAGCAGTATATACAAAGGGAGAGGGGATTGCGGTGTGGCAGTGTTTACAGGGGGGATTGCTGTGTGGCAGTATATACAGGGGGAGAGGGTGGCAGTGTAGCACTATATACATCGGGAGGCAGGATTGCTTTGTGGCAGTATATACAAGCAGAGGGGCGATTGCTGTGTGGCAGTATATACAAGGGGAGGGGGGATTGCTATGTAGCACCATATACAAGGGGAGGGGGGATTACTGTGTAGCACTATATACAAGGGGAGGGGGGATTGCTGTGTGACAGTATATACAAGGGGAGGGGGGATTTCTGTGTGGCAGTATATACAACGGGAGGGGGATTGCTGTGTGGCAGTATATACAGGGGGGATTGCTGTGTGGCAGTATATACAGGGGGAGAGGGGAGCTGTGTGGCAGTATATACAGGGGGGATTGCTGTGTGGCAGTATATACAAGGGGAAGGGGGATTGCTGTGTAGCAGTATATACAAGGGGATAAGGGGATTGCTGAGTGGTAGTATATACAGGGGGGATTGCAGTGTAGCACTATATACAAGGGGAGGGCGGTTGCTGTGTGGCAGTCTAAACAAGGGGAGGGGGATTGATGTGGCAGTATATACAAGGGGGCTCTGTATTACATTACCTACAGGGGTGCTGCATGGTGCTTTCTACAGGGGCCTCTGCATGGCACTATCTACAAGGGTGTTGTGCGGCACTGTCTACAGGGGGATGTGTGATGCTATCTACATGGGAGCTGTGTTTGGCGCTATCTACACGGGTCTGTGTGTGATGCTATCTACAGGCGGGGGTGTGGCATTATCTACAGGGGGTCTGTGTGGCACTATCTACAGGGGGTCTGTGTGGTGCTATCTACAGGGGGGCTGTGTGGAAATATCTACAGGGGGGCTGTGTGGAAATATCTACAGGGGGGCTGTGTGGAAATATCTACAGGGGGGCTGTGTGGAAATATCTACAGGGGGCTGTGTGGAAATATCTACAGGAGGGCTGTGTGGAAATATCTACAGGGGGGCTGTGTGGAAATATCTACAGGGGGGCTGTGTGGAAATATCTACAGGGGGGCTGTGTGGAAATATCTACATGGGGGCTGTGTGGAAATATCTACAGGGGGCTGTGTGGAAATATCTACAGGGGGCTGTGTGTGGCCGTATCTATAGGGAGGGGGTGTAGGGCTATCTACAGGGGGTCTGTGGCGCTATCTACATGGGCACTGTGAGGCGCTATCTACAGGGGGTCTGTGTGGCGCTATCTACAGGGGGGCTGTGTAGCGCTATTTATAGGGTGTGTGGCACTATCTACAGGGGGTCTGTGTGGTGCTATCTACAGGGGCGCTGTGTGGCACGATCTACAGGGGTCTGTGTGGCGCTATTTACAGGGGGTCTGTGTGGCGCTATCTACAGGGGGTCTGTGTGTGGCAGTTTCTATAGGGAGGGGGTGTAGCACTATCTAAAGGGGGTCTGTGTGGCGCTATCTACATGGGCGCTGTGAGGCGCTATCTACAGGGGGTCTGTGTGGCGCTATCTACAGGGGGGCTGTGTGGCGATATTTATAGGGGTGTGTGGCGCTATTTACAGGGGGCTGTGTGGCACTATCTACAGGGGGTCTGTGTGACGCTATCTACAGGGGAGCTGTGTGGCGCGATCTACAGGGGTCTGTGCGGCGCGATCTACAGGGGTCTGTGCGGCGCTATCCACAGGGGTGCTGTGTGGCGCAATCTACAGGGGTCTGTGTGGAGAAATCTACAGGGGACTGTGTGGAGCAATCTACAGGGGACTGTGTGGAGCAATCTACAGGGGACTGTGTGGAGCAATCTACAGGGGACTGTGTGGAGCAATCTACAGGGGACTGTGTGGAGCAATCTACAGGGTTGGCTGTGTGGTGCTATCTACAGGGGGTCTGTGTGCTGCTATCTACAGGGGGTCTGTGTGCTGCTATCTACAGGGGGTCTGTGTGGCGCTATCTATAAGGGCAGTGGGGTAATGAGGGATTCTTTCATTGATGCCTATAATTGGTGTTTATGACTAATTAACTAGTAATATTATAGTATTTAAAAAAGTAATTAAAACTAATTTAAAATATATTTTCTTCTTCTCTTATTTAGTTAGCTATATTAGCGTTTTATTGGGGTATTACTTTTGGTCATCAGATCGCCCACCATTGATGGAGACTTTCCCTGCTCCCTAACTGCTCTGCTCAGGAGCTGCTAAGACTTAGAGGGAACATTGCCAGTGGGCCCTAATATCCGGTAAAATATAAATGCACGAAGAAGATACATTATGTCAGGATAGTGTTGCCCAGTAATAAGTCATGTGAGTCACAGGATCATTCTTTTAAAATGTATTTAACAAGACTATGCATTTTGCAGTCCTAGACCAGATGAAGCCAGTACGTCTCCAAAACGTACTCTATTCAAATGATGTTTTTAAGAGCAATCCTGTGATTCATATCACTTTGAAATTACTGGGCTATGCCATTCCGAAACACCTTATCTTATTTTCGTATTTAGGCCTCATGCACACGACCGTAGCCATGTGCACGGCCGTGATTTTCGGGTCGGCCGGCAGCGGACTGTCAGCCGCGAGCCGTCCGCAAATCGCGGGCTATGCACATGGCTGCGGCTATTATTTTCAATAAGCCGGGACCGCAGAAGACGGACGTAATAAGACATGCCCGTTCTTTCTGCAGTGCGGGCTCCTGGGCCATGCACGGACCGTGGAAACCACGGTCGTGTGCATGGCCACATAGGAATGAATGGGGCCGCAATTCTCCCATGGATTTTCGGGGGAATTGCGGCCGCAAAAGCACGTTCGTGTGCATGAGGCCTTAGGTTCGTGTTAATCCGGAATCTTAGACTTACATTGAAAGCTTGTAAAATTTGCACAGATTCTGTGTTCCAGGGTTTAGATTCTTCTAGCCTTATAATAATATAAAGTTATGTTCAGCTTAATATTATTAATTAATTGGTAATAACAAATTAGTAGTTTGAGCAAATAGTATTTGATATAGCCGTTAACATTTCAGATAACTGCATAGCAAACTGCCATTTTATATATTTGAAAGAATATTGTTCAGGACGTAAAATTAATACATTACCATGTGAGATGTTGAATTGTTGTTTGTTAGAGCCTCAAGCATTAAAGTACTTCTTACAGTACCTGATATCTTGTTCTTCTTTTTTCAGACCAGATCCATATTTTGTATGTATGCTATTACAAGAGTGTTCTTCCTCCAAAGTTCTAGAATTTCAATAATATTGTATGCAGAAAAGATAGATAGAAAAATAGACTGTGCATTTATTTTTATATTATTGCCTTATAAATATCTATAAAAAGTCCCTGCTTGCCTAGAATAATAATATTTTATGGAAAGAAAATATAGTATTTCCAAAATTGAGGCAATATGGCTGCAAACAAACCAAAAGATAAGGCTACCTATGGACTGAATTTAGAGAATGAAAGATAAAGCCATGATTTCTATGTGGTCGGGAATTCTATTTTTTATCATCCCAAAATTAAAACATCACTGTAACTAAATATAGTATAAGATTAACACTACTAAACCAATTATCTTAATAATAATAATCGATTAAATTATACTACCGAAACATTTTAGACCGTCACACGTACCCAATTTTCTCAAATTTCTTTTTAGAATGATCCCAGACATATCGAAGTTTCTGTACCCGTAAGAATTTTACCTGTAAAGGCAAATGTGTCTTTATCATAAAATTGAAGGTAAATGAAAGTGAGAATAAACTAGATCTCAAACTGTTCTTGTTGCATTGCTTGAGAGCTAAGCTAATATTTACTCAAATCTAATCTTCCAATTCACTAGGAGGCAAAAAGCTAATGGTATAGACATGAAGCCCATGGCTTAATTTCTATACTATAAAAAATACATTAAAAAAATGTAAAGATCAGCAGCACATCATAAATCCCAAAACCATAGGAAAGGAAGTTTTCATAGTATACAAATTTGGTGCAAGCCGGTGTCAAGCTGTAGACACTCCAACACAAATATTCTTGAGTCTAAATGTCGCTATGTTAAGGTGAAATAAAAGGCTTCTCTTTGCTTTACTATTTCAAGAACTTGTGCTGCGTTTTTTTTTCCAGACATGGTCATTGAATTGGTTTTGGAGTGGCTTTACTATTTCAAGAACGTGTACTGCATTTCTCTTTATAGGACTTCAGAGAGCCTTGCAAAACTGCACACAGGTACTATGATATGGTATCTTTGTTAAATCAATGAACTGGTATTATTAAATGTTCAGTTGGGTATGTGTGTTTTGTCTTCGCTTTCCTGGATGTGAATCTGAATTCTGGTTAAGTTCAGTACCATTGAATGTTATTTCCACATTGCGTAGTTAGGAGTATCGATTTTAGTGCTTCTGGTGTATAAACTAGTTAGATTTCTCCATGCTCATACTCCTGCAACATACTTCGCAGAATGTTCTCAGAGATAATATGAGCTTTCATCCCACTGCTATTGTTTGTACCAAGTCAATGAGGTCAAAATATCTGGCATCTTAGCAGTTTTCTGTTGCAATCGCTTCTCGTGCCAAGTTTTCAGGTCTTACTGCATTCTTTTGGCATATACAGTGAAGGCAATAAGTATTTGATCCCTTGCTGATTTTGTAAGTTTGCCCACTGTCAAAGACATGAACAGTCTAGAATTTTTAGGCTAGGTTAATTTTACCAGTGAGAGATAGATTATATAAAAACAACAACTGAAAATCACATTGTCAAAATTATATATATTTATTTGCATTGTGCACAGAGAAATAAGTATTTGATCCCTTTGGCAAACAAGACTTAATACTTGGTGGCAAAACCCTTGTTGGCAAGCAAAGCAGTCAGACGTTTTTTGTAGTTGATGATGAGGTTTGCACACATGTTAGATGGAACTTTGGCCCACTCCTCTTTGCAGATCATCTGTAAATCATTACGTTTCGAGGCTGTCACTTGGCAACTCGGATCTACAGCTCCCTCCTTAAGTTTTCGATGGGATTAAGGTCTGGAGACTGGCTAGGCCACTCCATGACCTTAATGTGCTTCTTTTTGAGCCACTCCTTTGTTGCCTTGGCTGTATGTTTCGGGTCATTGTCACGCTGGAAGACCCAGCCACGAGCCATTTTTAATGTCCTGGTAGAGGGAAGGAGGTTGTCACTCAGGATTTGACGGTACATGGCTCCATCCATTCTCCCATTGATGCGGTGAAGTAGTCCTGTGCCCTTAGCAGAGAAACACCCCCAAAACATAATGTTTCTACCTCCATGCTTGACAGTGGGGACGGTGTTCTTTGGGTCATAGGCAGCATTTCTCTTCCTCCAAACACGGCGAGTTGAGTTAATGCCAAAGAGCTCAATTTTAGTCTCATCTGACCACAGCACCTTCTCCCAATCACTCTCAGAATCATCCAGATGTTCATTTGCAAACTTCAGACGGGCCTGTACATGTGCCTTCTTGAGCAGGGGGACCTTGCGGGCACTGCAGGATTTTAATCCATTACGGCGTAATGTGTTACCAATGGTTTTCTTGGTGACTGTGGTCCCAGCTGCCTTGAGATCATTAACAAGTTCCCCCCGTGTAGTTTTCGGCTGAGCTCTCACCTTCCTCAGGATCAAGGATACCCCACGAGGTGAGATTTTGCATGGAGCCCCAGATCGATGTCGATTGACAGTCATTTTGTAGGTCTTCCATTTTCTTACTATTGCACCAACAGTTGTCTCCTTCTCACCCAGCATCTTACTTATAGTTTTGTAGCCCATTCCAGCCTTGTGCAGGTCTATGATCTTGTCCCTGACATCCTTAGAAAGCTCTTTGGTCTTGCCCATGTTGTAGAGGTTAGAGTCAGACTGATTAATTGAGTCTGTGGACAGGAGTCTTTTATACAGGTGAACATTTAAGACAGCTGTCTTTAATGCAGGCACCAAGTTGATTTGGAGCGTGTAACTGGTCTGGAGGAGGCTGAACTCTTAATGGTTGGTAGGGGATCAAATACTTATTTCTCTGTGCACAATGCAAATAAATATATATCATTTTGACAATGTGATTTTCTGTTTTTTTTTAAATATAATCTATCTCTCACTGGTAAAATTAACCTAGCCTAAAAATTCTAGACTGTTCATGTCTTTGACAGTGGGCAAACTTACAAAATCAGCAAGGGATCAAATACTTATTTCCTTCACTGTACCTACCTCTGTGTGAAATGCTAGACTATGTGGTTCTATTTGTCAGCACTAGCGATATTTCATGTAATTTATCAGAGAGCATTTATAAGTAAGGGAATGGACATGGCTGGGTATAAAAAAAGGCAATATTATTATAAGTTTGCAGGTGTTTAACATATCACTTAATACTTAGTACTTCATTATAAAGTGATGCAAAAGATTGATTCACCTTTCCACAGATCAATTATAAAGATTAAATAAATGTCCGACAGATGCAGGTCCCACCACTTGGACCCATACCTATCTGTAGAAAGAGGGCTCCTGCCGCACGCCAGTCCTACCTTGTCCTGCTGTCACTGCTCTAAGGTGCATCTATCGTACATTTTTGGTATATCCTGTAGATGTGCTATAAATGTTTGAGATGGGAAAATCATGTATAATACATCCCTACTGTTGTTGCAAAAAACATAGATATTCTCTGTTACTTCACATAAGGAGGGGTATTTATCAAATAACTGTATTTTATTGTCAAAGATTTAAAGGTGTTGCCTAAAATGAGAAAAAATTGTGTTTTTCCCAGAAAAAGTGCCACTCATGTCTAAGGGCTGTGTCTGGTACTGCAGCTCGGCCCCAATCACTTGGATACAGTGTTGGACTGATGATCCTCAGCCCACCAGAGGAAACTATTCACCCTTGTGCATGTCTACTTTTAATTACATTATAAATGATGATGATCAGGGCAGTACTACCGTCAGGGGCCAGCCACATGGCTGAATAAAGGGGCCCATCCTACTTGCGGTACCCCACCGCCGCGGCACCCCCCACCACCACGACCCTCCCCTCGCGGCACATGTTATACCTATCTACCTATCTATCGAATATCCATCTATCTATCTATCTACAGATGTATCCATCTTTATCTTGATAACTTGCTGCAGCGTTATATGACACAACAAAAGCCAGTGAAAAAGTGAAGATAAAGGATCTTGCCACTGTGTATTTAATGCGTAACAAGTCAAGATAAAGACGGCTACATTTGTATCTCATATCTATTCTATCTATGTCATATCTATCTATGTCATATCTATCTATCTCATACAGAGCCGATTCGAGCTTTTCTGCTGCCTGAGGCGAAAATTTAAATGGCGCCCCCCAGATTTTGATTGACATCCCCCTGGCTGTTCTACATCAATAGCAGCTTCCTCCAACTCTTGCGGATGTGCCATTTACTTGTACTCACCTGGCATGCGCGGTGCAGCTGGGCAGAATACACCTCGCTGCATGGTGTGTGCCTAAGTAGTACAAGGCAATGGCGCATCCAAGAAAGTTGGAGGAGACTGGTAGTGATGTATAACAGCCAGGGAGATGTCAATCATGCACGGAAAGGTGGGTTTGGAGGCAGGACCATGTGACCCTTCAGGATAGCGGCACCGCCCCACGACCCTTTGATGAGTAATTAGCATATAGCATGCGTCATTTTAAAAGTTGATTTTATAAATTTTGCTGCATCTGAAAAAAACATACAGGGGAATGTTTGTAAATATTGCCAGGTCATGTATTATGGTGGCGGTTCAAGGGGTTAAAACTACCTGACATGTTTCCATTAACCCCTTCCGGATGCAGACATTTTTCGGATTTTCACTTTTTTGTTTTTTCCTCCCCACCTTCCAAAAGTCATAACTCTTTTATTTTTCCATCAATATTGGCGTATGAGGGCTTGTTTTTTGCGGGACAAGTTGTAGATTTATTTTGTACCATATAATGTAGTGGGAAACGGGAAACAAAATATATGTGTGGTGGAATAGGAAAAAAAACAGCGATTCCTCAACCTTTTGGGCGGTTTTGTTTTTACAGCGTTCACCGTATGGTAAAAACAGCATGTTAACATTCTGCGGGTCAATATGATTACAGTGATACTAAATTTATATTGTTTTCTTTATGTTTTACTACTTTTACAAGGAAAAAACTGATTGTTAAAATAAAATTTGAGTTTTGTCCACACATTCTGAGAGCCATAACGTTTTTATTTTTCTGTCGATTTATCCGTGTGAGGGCTTATTTTTTGTGGGGCGAGTTGCAGTTTATATTGGCACCATTTTGGTGTACGTGAGACTTTTTGATCACTTTTTATTTAATTTTTTGTGGAAGAAGAAGGGACCAAAAAACAGCAATTCTGATGTTTTGAATTTTTTTTTTACGTCGTTCGCCGTGCGGACTAAATATTGATATATTGTAATAGTTCAGAATTTTACGGACGCGTCGATACCAGTTATGTTAGCTTTGACATTTTTTTACATTGTGCTTGAGGGAAAATGGGAAAAGGTTTTTTTTTTTTAGCTTTTAATTTTTACATTTTTTCTTATTTGTTAAAAAAACTTTATTTTACAATTTTTTATTTTTTTTACTTGTCCCCCTAGGGGACTTTAACCAGCGATCGTTAGATCGCTTGCACGATAAACTGCAATACTAATGCATTGCAGTATATCGCATTTCTGACAGTCTCTTATGAAGCCTTGCCAGAGGCAGAGCATCATAGGAGTACAAAGATGGCGGACCTCGGGGACTTAGTCAGGCCCCCAGGCAGCCGTGCCAACCAACCGCTTCCCCCCGATCTCGCCACGGGGGGGCCGTTGGGACGTTACAGGGGGTCGCCCCCCTGTTTTTAGTAACTTAAATGGCACAATCTCTATTGAAAGCGGCATTTAACGGGTTAAACAATCGTGATCGCGCTCGAAAGGGATCCCGCTCGTTACCCGGAAGTGTCAGCTGTAAGACACAGCCAACACACTCGCTCTATGGAGCGGTCTCAGCCCGTGAGCCCGCTCCATATTCTCCCACCCGGCATGCGCCGTATATATACGGCGGATGTCGGGAAGGGGTTAAATCTGCCCTACAATTTTGTTACTATAAATATATTCTATATCATTACAGCATCGGAAACAAGCCCTGACATACGGCACCAGAACAAAACTCAGTACATATATACAGCACCAGAACAAAGCTCAGTACATATATTCAGCACCAGAACCAAGCTCAGTACATATATACAGCACTAGAACAAAGCTCAGTACATAAATTCAACACCAGAACGAAGCTCAGCACATAAATATAGCACCAGAACCAACACCAGAACCAAGCTCAGTACATAAATACAGCACCAGAACCAAGCTCAGTACATAAATACAGCACCAGAACAAAGCTCTGTACATAAATACAGCATTAGAACCAAGATCAGTACATAAATACAATACCTGAACTTTGCTCAATACATAAATACAGCACCAGAACAAAGCTCAGTACATAAATACAACAGCAACACAAATACAGCTGAATTTAGTGCAACCCCTGCCATATAGGTTTGTGTGACGTAAAACTACAGCTCCCAGCATGGTCCGAACAACGGTAAGGATATGTTGGTAGTTGCTGCTTCACAAAAAAACAATCATACCAACTGTCATCTCGCTGCAGATCATATAGTGACTACAGTATGGCAGAATAAACATTTATGTTTAGTGACTCGCAGATTCTATTTGTTCTTTTTCTCTTTTCTTGTCCATCCGGTCCAGAACTCAAGACGACTTCTCCCAGCCACAGACCATTTCTACAGTTATCAGCTCAGATGTGTTCAGCTTCTCACTTCAAACATTTCTGCACCTATAAACGAAGATAAAATTCTAATGATGCCACACACTACACCCCTAAATATAATAGCGCCATACACTGCACTTCTAATTATAATAGTACCATATACTGTCCCTGATTATAATAGCACCATACACTGTGTCCCACACATAGAATGATAGCTGTAGATAGTGACCCCATAGAGCCCCATAGAGCCCCCGTAGATAGCCCCATAGAGCCCCCGTAGATAGTGCCCCCCATAGATCCCCCTGTAGACAGAGCCCCCCATAGATAGTGCCCTACATAGATCCCTCTGTAGATAGTGCCCTACATTGATTCCCCTGTAGATAGTGCCCCACATATAGCTCTCCCTGTAGATAGTGCCCTACATATAGCCCCTGTATATAGTGCCCTACATAAAGCCTCCCTGTAGATAGTGCCCTACATATAACCCCCTGTATATAGTGCCCCACATAAAGACCCCCTGCACATAGTGCCCTGTGTGTAGCCCCCTGAAAATAGTGCCCAACATATAGCCCCCCTGTATATAGTACCTCACATATTGCCCTCCAGTTTATAGTGCCTCACATATTGCCCCCCTGTATGTAGTGCCCCAGATATTGCCCACCTGTATATAGTGACCCACATAGCCCCCTGTTCCCTACATATAGCCCCCAATGTAGATAGTTCCCTATATATAGCCCCCTCTATAGATTGTGCCCAACATATAGCTCCCCCTGTATATAGTGCCTCAAATAGCCAGCCTGTATATAGTTCCCTACATATAGCCCCCAATGTAGATAGTTCCCTACTTATAGCCCCCTCTATAGATTGTGCCCAACATATAGCCCTCCCCTCCCCTCTTGTAGATAATGCGACACACACTTTTTAAAGAAAAAAACAACTTTACATACTCACCTCGATCCCGTTCCCATGCCGTCCTGTGTCAATGCAGGCCTGCTCTCTTCTGAGCAGGTCTGCAGGGGCTGAACGATGCAAGCAACAATGACGTCATCGCCCGCTTGCTTCGTAGAAAGGCTCTGATTGGCAGGTCAGAATGACTTGCCCCGCCAATCAGCGCCTTTCAACAATGGAAGCGGTGCACATCGTTGAAAGGCACTGATTGGCGGGGAAAATCATTCTGTCCTGCCAATCAGCGTCATTGTAAGGTGCTGAATGGTCAGGCAGGGATAGTGCCTGGCCATTTAGTGCTTTTGCATGTAACTGTATCTGTGTCATATAGACGCAGGTACAATTAGTGAAGGAGGGGGTGGTGGCGGCTGGTTTCAATGGTGCCACCGCCCCCTCAGAGAGGCAGCAGGTCGCCACCTGAGGCGACATGCTCATCTCGCCACACCGTCCATGAGGCGAGATGGGCATCTCGTATCAGGCGGCGCCCTGCTGCCTCTCTGAGGGGGCGGCAGCACCACTGAAACCAGCCACCACTACCACCCTCCTGCACTGTTATTGTACCTGCAGACTCAAATACATGCATACGTGCTGAATGGCGGGACACGTTCCTTGCCCCGCTATTCAGCGCCTTTCACTGATGTAAGCGCGTCATTGAATGACAACGCAACATTGAAAAGCGCTGATTGGCCGGGCAGAATGACTTGCCATGCCACTGAGCTACTTTTGACAATGCAAGCGGTGCAATGATGTCAACGTGCCGATTGCGTGGTTGAATGAACGGGCAAGGCAGCCTGCCAATCAGCGCCTTTCAACGATGCAACGTTAAAAGGCGCTTATTGGCCGGGCAGAATGACTTGCCCTGCTACTCAGCGCCGCGTCGTTCAGCCCCAGAAGACTTGCATCGCAAGAAGATGGCACGGGAACGGGTTAAGGGTTGTATGTAAAGTTTTTTTTTTGCTAAAAGTGTGAGGGGCTATATGTGCAGCACTATCTACAGGGGGTAGGGCTGTATGTGGGGGCTAGATGAGGAGCACTCTCTACAAAGGGGATATATATGGGGCACTTGGGGCACTATCTACAGGGGGTGGGTGCTATATGTGGGGGCTATATGAGGAGCACTATCTACAGGGGGTGGGGGCTATATGTGGAGCATTATCTACAGGGGGCTGTATGTGGGGGCTATATGTGGAGTACTATCTACAGGGGTGGGGGCTATATGTGAAGCACTATTTACAGGGGGTGGGGGCTATATGTGGAGCATTATCTACAGGGTGTAGGGGCTATATGTGGAGCACTATCTACAGTGTGTGTGTGTGTGTGTGTGTGTGTGTGTGTGTGTGTGTGTGTGTGTGTGTGTGTGTGTATATGTGTGACAGTTTATGGTGCTATTGTAATCAGGCACACAGTTTTATTATAATTAGAGGTGCAGTGTATGGTGCTATTATATTTAGGGGCGTAGTGTGTGGCACCATAAGAATTGTATCTACGCTTATAGGTGCAAAAATGTTTGAAAAGTGAGAACCTGAAGACAGCTGAGCCAAAACTGCTGAAATGGTCCATGGCCGGGAGAAGTCATCATAGAGATCTGGACCGGATGGTGAGTCACTTAATGAAAATGTTTATTCTGCCTCTAATCAATAATGTAGTCACTGTATAATCTGCAGCGAGATGATGGGTGGTATGATTTTTTTCTTTTTTTTTTGTGAGGCTGCTAGTGATGTATAGCAGCCTGGGGGGGGGGGGGCACCATTTCTGCGGCATTGATGCGGACAGTTGCGGAGGAATTCCGCCATGTGTGGTCATGCCCTTATAGAGGAAATCTAGAAATATTGCTTGAAAGTTAGTTAATAGTATGAAAAGTCCAGAACGCAAAGTAACCTTTTTTTTTTTTTAATTTCTACAGGTGGTTTTCAGTCAGCCTAATACTTAAATTGCTAAAGTTTGCATCTGTATGTGCTGTAACTAGAAACTCACAGATATCTCAACTTGGAAATTATAGTTTACAAACTTACATACACATTTTGCACATAGGTTTCAATGTATCCAGTATTACTTCTTTGCTCACAAGCTTCCCTGGGACTGATCTTCTTTCCACCAAATTAAAGGAGTTTTGCTACTATAAAACATGCAATGCATCTTAAAAGAATATGCCATAAATGTAGGATCAGTGGGATTATGACCACTAGGACCCCATTAGTCCCAAGAACAAGAATTCTCATCCCCCGTTTTTAGCAGAGAGGTGGCTGCGTATTAATGTTTTTTAATTAAAGTAAATGGGGAAATATGCAGACAGCCCAGCGTGCTTCCTTGCCAAAGTTTGTGCCATTTTCCCCTACTTTAAAATGCTTTAAAACATCAGCTTTTCTGCACGATATATAAATGACTTACTTTGACATCTGGCCTCTTTATTGCTCTATTCACTATGGAGTTTTTATCAGCGATGACAGAGAATTCTGAGTCACATAAAAGGAAGTCTTTAAAGTGGTCGAGGGTAATCCAGCGCACCTTCTTCCTAGTGTATTTTCTCCTTTCATCCTAAACAACAATATAGGAAATTGTGAAAAATATTCTAGAACGGTCTCTAAAGTGTAATAGCGAAATGCTATAACACTTAAATAATAAGCATGTATGGTGATTTATACCGCAACTTTCAAAATGCAACTGCACCCTAAAAAGTCATTATTGTAAAAGTCATGCAAACATCATATGATTTTCAACTTGATCACCCGTGGTCCATTAATACACCAAATATAGGGAGCACTGAGGTGTGCGTCAAAAATCTCTTAATGTTAATGCAATTTTTTCCTATTTTATATAAATGTTGGAGAGGTCAGACCTACTAGTGGCCCAAACGGCACAAAAAAATATTGTGCCATCCGGCGAACAGAGCCACCCACATAATACAGCAGACTCGTAGTTATGAGTCCGCTGTATTTATGCGGGGAGCGCCCCACTCTCTCCACACCTTTCACCAGTGACTAATGGGCTTCAGTGTATTTGCATGTATACAAGGCAGCCATTAATCACTGGTGAGAGGGGCAGGAGTAGGCCGGGAGAGGCTGAGGAGCTTTTCCCCTCATGAATACTTTAGAATCATGAATATTTATTTAAAATATTGTTTTGCTCCATTTGGGCTAATAGTAGATGGTACCTGTCCCCATACTGTTGACAGATTTGCTTTAATATTCTTTATTCAGACAGAATAAGCCAGACAGAGCAGTGGGAGAGGTGTTTTGCTGCAGCCAGTTGTCTTAAAGGAAGTATTTGTAAGAAAGAGGAATGGGGAATGGCTGATCTCCTGGGACACATTAAGATGTCTTCTTTAAATATTTAGCAGTTTTGATAGCATTATGAGATAGAATAGGATCAAAAGGAAAAGAGAATGACTAAGATAAAAAAATTGGGATATTTTCTATGTTTAGTGTTCTGTTAGTAAAATCATAATGAATATAATATTGTCTGAGACATGCAATATGCAGATTTCTAGACCACTAATACTCATATAATTTCACCACTTTCATCTAGATCAATACAATCCACTAGCATGAAATTTTATAAGTGATACAGTTATCTATCAATTCACTTGTGTCCCAGTTATCCATCAATTCACTCATGTGGCCCATGTTTCTATTGTCAGTACAACTGCTGTTATGTGTTTGAGAAAAAGATTGCTTCTGATAGGAGAAAATGTAAAATATAATAATGGGATTGATTCACACACACACACACACACACACACACACACACACACACACACACACACACACTTATATATGAAACATACGTTAAACTTGTCATTATTCATGTATCGATCACTTATGTATAACCTGGTCTGAAGTTCATGTGGGAAGAAGAACATGTGTCCTATGGATTCATCAGAACGGTTACAACAGCAAGAGATTAATATGTTGAAGTTTTGTGAGAAAATGACCAGTCAACTTAACCCCTTCCCGACATTTGTCGTATGGATACGTCATGGAAAGCTAGTGCTTCCCGCAATTTGCCGTATCCATACGACAAATGGTGGACCCCGGCTCAGAAGCTGAGTCGGTGCCACCATACCCGGGTGTCGGCTGCATGTTATAGCTGATGCCCTGGGGTAATGGCGAGGACCGAAGTTTGCTCCGATCCCCGCCATTAACCCCTTAAATGCAGCGGTCAAAAGCGATCGCTGCATTTAAGTTTCAGGGGTTCCGGTGGCTGCAATGGGAACCGGAGGCCTAATACTGGCCTCCTGGTATGGCTAGCATGGAAGCCCTGCAGGACCCGCCCGGCGGCGGAGCCTGAAAGGCTTCCGTAGCCAATGGCAAGATGGTGCCGGCTCAGGAGCTGAGACGGTGTCATCAGCGGTGGATCTCAGCTGTATATTACAGCTGACATCCACCTGTAATGACAGGAACTGGAGCTAGCTCCGATCCCTGCCATTAACCCCTTGGATGCAGCGATCGGAAGCGATCGCTACATCTTAGAGGATGCTTGCAGATCGCCAGCCCTGCCATGCATTCAGGGCTGGCAATTGCTGCTATGGCCTCCTGCTCTGCCATTACGGAAGCTGATTAGGCCCCGCTGGGAGGCAAAACCTAATCACAGTGAATGACTGACAGATCTAATACATTGCACTATATAGGTAGTGCAATGTATTAGAAAAAAAATTAACTGACAGTTGGACCTTCAATTCCCCTAGTGGGACTTGAAAAAAAAGTGTAAAAAAAGTATAAAAAAATTGTAGAAAAAATTGTTTTAAAACATAATAAATGTTTCAAGTAATAAAATAAAACACAATCGCCATGTTCACTTATCAAGTCCTTTATTATTGAAAAAACTAAATAAACCATACGTATTTGGTATCGCCGTGTCTGCAACGGCCTGAACTATAAAAATATTATGTTATTAATTCCCCGCGTTGAACGGCGTAAAAAAAAAAAACTTAAAAATCTATACCAGAATTTCTGTTTTTTGGTCACTTTGCCCTACAAATATTGGAATAAAAAGTGATCAAAAAGTCGCATGTATCCAAAAATGGTATTGTTATAAACTATAGCTCGTCTCGCAGAAAACAAGTCCTCATACAGCTCCGTTGATGAAAAAATTTAAACGTTATGGTTCTCAAAACTTGGCGGCAGAAAAAATACATTCTTTTTACAAAAGTAATTGTATTGTGAAAAAAGTGGTAAAACATAAAAAAGTGCTATAAATTAGGTATCGCTGGAATCGTACTGACGCGCTTAAAGTTAACATGTAATTTATAACGCATGGATGCTGTATAAAAAAAACCTAAAAAAAACTATGCCAGAATTGCAGTTTTTAAAATAAAAAAATAGGATAAAAAGTGATCATAAAGTTGCATGTACCTCAAAATGTTACCAATAAAAACGACAGCTCGTCCCGCAAAAAACAGCCCTCATTCCACTACGTCTATGAAAAAATACAATTACTTAAGGCTTCCATGAGGAAATAAAAAATATGCTGTTGTGCAGGCCCGAGGGGAACATTTCTTCTGTTTCAAGAGGCGAATTCTCAAGGCCCTAAAATTAGGGAACCAGCAAGGGGATGGCCAAAACATATCTGCTGGAAGCGAGGGTGCCGTATTATAGCAGGACAACACTTCACAGCAAAATTCCCCAAACTGCAAAGGTGCGGAGTGTGGACCAAAATGGGGATAAGGAAGGAGATTATCAGTGCGACACTGGCCTGAGCAGAAAGGATTCTTCACAGCATAACACACATCTATGGATTATTTTACTGTTTTTTTTTAACCCAATTATTATACCAGCTGACTATGCCCCTGATGTACTCTGCACAGCTTACATGTAACCCCACATTATGAACAGAAACACCAGCAATACTCAAACAAAATTACTACCAAGCAAATCCACACTCCAAAAGCCAAATGGTGCTCCCTCCCCTCTGAACCCTACAGCGTGCCCAAACAGCTGTTTACTTCCAGATATATGGCATCGCCATACCCGGGAGAACCCTTTTAACAATTTTTGGGATGTGTGTCTCCAGTGGCATAAGTTGGGCACAACATATTTGCCACTAAAATAGCATATCTAGGAAAAAATTAACATTTTTACACTGCACCTTCCGCAGCGCAATTATTTATGGAAAAGACCTGTGGGGTGAAAATGCTCAATAAAAACCACAGAAAAGGCCATACTCACAGATTAGGTGGTGGGTAAAATACCCGTTCCAAACAGGACGCAACCAGGTCAGAGAATGCTGTTGATGGGAAGTGCCCAGGTGTGTTTAAATAATGATAGCCACTCCCACTTACCTTGAGGGGAGTGGTGTGTTGGGCATGGAAGTAAATGTGTAATAATAATAAATAAATAATAAAGTACTGTGTATAGTGCACATGTGAGGTATAGGGGACATGACTAAGTGTAGTGTGTAGAAATCAGGGCTGTGAGTGAAACAAAAACGTGAGTGTAGTGTGTAAAACATGGAGGCATAGTGTTTGGATAGTGAGGCACAGCATATATCGCCGAATAGCAGCCTATTTATAACGCCCATGTTGTAAGAGAGCGGGCTGCCCTGCATGCACTACACTCACGTTTTTGTTTCACTCACAGCCCTGATTTCTACACACTACACTTAGTCATGTCCCCTATACCTCACATGTGCACTATACACAGTACTTTATTATTTATTTATTATTATTACACATTTACTTCCATGCCCAACACACCACTCCCCTCAAGGTAAGTGGGAGTGGCTATCATTATTTAAACACACCTGGGCACTTCCCATCAACAGCATTCTCTGACCTGGTTGCGTCCTGTTTGGAACGGGTATTTTACCCACCACCTAATCTGTGAGTATGGCCTTTTCTGTGGTTTTAATTACATTCTATGTCCCATTTTTTTTTTTTTTGTATATCTTAGATTTTGGAACGAAAAGTTCTAGGTAGGGACTCGCAAGTGTGGGGATCCGTGACGTGGATTGCGAGCTTGCGTTTTTTTGGCCAAAACAACAACTAATACCCCATGTTTTCTCATGGTTACTTACATTGTACATACTTTTTTTCAGGACGCGCCCGGGTCTTATGATGCTGGGATAGCCTGGTGTGCGGATGTTTGGCACTGCATGCAGGGCAGCCCGCTCTCTTACAATATGGGCGTTATAAATAGGCTGCTATTCGGCGATATATGCTGTGCCTCACTATCCAAACACTATGCCTCCATGTTTTACACACTACACTCACGTTTTTGTTTCACTCACAGCCCTGATTTCTACACACTACACTTAGTCATGTCCCCTATACCTCACATGTGCACTATACACAGTACTTTATTATTTATTTATTATTATTACACATTTACTTCCATGCCCAACACACCACTCCCCTCAAGGTAAGTGGGAGTGGCTATCATTATTTAAACACACCTGGGCACTTCCCATCAACAGCATTCTCTGACCTGGTTGCGTCCTGTTTGGAACGGGTATTTTACCCACCACCTAATCTGTGAGTATGGCCTTTTCTGTGGCTTTAATTACATTCTATGTCCCATTTTTTTTTTTTTTTTTTTTTTGTATATCTTAGATTTTGGAACGAAAAGTTCTAGGTAGGGACTCGCAAGTGTGGGGATCCGTGACGTGGATTGCGAGCTTGCGTTTTTTTGGCCAAAACAACAACTAATACCCCATGTTTTCTCATGGTTACTTACATTGTACATACTTTTTTTCAGGACGCGCCCGGGTCTTATGATGCTGGGATAGCCTGGTGTGCGGATGTTTGGCACTGCATGCAGGGCAGCCCGCTCTCTTACAATATGGGCGTTATAAATAGGCTGCTATTCGGCGATATATGCTGTGCCTCACTATCCAAACACCATGCCTCCATGTTTTACACACTACACTCACGTTTTTGTTTCACTCACAGCCCTGATTTCTACACACTACACTTAGTCATGTCCCCTATACCTCACATGTGCACTATACACAGTACTTTATTATTTATTTATTATTATTACACATTTACTTCCATGCCCAACACACCACTCCCCTCAAGGTAAGTGGGAGTGGCTATCATTATTTAAACACACCTGGGCACTTCCCATCAACAGCATTCTCTGACCTGGTTGCGTCCTGTTTGGAACGGGTATTTTACCCACCACCTAATCTGTGAGTATGGCCTTTTCTGTGGTTTTAATTACATTCTATGTCCCATTTTTTTTTTTTTTTTGTATATCTTAGAAAATGCTCAATACACCCCTTAATAAATGCCTTGATGGGTGCAGTTTCCAAAATGGGGTCACTTCTCAGGGGTTTCTTTTATTATTTCACATCAGAGCCCTGCAATTGTGAACCAATACTTTGTAAATCGCCAAATTAGGCCTCAATTTTACATGGTACTCTTTCACTTCTGAGCCCTGTCAAATGCCCAGGCAAAAGATTAGGGCCACATGTAGGGTGTTTCTAAAACCGGGAAACACAGCATAATAAGCACAAGCTGGGCACCACACATTGGCATATCTATGGAAAAAAAAATCTAATTTTCACTCTGAAACATCGAGTGCACACTTATTTCTGCAAAACACTTGCAGGGTTAACATGCCCACTACCCCCCTAGGTGAATACCTTGAGGGATGTAGTTTCCAAAATGGGGTCACTTCTGGGGGGTTTCCACTGTTTTGGTCCCGCAGAGGATTTGCAAATCCGACATAGGGACCAGAAACCAATCCAGCAAAATCTGCACTCCAAAAGCCAAATGCCGCTCCTTCCCTTCTGAACCATACTGTGTGCCCAAAAAGCAGTTAATGATCACATATGGGGTATTGCTGTACTCGGGAGAAATTGCGTTACAAATGCAGGCATTTTTTTCCTTTATTTGTTGAGAAAATCAAAAATTTTGAGCTAAAGCTACGTCTTATTGAAGAAAAGGGATTGTTTTTATTTTCACTGCCCAATTCGAATAAATTCTATGAAACACCTGCAGGGTCGAAATGCTCACTACACCCCTAGATGAATTCCACAAGGGGTGTAGTTTCCTAAATGGAGTAACTTTTTGGGCGTTTTCATTGTTTTGTCCCCTGAGGGGCTTTGAAAATGTGACATGGCCTCCGCAAACCATTTGAGCTCCAAAAGCGAAATGGCGCTCTTTCCCTTCTGTCATGGTGCGGGGTGTGGACCCACTGGGCCGTACCGCGTAGTAGGGTAGCAACTGGCCAACAAGGTACAAAACAATGTCTATAGTTCCGAACGGGTAACTGAGGCAATGTAGACAGTAGCGGAGACACGACTTGACTTTCACAGTAGGTGGCACCGTGGGTGCAGCGGAAGACATGACTTGACTTTCTCTGCAGGTGGCACCGTAGATGCAGCAGAAGACTCAACTTGACTTTCACAGTAGATGCGATAGCACGGGACTAAGGGTACAGGCGGCAGGAACGGGTAACACTGGGAACTGGAAAACACTAGGAGACCATTTGCAAGACAAACTTAGGTAAACAACAACGCTCAGGCGAGGAACAAGTATATAATCCAGCAGCCATTTGGGCTAAATATTGATGGGTGACAGCTGGACGAGTACTGGCCCTTTAAGGTCGTGCATACACGGGCGCGCGCACCCTGCGGGAATCAGTCAGAGGTCCCGGAAGTGAGTGCCGGCGTCTACCTGGAGGGAGCTGGCGCCATGAAGACAGATGTCCATGGCCGGGGTCGTCAGAGGGTAAGTCTGAACGACGACCCCCGGCCATAGACGTTACAGTATCCCCCCTCTTACACCCCCTCCTCTTGGGACCAGAGCGGGAAAGAAATTTCTTCACGAGGACAGGGGCATCGATGTTCTCCTCTGGCTCCCAAGACCTCTACTCTGGACCAAATCCCCTCCAATCCACCAAATAAAACAGCCTTCCTCTGACTTTCTTGGTGGCCAGGATCTCCTTCACTTCGAAAGTTCCGGATGAATCGCCAGGAGCCACTTGGAACTACGTGTCCTGGAGTAGCGGTTCAGGACCACGGGTTTCAGCAAGGAGACATGGAAGGAGTTAGGGATATTGAGGGTAGGAGGCAGTCGAAGCTTGTATGCACACAGGATTGATCTGTAGCAGAATCTCGAAGGGTCCAAGGAACCTGGGGGCAAACTTGCAAGATGGCACCCTCAGCTGGATATTCCTGGAAGACAGCCAGACCTTTGTACCTGGAAGAAATTGGGGAGGTTCTGGTCTTCTAGTGTCTGCCTTTCTCTTCATGCGGTCCACCGCCAGCAGAATAGAAGATCGTGTCTGCTGCCATATCTGCAGAAAGTTCCTGAAGGTAGAGTCGGCTGCAGGCACCTGAGACATATAAGAGCCAGGCAGGGGTATTCGAGGATGTTGTCCGTAGACTATGAAGAACGGACTGGAGGTGGTGGACTCAGTGGTATGGTTATTATAAGAGAACTCCGACCACAGGAGCAGCTGCACCCAGTCATCATGTCGTCTGGAGACAAAGTGCCGCAGATAGCAACCCTCTCGACTTGTCCATTGGACTGAGATTGGTAAGCTGAGGAGAAGTCCAACTTTACACCGAGTAGGCCACAGAGTGCTCTCCGGAAGTTTGAGGTGAACTGGACCCCTCGATCTGAGACAATATGCAGGGGCAAGCCGTGCAGACGGAAGATGTGTTGTATGAAGAGATCAGCCAGTCGAGCAGCAGAAGGCAGGCCAGTCAGAGGAACAAAATAAGCCATTTTAGAAAAACGATCCACCACCACCCAGATCACACTGCATCCCGCAGAGAAAGGCAGATCTGTGACAAAATCCATAGCAATATGCCGCCAGGGGGCATCGGGCACAGGCAGTGGTTGGAGCACACCGGCTGGTCTGGAGTGGGCAACTTTGTTTGCTGCACACACCGTACAGGATTAGAACAAAGTCCATGACATCTTTTTCGGCAGCGTGGGCCACCAGAACTGACGGTCAATTAGATCTCTGGTCTTACGGGCACCCGCGTGACCTGCCAGCTTGCAACTGTGACCCCAGCGAAGGATTCTTCCTCGGTCAGCCAGACGTACAAAAGTTTTTCCCGGAGGAATGTCTCTAACCTGCAGAGGGTTAACAGAGTAGATTCAGGAAGGATCGATAATATTCTGCAGGGACTCCACAGTGTCCTCTGTCTTAAATGACCTAGACAAGGCATCGGCCCTCACATTCTTGTCGGCAGGTCGGTAGTGGAGTTCGAACCGGAACCGTGCAAAAAACAATGACCACCTGGCTTGACGAGGATTCAGCCGTTGAGCAGTCTGTAGGTAGGTCAAGTTCTTGTGGTCCGTGAAGTATAGGATGAGCTGCGCCTTCCAGTAGGTGTCTCCACTCCTGCAGGGCCAGCTTGATGGCCAGTAACTCCCGATCACCAATCGAGTAGCTGCGCTCTGCGGGAGAAAACAGCTTGGAGTAGTAACCACATACCACCGTCTTGCCTTTCGAACCTCTCTGAAACAATTGTGCACCAGCACCAACAGAGGAGGTGTCCACTTCTAATGAAAACTGTAGAGACACATCAGGGTGATGAAGAATAGAGGCTAACGTGAAGGCCTTTTTAAAGGGTTTAAATGCGACTTCCGCCTCTGGAGTCCATACCTTGGCATTCATACTCTTTTTAGTGAGGGTGGAGATGGTGGCTGTCAATGAAGAGAAGTTGAGAATGAACAGCCTGTAGAAGTTGGAGACTCCCAGGGAGCGTTGTATAGCCCTTAACCCATGGGGACGTGGCCAATCCAGGACAGCCTTGACCTTTTCAGGGTCCATCTTGAGACCCTGATCAGAGATGATATAGCCCAGGAAGGGTAAAGACTTCTCTTGGAACACACACTTCTCCAACTTGGCGTAAAGATGATTCTCCCTTAATCGAAGCAACACCTGACGGACATGGCCCTGATGAGTCACAAGATCTGGGGAAAAAATCAAGATATCATCGAGATACACCACAACACAGACATAGAGGAGATCATGAAAAATGTCATTCACAAATTCTTGGAATACTGCAGGAGCGTTACACAGGCCGAAGGGCATGACCAAATACTCGTAGTGTCCATCACGTGTGTTAAATGCAGTCTTCCACTCGTCACCCTGACGGATCCGGATTAGATTTTAAGCCCACCGCAGGTCTAGCTTGGAAAAAAAATTTGGCCCCCGTATGCGATCAAAGAGTTCCAAAATCAACGGCAATGGGTACCTGTTCTTCACTGTGATCTGGTTGAGGCCTCGGTAGTCAATGCAGGGTCGAAGGAATCCATCCTTCTTTTTGACAAAGAAAAACCCGGCTCCGGCCGGGGATGAAGACTTTTGTATGAAGCCCCTCTCCAGATTTACATTAATGTAGGCCGACATAGACTGGGTCTCTGGCAAGGAGAGAGGGTATACTCTACCGCAAGGAGGAGACGAATCAGGAACCAAGTTGATAGGACAATCGTATGCTCGATGTGGTGGCAATGTCTCTGCTTCCTTTTTGTTGAAGACATCAGCGAACTGAGAGTAACAAGGAGGCAACCCTGCAAATGACTAATGCGGAGAAGGCTGGGACGGATGGACATGCAACAGACAGCGGTCGAGACTCTTCGGGCCCCACTGGAGAACCTCTCCTGAGTTCCAATCTAGGACTGGGGCGTGAAGACGGAGCCAAGGCAAACCCAGCAGCACGGGGTTGATGGCCTTGGACAGGACATATAGGGGGATGAGCTCAGAATAAAGAGCTCCGACTTGAAGTCTTAATGGCTTGGTCACAGACAATACTAGGTCAGGCAAAGGCAGTCCATCTACCGAGGCAACAATCAATGGTCTCTTCAGCACAACAGTAGGCAATTGAAGAAGATCCACAAGGTCTTGGCAGATGAAATTGGCTGCGGAGCCAGAGTGCAGGTAGGCAGAGACTGGATGAGGTCTCTCGCCGGCGATGATGGTCACAGGAATAAACAGTTTGGAAGAGAATTCTCTATTAAATGCCATAGCACCCAGGGTTGTCTCTCTAATCAATCCCAGGCGTTGGGGTTTCTTTGGCCTCTGGGGGCACAGAAGCACGACATGGCCAGCGAGGCCGCAATATAGACAGAGTCCAGAGGTGCGTCTGAGCTGTTTTTCTTGAATGGACAGTTTAAGCCGATCCACCTGCATCGGAACCTCGGGCGCAACAGAAGAACAAGGCAAGAGGGGTTGCTGGAAGTTGGGTGCCAGTCTAGGAAGCCGTCTCTCCTGTAGAATCTCTTGAGATCTCTCCCTGAGCCTTATGTCCACATGGGTAGCCAGTAGAATCAGGTCGTCCAAGGCAGCTGGAAGATCTCGAGTAGCCAGTTCGCCCTTGATCTCAGGCGATAGGCCATGCGAGAAGGATGCTATCAAGGCCTCATTGTTCCAGGACAGTTCTCCTGCCAGAGTCCGGAACTGGATGGTGTATTCGCCCATGGAGGCGTCCTCCTGACGCAGGTTAAAGATAACAGTGGCTGCCGACAAGACTCGTCCAAGCTCCTCAAATACGGAACAGAACAACCGCACGAACCTCTGGAAGTCTCGGGTCTCAGGTCCCTGTCATTCCCAGATTGGATTTGCCCACGCCAGGGCCTTGCCGGCAAGTAGAGATATAATGAAGGTGATCCTGGCTCCATCCGAAGGAAATGCTCGGGCGTGCAGAGTGAAGTGGATTTGGCATTGATTCAGAAACCCGCTGCACAAACTTGCATCTCCATGGAACCGAGGTGGCAATGGCAGTGAGAACCGAGGTCCGAACTGGGACTACCAGGAGGTATAGCAGGAGGGTCGATTGGAGGAGCTTGAATAGGAGTGGTGACGGAAGTAGCTAGCGCCCCTAGCTGCTGTACCATGGAGTCTACTGACACAAAGAGTTGATCCTGTCGTGCTTGCAGATCCTGCAGGTCCGCCTGCATGACTTGGGAGGATAACAGGCTCTTGACTTGGCCAGCGGGGTCCATTGCCTGAGCGTACTGTCACGGCGCGGGGTGTGGACCCACTGGGCTGTACCGCATAGCAGGGTAGCAGCTGGCCAACAAGGTACAAAACAATGTCTATATTTCGGAACGGGTACCTGAGGCAATGTAGACAGTAGCGGAGACACGACTTGACTTTCACAGCAGGTGGCACCGTGGGTGCAGCGGAAGACACTACTTGACTTTCTCTGCAGGTGGCACCGTAGATGCAGCGGAAGACTCGACTTGACTTTCACACTGATAGTACGGGACACAGGGTACAGGCGGCAGGAATGGGTAACACTGGGAACTGGAAACCACTGGGAGACCATTTGCAAGACAAACTTAGGTAAACGACAACGCTCAGGCAAGGAACAAGTGGGCAGAGCCCCTTTATATAGTCCAGCAGCCATTTAGGCTAATTATTGATGGGTGACAGCTGGACGCGTACTGGTCCTTTAAGGTCGTGCACGCGCGGGCGCGCGTGCCCTGTGGGAATCAGTCCGAAGACCCGGAAGTGAGTGCCGGTGTCCGGCGTCTTGCTGGAGGGAGCTGACGACGTGTAGACAGATGTCCATGGCCGGGGCCGTCAGAGGGTAAGTCTGAACGACGACCCCCGGCCATAGACGTTACATCTTCTAAGCCGTGTGACCAAACAGCCGTTTATGACCACATGTGGGGTATTGTTTTACTCGGAAGAAATTGCTTTACAACTGTTGTGGTGCTTTTTCTCCTTTAGTCCTTGTGGAAATGAGAAAAAATTAGCTAAACCTACATTTTCTTTGAAAGAATGTAGATTTTAATTTTCACGGCCTACTTACAATAATTTCTGTAATAAACCTGTGGGGTCAAAATGCTCTTTATACCCCTAGATAATTTCCTTGAGGTGTGTAGTTTCCCAAATTTTCCAGGATTTCCACTCTTTTGGCACCGCAAGAGCCCTTCAAACCTGACATGGAGCCTAAAATATTTTCTAATAAAAAGGAGGCCCCAAAATCCTCAAGGTGCTCCTTTCCTTCTGAGGCCTGTGCTTCACTACATTACCACACTAGGGACACATTTGGATAAGTAAAAGCATTCCCAAGTTATTACTACTAAGGGTATGTTCACATGCAGTGACTAAAAACGTCTTAAAATACGGAGCCGTTTTCAGGCGAAAACAGCAACTCGCGTTTTTCGCTGCGTATTTTACGGCTGTTTTTGGAGCTGTTTTTCAATGGAGTTAATGAAAAACGCCCCCAAAAACGTCCCAAGAAGTGTCCTGCACCGCTTTTGACGAGTCATCATTTTACGCGCGGTATTTTAACAGCGACGCGTAAGATTAAGGCTCGTGGGAACAGTACACCGTAAAACCCATTGCAAACAATGGGCAGATGTTTGCAGGCGTATTATGGGTGTTTTTTCAGGCGTAATTCGAGGCGTAAAACACCCAAATTAAATCTGAAAACACTGCGTGTGAACATACCCTTAGGGTATGTTCACACGCTTAGCAAAAAACTTCTAAAAATACCGAGCTGTTTTCAAGGGAAAACAGCCTCTGATTTTCAGGCGTTTTTGAAGCTGAAAATGAAGCTTCTTTTAGGGTATGTTCACATGCAGTGGTTTCAAACGTAATTCGGACTTACCCATAAAGTGAAACATGTCAGATTTGAAAAATGAGGCTCTGTCACAGGAAGGTCAAAAGTGGCCAAAGAGGGAAGGGGTTAAATAATTATTTTGGGGAATGCAATGACAGTAGCAACAGACAAAACTGAATTTTGAGGATCTTTTGAAATTCATATGGAAAGAACTAGGTGTGAAATATATCACTGTATCTTCATGTAACTTCATATTTGTGGTAATTATCTATATTCTCTCAAAAACAACTAAACATGAAATGTTCTGTGTAAAGATATGGAGCAATTAGTGTCAAAGCATGACTATAGTGACCGCATCTCACATATGCTTGAATTCATTCAGGCTATTTCTTATTGGTGCCTAAAACATTTTGGATATGAAAGGAAAAGCACATACTTACAGTAGATCTCAATAAGACTACATTGGCTTTCTCCAAAGACGAAGGGATACAGTTTGCCCAGACACTCCATTCCGGCTTCCAATAAAAGAGGAGAAGAAGAATCCCACCTGATATACAGTAGCCAATCACACACAGAATAATCCATGGAACACTAACTCTATAGCCAAAGATTTCCTATTGACAAAATACAGAAAAATATTCAGTCTATTCAGTGACATAAAGCACACTGTCCTAAACGGATTTGTGAATAGCGCTAAAAAGTTTTACCAATTAGCAATATACATTTTCAATACATTTTCAATACCTAAAAAAATATATACAGCGTCAGCAGGTCCTGCGTGTCGATGTGATCGAGACACGCAGGACCCGCTGACACAGTACCAGTCAGTCCCACGGACCTGACGGATTCAGGTCTTAGCGCACAATACAGCTGCTCTGTATACAGGATACAAAGCAGCTGTATCTCAAAAAGTACAAATCATTTTTTTATAAAAACTAATTATAACGTTGCACAAAACACACTGATTGGCCTTTTAATAAAAATAAATCGCTTTACAAAGCCTTTCACCCCTTAAGAACCGAGCCATTTTTAATTTTTTAATTTTAGTTTTTCATTCCCTGCGTTCCAAGAGCCATAACTTTTTTTTATTTTCCTGTCAATGGAGCTGTGTGAGGGCTTATAGTTTTAGTTTCTAATGGCACCATTTGAAGTACCATAAGTACTGGGAAAATGGGAAAAAAATATTTGCGGGTTGAAATTGGAAAAGACTGCGATTCCTACATTGTTTTTTTGTTTCCGTTTTTACGGCTTTCCCCGTGTAGTAAAAACGACAACTTAATTTTATTCTTTGGTTCAATACGATTACAGTGATACCAAATTTAAATAGGTTCTTTATATATTATTACTTTTTAAAAAAAAAAAACTTTTTGTTAAAAAGCTTTTTTCATTCTTCCGTGGATTGAGCGTTTTGAGGGTTTATATTTTGCAGGGACGAGCTGTAGTTTCTATTGGTACCATTTTTTGGTACGTACAACTTTTTGATCACTTTTTATTAAATTTTATTTGCGAGCTGAGGTGAATAAAAAAACAATGATTTTGGTGGTTTAAATTTTTTGTTTTTTACTGCGTTCACTGTGTGAGTTCAATAATTGTGTATTGTAATAGTTCATACTTTTACGGATGCAGTGATACTAATTTTGTTTATTTTTTACATTACTTTAGAGGAAATGGGAAAAGGTTTTGTTTTTTTTTAACTTTCAATATTTACTTCTTTTTACTGCTAATAACTTGATTAAACTTTTTATTTATACCATTTATTTGTCCCCCTAGGGGACTTGAACCAGCGATCGTAATGTATTGCAGTAGATCGTCATTTTCACAGGCTTCTGTTAAGCCGTGCCAGAGACACGGCTTAACAGAGGCAGACAAAAGGCAGACTTGGGGGCTTCTATTAGGCCCCCGGGCTGCCATGACAACCACCAGCGCCCCTACACTGCGATGAGCTGTCGGAGGGGGCTGTCCCCCTCTTTTCAAAGCTTCAGATGCTGCGGTCACGATTGACCGCAGCATTTGAGGGGTTAAGCCTGCAGGAACAGCGCGATTGCTGTTCCTGGCCGTTTGTCTGGGCTGTCAGCTGTAAAACACAGCTGACACCCACAGGGTATGGAGGGCGTAAATACGTGATAATGCGTGAAGGGGTTAAAGGTGTTGTCTGGGCATGGACAACTCATGATCTATCCACGGGATAGGTCATCAGTATATGATCGGTGGGGGTCCGACACCCGGACCCCGCACCAATCAGCTGCTCTGGCTGCCTCTGGGCACAGCAGATGGCTGGCTCCAGTCACCTCTGTTTATAGGGAGTCTGACGGAGCATACCACCCAATTTTTTCTGTGGGATTAGTACAGAATCTGACAGAAAGAACTCTGTATGCATTTGTATGAAATTGGAGGCATGCAAAGGTACAGTAGAGATCTCTTTGGCAGGTCTACTACAACTCTATACAAAATAGCACCACTTCTCCACTAGTAACCTGGAAAAAAATCATTAAAAAAGGGGGATGGGTATTAGAAGTAAAATAAATAAATTCTAAAGCTCTATTGTGGTATCATTCTAAAATAAACAGTGCCACAATAATGTCTGAAGAAGTAGGTGACTGCAGCCTTTGAATAATATTCAATTGTGGTCATGAGGGTTTAGTTATACAAACTTGAGTATGGTTCGGCATGGCATCATGTTCTTGGCCTTACTTCAACTCTTTATAAAATACAATTTGCTTTTGTGCATGAAAAGTTGCAAGTATATTTTATTATTAATTTGACATTGAGAAAAGGAAACCTTTTTTCTATGGAATCTTTTGTGAGCAGGTGGCCCGGATTCAAGATTGTTGAAGCTTTATTCTACCACTGCCATGGATTGATAAATAGTAGCAGTCATACATTTCATGAGGAGATACAGTTCCAAACAGGTTGTGTCACGGAAAGGAGGGGTTGTTTGTGCAGAAAATGTGCTATGGAAATGTGACACGGGGTATCTCAGTCAAATAAATTATCGTAATCCCTTACAAGTGATTGAAGGGTCAATAAAGAGATCCTCTGATACACAATAATTATGTTTGACATACTCCCTACTGGTAATCTCTTTTCCTGGCATTAAACACCACAGATAAATAAAACCGGTTGTTGTATTCTTTGTAAATTAGTGCATAACGTGACTGATTATTTTTTCATGAATCTTAACAGTTTCTATATGGCACTTGTACTAGAATGTCTATGCTATTTGAGAAATATTTATCAATATTTGCCTTAAATGTCTGATCAGCTGTTTCTGTAACTCCCATACCAGTGAATGGAAAGGCACATGCATGGCCACCTCTTCAATCATTCTCCACCTGGATGTTGCAGATGGTGGGACTGGGCTTGAGTGGCCACCATTCTGGAGATAGACGGGACCCGCATCTATAAGACATTTATGACTTATCTCATAAATAGAATGTTTGGCCTTATATCCAACCTAATTGGGTAATGCAAGTTATGCAACCAGACAATGATGCTAAAATACAAAAGCAAATCTATATCTACTTAGGTCAAAACAAAAGTTTAATTTTGCTTCTTCCCAAAGTCCTAACTTAAACTTAAAAGAGATGTTGTGGCAGGCAGGGCCACCATCAAGGCAATAAAATAGTTAGCCCAGGCAAATCGGTTAAAAAAAAAAAAAGGTATACAGACGCCTATCAACTGCACATTGCCACTGCCTACTAAAGGAACTGGGCTTTATGTAACAGACAATAACATACATGGGGCTCATTAAATTTGTAGACCACCTCCTGAACGGCCCACCAAATATATAGTATGGGTCTGAAAAAGTGCTCAAAGATCATATATCAAAGCTATACTGGAATAAAGCAGTTCATGGATGAAAAACCTACTAAAGTGCCTCTATTTGAAAAAGGTTTAGTAACAAATTCTAATTAGATGGCAAACATTATAAAAAGGCTTTTCAAGCTTACAAAAAACACAGAAAAGTACTTATATGTGTCTAGATAGTCACCAGATGATGCCACTATAGCTCAGAAGTAGTTACATAGTTAGTACGGTTGAAAAAAGACACATGTCTATCAAGTTCAACCAAGGGATGGGAAAAGGGAAGGTAAACATTTCTACACATAGGAGCTAATATTTTTTTCGTTATAGGAAATTATCTAATCCTTTTTTAAAGCCATCTACTGTCCCTGCTGTGACCAGCTCCTGCGGTAGACTAATCCAAAGATTTACAGTTCTCACAATAAAGTAGGTATTTTTTATTTTCATTATGTTGCCCAACTCTGCGCAATACTATTGTTTTGATGCTGGCAGAGCTTCCTGTGGACGGGATTACTATGTTAAGGACTACATTTCCCATAATTCCTCTCTCCTTTTACAGACATTGCCTATATTTACAGCTGCCGGCATAACCCTCAATAACAAGGTGTAAGGTAGTGCTATTGTCACTGTCTGCTACTGAGACACAGTTCTGCTATTCAGCTGCTATATATAAAAGGGTCCTTCAGAAGATAAGATGGATGTTGCAGTTTATCAAAGAGTCTCTTTATTTATCAGAAGCCTGAACTTTATTGAGCGGTCCTAAACCAGGGTCGGGGATCTCAACTGCGCTGGAGTTCCCACTAAGTTGGGCTGTGCCAAAGTGACTGCAGGCTCCACAGCCTGTCGCAATCATGCTGCTACAGGTCACCAAGTGGCTACAACGCAGTCTGCCCCACCAATATGTTTATCACTTATTAGAGAATGGTCATGTGACTAAATGTAAGACTGACTTACAGAGGCATTTCAGCTACTGACAGTACATTAGTGGATGACTAATCATACTATGGTTAAACCATCTGCATTTTTTTTATTTGGGTGATAAAGGTCTTGAATAACATTCTTCTATAAAGAAGTGGTCTGCCTTAGACAACCCTGTTAGGGATTATGAATGAAAAAAAGGGGTACCAGCTCAAGACCGCCCTCAATTAACCAGAACTGAAATTAACTGCAAGGAGCGACTCTACCTCTGAAGGACCGTTCCCATCTAAACTTTACACAGATGGTCCATTTAATAGGCACCAGGTAATACTTCATTTCTCATTGAACGAATCTACAGGATTTATGAACAGTCGCCAGCCTCTTCCCCAGCGATAACTCTTAATCATTGGGTGACTGTTCAAGTGAACGTGAGTTGCTCAATCCACACAACCCTTTTACCAGAATGTGATTTTTGTATTGTCAACAGAATGTTATGTGTTCACTGACATTGATGTGTCTAGTATTACATTTTAGTTTAAAGATTATGAATTATTCACTGTGACAAATATGTTAAAACTGGATATGTGGAAGTGGCTAAATTTGAGAGATCTCACAGTATATCAACACTAAATTTATAGGTGTAATTTCACCCATTAAATGGAATCAGATTTATTAAGAGGTGCACACATTAATAAATGTGGACCAATATAGTATGCTCATTGCATTAAAGGGGTAAAGTTATTAAAAATTTAGCACGCTACAGGGCAAATGATTAAGCCTTATTTGTTTTACGTTGGGTGTGGGGGGTAATATATATCTTTATTTAAAAAAACTAAGTTTTTCTTACAATGCTTATACATACATACATACATACATACATACATACATACATACATATATTTACGACATACATATATGTGTTGTTTGATACATTATAGATTTTCTATAGAAAATTGTTCAAAGCTATTGCTCAAGTAGCTAATTAGAGATAATTATGGACAGTTTATAAATACCTGAAATAAGCAGCTTGATAAAGTGACAGCTTTAAAATGTTCATACCATGCGAAGTGCTTATAGTTGTTTTATTAAAAGTCATTGTTATTAAAATGATAGGGGATGAATCGAGAGTGTAACACGTAGGGTAATGAATGACTTCTGCAGTTGAGAATACATATAGCAGCGGTTTCTAAATTGCAGCTGCAGGCTGTTAAGGCATGTTGAGAGTTGTAGTTTTACAACAGGTGGAGAACCACATGTTAGAGACTACTAAAAACAGGATAATAGTTGATTCCAAACTTGTTGCAGTAAAAGTAAATCACAGCAATGATGTCTAGAGATATTTTGTATCTGCCCTTTTATTTATTCTAGTGTGATGGCTATGAAAACAATAAAAAAGTGTAGATAGATTCTTGTTGATATAAAAAAATAAAAAATATTACTGTAAAGTGCAATACAGGAAATACACAACTCACCATTTCATTTTCCTCTCCTTCATTGATTATTGCTCGGTGATCTTGTGGTACTTTAGACTTCATGATTTAAACTGAAAACTACTTCACATGCTTTGCAAAGTAAAGAATACTCACAGGTAGTGATGGAGATTCCTATTTATGCCTTATGACCTTTACTAGATTAGCATAAACAATCTTCAATAGTTTAGCACACCTCTTCATTATATTTACAGAAGTAATTACTGATCTGCACAATGCAGCCAAGTTATGGGACTTCCGTCAGGCTGGCCTTTATTTTATAGTTGATGCCAAACCTACAGCTATAAAAGGCACATATTGCTACATGCAAACTTTTACTGACAAGTAAAGCTTACTTTATCCCAAGACAAATGTATTCGAAAATGACAAAGGCTCATAGCTAGCTCCCTAGTGTCTATTAGCTCACATATAAGAGGCTACACTCATTCCTGTCCATGTCTTACAATGACTGGTGAATTGACACACCGTTGAAGGATTTTCTGAAGCCATGAAAGTTGTCATCAGATTAGCAGTTGGAAACCAAGTGTGTTCATCTTTGTTTGTGTCCGCCACTAAGGAGAAAAGACTGTTGAACGTGGTCCTGGGTATTGTACGGCCCTATGCAGGGTTGTCACGGGAAAGATGGCATTAAGACAAGAGTCATGGCAGGGGCGTAGCTAGGGGGGGCAGGCGGGGCATGTGCCCCGGGCGCAGCTTAGAGGGAGGCGCCAGCGCCCCCTCCTCCTGCACTATAATTGTACCTGTGTCGCAAGGACACAGGTACAATTAGAAGCAATGAATGACCGGGTACGTTCCGTGCCCGGCCATTCAGCGCCTTTAAACGAATGAAGCGACTGGTACCTTTTGTACCAGTAACGCTTCCGTCGATGAAAGGCGCTGACTGACTGACAGGGAAAGTCATCCTGCCCAGCCAATCAGCGCCTTTCATAGACGCCGCGTTCAACCCCCTGGAGACCTGTGCAGAAGAGAGCAGGTCTCCATGGCTGCCAGATGGCGTGGGAGCGGGAATAAGGTGAGTTTGAATATTTTTATTTTTTTAATTGTAATAAAAGTGTGGCTGTATCTGCGGGGGGACTTTGTCTACACGCGGGGGACTTTATCTACGGGGGGGTGTCTATCTACAGGGGGTGGGCTATATACAGGGGGACTATATCTACTGGGGGTGGGCTATATACAGGGGGACTATATCTACAGGGGGTGGGCTATCTACAGGGGGGCTATATCTACAGGGGGACTATATCTACAGGGGGACTATATCTACAGGGGGCTATATACTGGGGTGGGCTATCTATGGAGCACCATATACAGGGATGGGCTATAGCTACAGGGGGGGCTATATAGTATATAGCCCCCTGTAGATATAGCCCACCCCTGTATATGGTGCTCCATAGATAGCCCCCCTGTAGATATAGCCCACCCCTGTAGATATAGCCCAGCCCTGTATATAGCCCACCCCTGTAGATATAGCCCCCTGTAGATATAGCCCCCCTGTAGATATAGCCCCCCTGTAGATATAGCCCCCCTGTAGATATAGCCCAGCCCTGTATATAGCCCAGCCCTGTATATAGCCCAGCCCTGTATATAGCCCAGCCTGTAGATATGGTCCCCCTGTAGATATAGTCCCCCTGTAGATATAGCCCACCCCTGTATATAGTCCCCCTGTAGATATAGCCCACCCCTGTATATAGTATCCCACAAATAGCTCCCCCTATAGTGCTCCACAGAAAGCCCACCCCTGTATATAGCCCCCTTGTGCATATAGTCCACCCCTGTATATAGTGCTCCACAGATAGCCCTCCCCTGTATAATCTAGTGGAGCACTATATACAGGGGTGGGCAATATACAGGGGTGGGCTATATGTGAAACACTATATACAGGGGTGGACTATATGTGGAGCACTATATACAGGGGTGGGCTATATCTACAGGGGGCTACATACATGGTTGGGCTATCTGTGGAGCACTATATACATGGTTGGGCTATCTGTGGAGCACTATATACATGGTTGTGCTATATGTGGAGCACTATATACAGGGGTAGGCTATATCTACAGGGGGCTATATACAGGGGTGGGCTATCTGTAGAGCACTATATACAGGGGTGGGCTATCTGTAGAGCACTATAGGGGGAGTTATTTGTGGGACACTATATACAGGGGTGCGCTATATGGGGGCACTATCTACAGGGGGCTCTATGGCAGGCACTATCTACAGGGGGCACAGTGTGTGGATGTGGGACACGGTGTATGGTGCTCTTATAATTAGAGGTGTAGTGTATGTCACTATTATATTTAGGGGCGTAGTGTGTGGTATAATGATAACTTTATCTTTATTTATAGGTGCAGAAATGTTGGTAAAGTGAGAAGCTGAAGACATGTGAGCGGCAAACTGCAGAAATGGGCTGTGACCGGGAGAAGTCATCATAGAGGTCTGGACCGGATGGAGAAAAAGAACTAGAATCTGAGACGTCACCGGTGAGTCACTCAATGTAAATGTTTATTCTGCTTCTAATCAGTAATGTAGTCACTGTATGATCTGCAGTGAGATGATGGGTGGTGTGATTATAATATGATTTATTTTTTGTGAAAATACATCTCCCAGCATATCCTTACCATTGTTCGGGCCATTCTGGGCGCTGTAGTTTTACGCCGTACACACATAAACAGCAGGGGTTGCACTAAATTGAGCTGTATTTGTTCTGGGGCTGTATATATGTAGTGAGCTTGCTTCTGGGGCTGTATATATGTACCGAGCTTGGTTCTTGTGTTGTGTATAGAACCATATTGCTTGTAAAATGTACAAATGTTTTTATGCTCGCGTTACATAAAAAGAAATGACACGTCGATTGGTAGAGAAAACAAACACGGCGAGGGGGAAGGAGATGTCGGGAAAGAGGTTGGGGGGGGCGCCATACTAAATCTTTGCCCCGGGTGCTGGAGAACCTAGCTACGCCTCTGGTCATGGCGAAAACAGAGTATACTCAGGCCAGTGTCAACTCCACATACGACCACAGCAGACAAACAACACTTCTCAAACATGAGAGGCACAGTCTCTTAGTAAAACTCTGGTTCAGGCAGGCGGATGATCTGTGGCTGGCGTACTCACAGGAAAGATTCAATGACACTTGTCGCTGATACAGGGGTATGTCCTGAAATTTTTTCTGGCACAGTCTGGACCTATTGGCTTGCTGCTCTGCTTCACTCTCACTGTCACAAGTGAGGAGGCTCCTGCCCATCATCCACACAGCAATGCACCACACTCAATGGGGAGGCTCCTGCCAGTCACCCATCAACCACATCAGCTCTCACTACACAGCGAGGAAACTTGCCCGTTACCCACAAACAGCATCTGGACCACTCAGACTCAAGCCCAAAGCACCAATAGTATCTCAACCCAGCTTCACGCTCTCACTATCAGCTCGTCACACACCTTAACAGCAGCTCATCTCACTGGGCTTTGCCCGCACACTAAACACCAACTGGTGGGAACATCACCATTTTTTATCAAGTAAGCCCATACCAGCATCAGGAAGTGGCGTAGCCAAGCTGCAATGTCCTGGCATTGTACTGGCATGGCAAACAGCTAGCTAAGATAGCAACCAGGATGCCCATTCCGACACCAAGAAAATTTAGAACGCAGCAAGCCAACCATCATATGCCTGTCCTACCAAAAGAACATAAACCTTACAGTGCAACAATACAACATAACATGCATATCTTCAGTCTGGATAATGCTTCATGTAAAAGAAAAGTCATAATACTTGACTTATTTAAAGACAAAAAGATTAAATAAACCACTCTCTGGCCAAATATAATATCGGGATCCTCCCCTTACTCTTATAAGGCTATGTTCACACGGAGTATTTTGCCGACTTTTTTGACGCGGAAACCGCGTCACAAAACTCGGCAAAAACGGCCCGAAAACGCCTCCCATTGATTTCAATGGGAGGCGTCGGCGTCTTTTTCCCGCGTGCAGTAAAACTGCCTCGCGGGAAAAAGAAGCGACATGCCCTATCTTCGGGCGTTTCCGCCTCTGACCTCCCATTGACTTCAATGGGAGGCAGAGAAAGCGTATTTCGCGGGGTTTTATGCCCGTGGCGCTCAATGGCCGCGGGCAAAAAACGGCGCGAAAATCGGCGTGCAGGGAGAGGAAAATCTGCCTCAAACTTCCAAACAGAATTTTGAGGCAGATATTCCTCCTGCAAAATACTCCGTGTGAACATAGCCTATAATTGCGTCTGTAAATGACCCTGTATGTGCACATAATGTATCTATAAGGGAACAATCATACAGACATATTTACTGGCCATCATTTTTTGCCCAAAACTGGATTGGATTTTAACAGTGGGAAGAAGGAAAGCCGTATAAAAGAAGCACTATAGGAGGACATGCAAGATTTTAATGCTTGAAAACCCCAGTTTCTCATGGATATACCTGGGGAATATTTCTATTGAATATTATCAAAAATCAAATAATATTAATTAAAATACAAAGTATTCCCAGGTAGATGCTCTGACAGAACATCAGATAATTATAATAAAATTGTGGCAGCTTGAAGGTATGTCATTATGATAAAATTTACTGCATCATTGGCTTTGTCAATGTTAAATGGAAGTGTAATTCAGATGTGACATGAGAATGCTAGGCAACGTTTAAATGATTGCAAAAAGGTCACACCTCCTGCTTATTAATAGCAAACAAAAGAAAAAAAAAAACATTCATTCTTTTCATGTGATCCGTTGGGACACATTTATTTCTGCGCCCATTGTGCCAATGTTTCGGAACATAACAATTGAATAGAATAGCAAACCCAGGATCCAGTCCAATATTTTATGCCAAATGATGAGCGGTGAAACTAATATTTTACAAGGTCTAGAGGCAGGGAGATTAAGAGGCAATTTATGTCTAACTAAACATTTGATCCTATATGTTAGGAATCTATTGAAGAAAAAGCACAAGAACTATTCCTATAGTAATAGTATTATAGTAATATTTAAACGAATATTAATCGAATATTAAAAAAAATGCAATCATTTAATACTTTGAACATAATCTTTAAAAATCACACTCAGAGCGGAGGCATTTCACAATTTTATAATTATCTTATTCAATTAAGTAATGATGAAAATCTTCTCGAACTGAAATGAAAATGGAAAGGTGCTTGTAGTCCTATTTCTGGTGACAAATGGTTAAGGATATTGAGAATGTCCTACTTTTCATCTCCAATAGATTTTTACAGATTTTCAAATCTAGTTCTGCTATATCAAGCTATATTTTCTCCAACAGTACTGGCTAAAGTTTTACCTAGAGTTTCTACTCTGTTTCCTACATGTCTCTCTGGTGCACTTCAGTTATCTATTTATTACATGGGTGGCCATTCATTTGAATGGCTGCCATGTTATTAACCCTTTCCCGCCAAAAAAATGACGTGCCATCATAGTGCAGTGGGGGGAATGTATGGAGCGGGCTCACTCCCTGAGCCTGCTCCATACCCTCTGGGTGTCAGCTGTACATTACAGCTGACACCCGGCACTAACTGTCAGGAACAGAGATCGCAACTGCTGCATTTAAGCCATTAGAAATAGGGGGCGGCCCCCTCTGACAGCTCATCGTCGTCGTCCCCAAAGACGAGATCGCGAGGTGCCAATCATTGTCATGGCAACCCCATGAAGGCCCCAGAACTGCTGTCACGTTGGGTTCATGGACCCACTGGGCCGTACCAGCTAGGTGCTATGGCAGCTGGCCAACAGGACGCAGGTCAAAGTCTATAGTTCGTATAGACTACATGTGGTAGCTCGGACAGTAGCAAGGCAGGCTTGGCAGGAACTTGGCAGCAGGTGGATGTCAAGCGTGGAGAAGCAGGACAGGCATGGAATACAGCACAGCACGGCAGTTGATCAGGATACAAGTATAGGATACAGGAACACTGGGAGTAGGAAACACTAGGGGGCTATATGCAAGACAGACTAGGAATACACAACAAAGCTCAGGCATAGAACTAGGGGGCTGGACACCTCTTATAGTCCAGAGTATTCACGGGTCAAGGTTCAAGAACGAGGTCCGTTGCGTGCTGCCCCTTTAAGAGCGGGCACAAGCGTGCGTGCGCACCCTACGGGATCCGGCTGTGGTGAGTAGACGCTTCTCCTGAGGAGGAGGCTGGGGCCAGCGCTTGCCGACTTGTGGCTGCGGCTGTCAGGGGGAGAACGGAGCTGACAGCCCGCAGCCACGGACATTACAACTGCCCTCTGTCTGCCTCTGCTAAGCCCTGCCTCTGGCAGGACTTAACACAAGCCTGTGTAACTCACAATATACTGCAATACAATAGTATTGCAGTGTATTGTACCAGCGATCTGATGATCACTGGTTCAAGTCCACTAGGGAGACTAATAAAAGTGTAAAAAAAAAGTTAAATAAAGTTTTCAGTAGTGAAAAAAAAATATTAAAAGTTCAAAAAAGAACCTTTTCCTATTTTATCCCTACATTATTGTTAGAAAAAAAGTTAACATAACAACTGGTATCGCCACATCCGTAAATGCCCGAACTATAACAATATAATGTTATTTAACCCACTTGGTGAATGCTGTATATAAAAAAAATGCCCAAATTGCTATTTTTTGGTCACCTTATCTCCCAAAAAAACGGAATAAAAAGGGATCAAAAAGTCGCATGTACCCGAAAATAACACCAATAAAAACTACAGCTTGCACTGAAAAAAAAAGCCCTATACTGCTCAATTGATGAAAAGAGAGAGTTATGGCTCTCAGAATGTGGCGACACAAGACAATTTTATTTATTAACCCCTTCCCGCCGCAGCCCTTTTTCAGATTTTCATTTTAGTTTTTTACTCCCCACCTTCCAAAAGCCATAACGTCTTTATTTTTCCGTCGATATAGTACTATGAGGGCTTGATTTTTGCGGGACGAGTTGTAGTTTTTCATAGCACCATTTATTTTGCCATATAATGTACTAGGAAACGGTAAAGAAATTATTTGTGGGGTTGAAAATGAAAAAATCAGCGATTCCTCCATGGTTTTTTGCGCGCCGTTTTTATGGAATTCACTGCACAATTAAAACAACATGTTATCTTTATTCTCTGGTTCAATACAACTACGGCGATACCAAATATATATAGTTTTTTTCTATATTTTACTGCTTTTACTAGTAAAAACCTAAGTGTAAAAAAGAAAATTTATTTTGTGTCGCCAAATTCCGAGAGCCACAACTTTTTATTTTTAAGTCGATTAAGTGGTATGAGGGCTTATTTTTTGCGGGATAAGCTGTCGTTTTTAATAATACCATTTTGGTGTAAATGCGACCGTTTGATCAGTTTTTATTTCATTTTTTGTGGGAGATTAGGTGACCAAAAAAATAAAGATTCTGGCGTTTGCAAATTATTTTTTTTACGGCATTCACCGTGCGGGTTAAATAACGATATATTTAAATATAAAGACTCAGCAGGTTAAGTTACAAGTTAGGTGCCACTAGCAAGTGTCTGAGCACCTCTACTATGTATTTATATCGTAGCAAGCTTCATTAATACTAGAAAACTTGAAGAAAAAGAAGCCATTGCGCCACAAGTATAATGAGAAATTACAAATTTTATTAGGACATACAACATAAAATGACATGTATATAAAATTCAAAGGGATCTAAAAAGGGAACAGTGTGGTTGCTTCACATGAATTAAATCTAGGGTGTCCTGCGACAGAGAATTCCTTGGCACTGATATGTGCCTCACAAAGACCAAAAAATCAAATGTCTAAATAGTATATTATAGACATGTTAACAGCCTATCGGTAATAATGCAGGTACAGTTTAAGGGAAACATAGGGTACATCACGTAAGTATATGTTCATGAGTGCCCAGAATCAGAAAGTTGCATAACCAATACTGCCATAGTAGAAGATGGATGAAAGGAAAGAGGTCAAAGTCAGGCCAACAGGCCAAAAAGGAAAGTGTCAGGTGTCCAAAGTGTATATAGATCCAAAGGATCTGCTTTAAACACAATGGGTGTTGTAACAAGCTTACCCATCGAGATGAATGTATAGGTGGCCCCACACTGCGGCCCGAAATGGTAGCGCCCCGACGCGCGTTTCGCCAATCTGGCTTCCTCAGGGGATAGTATATTGTAACATGGCATTGTACAGATTTATATATAGCTGGGTAGATAGTGACAATTGTGTTCAGGTGTGTGTTTTCTCCAGTGCCGGTCCACGGCGCATGCACGGGGTCCGGCTTGAGCCGCGAGATCCCCGCTGTCCGTCGTCACACCCGCACTGCGCATGCGCTCCCCCAAGGACGCGTGTCCATGGAGACAGAGCAGGCGCAGCACGAGCGTGAAGACGACAGAGAGCCGGGCAAGGCTCCCACACTCACCCGCGCATGCGCAACCCCGGAACGTACTAGTATTCAAGTGAGTGTGACGAGGAGATCCGTTCTTGGGTCTTATTCTGGATAAAAAACTAATGAGTGTTATGTTATGTCCCCTGTTCAGGAAAGTAAAAAGAAAGGGAAAAGTGAAAAAGAGAAGGGAAAGAAAAAGAAAGAAAAAAGAAGAGAAAGGAAAACCAAGAGAAGACAGAAAAGAAGAAGACGGCAGAACAGGAGATGATGAGGTGAATGAGAGTGATCAGTAAAAACGTGACAAAATTGATTATGAACATAATAATACAAGGGCTGTGATTGGTTATAACAAGTACATGAGTATCGTATTAATAATACAGGGGTTATAATGGCAGACTATACATGTTGTGAGACAGTGACAGGTAAAGTCATTGAGGGAAGGTATATTTCCCCTAGAATCCTGTCATATGTATCCTAGGCTCCAGGGAATGAGTAGTTCTTGCAATAGAAAGCTCTAGTTTTCCAATCTCGGCTTAAGGAAAAGCCGGAAAAAAGGGGCCTGGAGTTGGATTGGAGAAGAGCAGGGCGGGTTCCCCAATCCCTAGTCCATCTCTGTTTGTAGGACAAGGCTGCTGCTCAATTAGCTGCACCTGTAGCCTGTGTATAAAAAGGTGCAGACACAGTGTGTGGGAGTCTCACCCCTGACTAAGACTGGAGACTACTAAGGCTGGAGTAGCCTGTATGCTATGTGAGTAAAGACCTGTGTTACTTTGTGTCCAGTGCCTGGTAGGAAGGCACTTGGTATAGTTAGGGCATGACCACACATGGCGGAATTCCTCCGCAACTGTCCGCATCAATGCCGCACAGAATCTGCGTTGCAGATTCTGCAGCGGATCTGCACAAAATGTGAAGAAAATTGATGCGGACTGGCCGCTGCGGACTGCAGGAAAAGTGCTTCTCTTCTCCCTATTCAGTGCAGGATAGAGAGAAGGGACAGCACTTTCCCTAGTGAAAGTCAAAGAAATTCATACTTACCGGCCGTTGTCTTGGTGACGCGTCCCTCTTTCGGCATCCGGCCCGACCTCCCTGGATGACGCTCCAGTCCATGTGACCGCTGCAGCCTGTGCTTGGCCTGTGATTGGCTGCAGCCGTCACTTACACTGAAACGTCATCCTGGGAGGCCGGACTGGAGACAGACGCAGGGAGTTCTCGGTAAGTATGAACTTATATTTTTTTTTACAGATACATGTATATTGAGATCGGTAGTCACTGTCCCGGGTGCAGAAACAGTTACTGCCGATCGCGTAACTCTTTCAGCACCCTGGACAGTGACTATTTACAGACGTCTCCTAGCAACGCTCCCGTCATTACGGGAGCCCCATTGACTTCCTCAGTCTGGCTGTAGACCTAGAAATACATAGGTCCAGCCAGAATGAAGAAATGTCATGGTAGTAAAAACAATACGCTCCGCAGCACACATAAGATCTGCGGACTTCATTGCGGAATTTTGACTCTCCATTGAAGTCAATGGAGAAATTCCGCCATGAGTCCGCAACCAGTCCGCCACTGCTCCGCAACAGACAGAGCATGCTGCGGACACCAAATTCCGCTCCGCAGCCTATGCTCCGCAGCGGAATTGTACGCATCGTGTAAACGAACACTGCTAAATTAAAGTGAAAGTCAATGGAGAAACGGCTCCGCTGCGGATTAACGCTGCGGAGTGTCCGCAGCGGAATTTAAGTAAAATTCCGCTATGTGTGAACCCGCCCTTAGATAATATCTTGTTTAGTTAGTGCTCAGACGAGCAGGATTTATTTTGTATTTTGCCTTGTTGTAAAAGAGGCTGTTTCTTTGACAAGAATAAAAACACAGGCAAAGCCCTGTTATGACTTTTAATGCACGGTGTCCCTGTCTCTGGCTACTAAGAAACCGCTGTACCAACCTCTCCTGATGCTAAACCCTCACAATGTATAAAGCAGTGAAACTGCTAATCATAAAAGAGTACTAGCCGTGAAATATATGAAGAGTGATTACAATGGAAAATACACAAGGCACATGTGAGTAGGAGGGTCATGATCAACATGAATCAAGGACGCAAGCAAATATAAATACTGGCGATAAGTGTTTATCGTTTTTAATAATACCATTTTGGTGTAAATGCGACGGTTTGATCACTTTTTATTTCATTTTTTGTGGGAGATTAGGTGACCAAAAAAATAAAGATTCTGGCGTTTGCAATTTTTTTTTTTTTCCTGCGTTAAATAACGATATATTGTAAGATTTCAGACTTTTATGGATGCGTCGATACCAATTATGTTTATTTATTTATTTTTTTTACTATGCTCTAGGGGGAAAATGGGAAAAGGTTTTTTTTTTTTAACTTTTCATTTTTTTATTATTTTTATTTTTTTTACAGAAAAAAAACAACTTTATTTAACTCATTTTTACTTTTTTTATTAGTCCCCCCTAGGGGACTTCAACCAGTGATCATTAGATCGCTTGCACGATATACTGCAATACTAATGTGTCTGACAGGAGGCAGGGCTTAATAGGTGTACAAAGATGGCGGACCTGGGGGCCTTCATTAGGCACCCAGGCAGCCGTAGCAACCATCGCCCCGCCCCCCGCGATTGCGTTGCGGTGGGCGCGATGAGCTGTTAGAGGGGGTCGCCCCCTCTTTCTAACGATTTAAATGCTGCGGTGTCTGTTGACCGATGCATTTAACGAGTTAAACTAGCGGGATGCCGCTAGTTACTCTGAGGTGTCGGCTGTAACAAACAGCCGACAAACAGCCAACACCAGCATCGTATGAAGCGGGTTCACTCCGTGAGCCCGCTCCATACTTCCCCTACCCGACATTGCCGTATGGATACGTCAAATGTCGGGAAGGGGTTAACAAATTTTTAAACAGTTTTTTATTTATAAAAGTGGTACATTAAAAAAAACATAGAAATTTGGTATCGCTGTAATCGTATCAACCCATAGAATAAAGTGAAAGTTTAGTTTCTACCATACAATGAACGCCATAAAAACTAAAAACCCCCAAAACATGTTGCAATCGCTGTTTTTTGCCCATTTGACCCCACAAAGAATTTTTATTCAGTTTCAGTTTTGAAAAACTACAACTTGACCAGCAAAAAATAAGCTCTCATAAGGCTATGTCGATAAAAAAAGTTATGGCTTTTGGAAGGGAGGGAGGAAAAAATGAAAACATGAAAATTGGCTGCGACCGAAAGGTAATACTACATTCCGTTGCCGTGGAAATGAGCAACCCGATGTATGATCCCCTGGCAAAATCAACTGTTTACCATTGGTATCTGCGATTAACCCCTTAGGCTACATTCACATGAGCGTATCAGATTCACGAGCGTGGAAATGACGCGTGAATCTGGTCCGTGTGTGTAGTGCTATGCATCAGTGTGCTTTGCGAGTGGCATGTGTTTTTCGCGCACTCGCAAAGCACATCTTTGTTTTTTTTCAATGGAATTGATGGGCAAATCACGCACCGAACACGGATATGCATCAGTGTGCTGTGCGTGATTTTCACACACCCATTGACTTCAATGGGCGAGAAGGTGCGTGAAAACGCACCAATATGGGACATGCAGTGAGTTTCACGCAACGGACACATGCTGCGTGAAAACTCCTGCACGTGTGGACGGCCCCATTGAAATGAATGTGTCAGTGTGCTGTGCGTGATTTTCACGCACAGCACACGGATGAGTTTTATGCTCGTCTGAATGAGCCCTTAAAGTCCAAGCCATTTTCTATTTTTTCACTTTTTGTTAGATTTTCTGTAGCGCTAAGGCGACCAAAAAACAGGGATTCTGGTGTTATCATTTTTTTTTTTTACGGTGCGAGTTAAATAATGTTATATTGCAATAGTTCGGACTTTTACGGACGCGGTGATACCAATTTTGTTTATTTTTTTATTTTTTACATTATATTAGATGAAAAATGGGTAAACGATGTTTTTAGAACTTTGAATATTTTTTTTTTCCGCTACTATGTTATTTAACTTCTTTTTACACTTTTAATTAGTCCCCCTAGGGAATTTGAACCAGCGATCATCAGATTGCTGGTACAATACACTAATGTATGGCAGTGTGGTGTAATTTTTACAGGCTCCTGTTAAGCCCTGCCAGAGGGAGCGCATAACAGAAGAAGAAAGAAGGCCGACCTGGGGGCCTTCACTAGGCCCCCAGGCTGCCATGACAAATATCGGCACCCCGCAATCGCGTCGCGGGGGGGTGATGCACTGTCAGAGTGGTCCATCCCCTCTTTCTAACGGCTTTGATGCTGTGGCGCTAATGACTGTGGCATCTAAGAGGTTAAATGGCCTCGAACAGTGCGATCTGTAGTACACAGCTGACACGCAGCGTATGGAGGGGGCTCAGGACGTGAGCCCGCTCCATACTTCAGCCACAGCGTTTTCGCCAAAATAAAAATGTATATTAATTAAAAGATAATGTATTTGTACCAAAAAATGGTACCTACATAAAGTATAACTCGTCGCACAAAAACAAAGTCTCATACAACTACGTCGTACCAAAAATAAAAACATTATGAGCATCGGGATTCTACGTGTCCTTAAGGGGTTAATTGCCAAAACGTTTTCCTCAAGTTTTTTTTCTTTAGATAAGGTTCACCATCTTTTCAAGTAATTCAAGGGGTTGATTTACAGACCGTATGTGCAAACTGTGCTGCTGTACAGAGGCTCAGTAGGTAAGGATGCCCACTGCCACCTGAAAATCAGCTTTTAACTGTGTATTAAATTGAAAGTAAGGGACTGATCTAATGACAATGGCTAAAATTATTGGCGAGTTGTTAAAGACATAACTGGGGTGCACAGGGGCCTTCGGCTGCTTGTGTCTGCCAGACTGTAAAGTAAAATGTGAAAGACATATCTTAGTTTAGCCACCATTATTCCTCAATTGAGGGGATACTTAACCCCTTAATGACCGGGCCTGTTTGGACCTTAATGACCAAGCCAGAATTGTCAAGTCTGGTATGTCTGACTTTATCAGAGAATAACTCTGTGAAAGTTTTGAATATTCAAGTAATTCTGACATTGTTTTTTCGTCACATGTTGCACTTCATTTTAGTGGTAAAAGAAGACTGATACAATTTGCGGAAATTAATAAAAAAATAGAAAAATTGAAGAAATTTTGTAAAAATGTAAATTTTTCCCTATTTTTAACTGCAATATGTCACATATGTACACACATAGTTACATAGTTACATAGTTACATAGTTAGTACGGCTGAAAAAAGACACATGTCCATCAAGTTCAACCAAGGGACGGGAAAAGGGAAGGAAAAATTTCTACACATAGGAGCTAATATTTTTTTGTTCTAGGAAATTATCTAACCCTTTTTTAAAGCCATCTACTGTCCCTGCTGTGACCAGCTCCTGCGGTAGACTATTCCATAGATTCACAGTTCTCACAGTAAAGAAGCCTTGTCGCCTCTGCAGCTTGAACCTTTTTTTCTCCAGACGGAGGGAGTGCCCCCTTGTTTTTTGAGGGGGTTTTACAAGGAACAGGATTTCACCATATTTTTTGTATGTGCCATTAATATATTTATATAAGTTAATCATGTCCCCCCTTAGTCGTCTTTTTTCAAGGCTAAATAGGTTTAATTCTTTCAATCTTTCCTCATAACTTAAATTCTCCATGCCCCTTATTAGCTTCGTTGCTCTTCTTTGTATTTTTTCCAAATCCAGGGCATGCTTCCTATGAACTGGAGCCCAGAACTGAACTGCATATTCTAGATGAGGCCTCACTAATGCTTTGTAAAGTGGTAATATTACATCCCTGTCCCGTGAGTCCATGCCTCTTTTAATACACGACAATATCCTGCTGGCCTTTGAAGCAGCTGATTGACACTGCATGCTGTTATTGAGTTTATGATTTACAAGTACACCCAGATCCTTCTCAACAAGTGAATCCGCCATTGTAGCTCCCCCTAGGACATATGATGCATGCAGGTTGTTGGTACCCAGATGCATAACTTTACATTTATCTACATTAAACTTCATCTGCCAAGTGGACGCCCAAACACTTAGTTTGTTTAAATCTGCCTGCAATTCATGAACATCTTCCATAGACTGAACTATATTACATAGCTTGGTGTCATCTGCAAAAATAGAAATAGTGCTATTAATCCCATCTTCTATATCATTAATAAATAAGTTGAATAATAGTGGTCCCAGCACTGAACCCTGGGGTACACCACTTATAACTGGGGTCCATTCAGAGTAGGAATCATTGACCACAACCCTCTGGATACGGTCCTTGAGCCAATTCTCAATCCAATTACAAACTATATTTTCTAAACCTATAGTCCTTAATTTACCCATTAGTCGTCTATGGGGGACAGTGTCAAATGCCTTTGCAAAGTCCAAAAACACTAAATCCACAGCGGCCCCTCTGTCTAGACTTCTGCTCACCTCTTCATAAAAACAGATTAGGTTAGTTTGACAACTTCTGTCCTTAGTAAAACCGTGCTGGCTGTCACTTATAATGCTATTTATTGTCACATAATCCTGTATATAGTCCCTCAATAGCCCCTCAAACATTTTCCCCACGATGGATGTTAAGCTTACTGGTCTATAATTACCCGGGGAAGACCTAGAGCCCTTTTTGAAAATCGGCACCACATTTGCGCTGCGCCAGTCCCTTGGCACTATACCAGTCACTAGAGATTTTCTGAATATTATGAAAAGAGGGACAGAAATAACTGAACTAAGCTCTTTAAGAATTCTAGGGTGTAACCCATCTGGTCCCGGGGCCTTGTGCACATTTATTTTATTTTATTTAGCTTGGACCATATCTACATTAATCCAATTCAGTATATCAACTGATATAATAACAGCACTGGCACCGGCTACATCAGCTGCTCTTTCTTCTGTTGTATATACAGAGCTAAAGAACCCATTTAGTAACTCTGCCTTCTCTTGATCCCCTGTGATCAACTCCCCATTACCACTATCTAGGGGTCCTACATGTTCAGACCTTGGCTTTTTAGCATTCATATACTTGAAGAATTTTTTGGCATTTGTTTTACTATCCTTGGCCACCTGCCTTTCATTTTGTATTTTTGCTAATTTTATTACATTTTTACAGATTGTATTAAGCTCTTTATATTTTACAAAGGCTACGGCTGTACCCTCAGATTTGTATTTTTTTAAATGCCCTTTTTTTGTCGTGTATTGCCCCTTTCACAGAAGGTGTAAGCCATGTGGGGTTTAATTTGAGTCGTTTATATTTGTTACCTATAGGAATAAATTTTGAACTATAATAACTCAAGTAGATGTGAAAATCTCCCATTTATCATTTGTCCCATTATTTAATATTAGTTCTTCCCAGTCTATACCCTGAATTGCAGCCCTCATCCTGGGGAAATTGGCTTTCTTAAAATTAAATGTTTTTGCCCTCCCAGCCTGCGTTTGTTTTTTACAGTATAGGTAAAATGTAACTATATTATGATCACTGTTACCGAGGTTTTCACGAACATTGACATTCCCAACAAGATCTGCATTATTAGAAATGACCAGATCCAACAGAGCTTCACCTTCACCTCTAGTCGGGTCTTCCACAAATTGGCCCATAACATTTTCCTGCAACAGGTTGAGGAAATGTCTCCCCTTTGCAGTTGAAGCCGAACCATGACACCAATTAATATCCCGGAAATTAAAATCTCCCATTATCACTACAGTACCCGCCTGTGCAGCCCGCTCCATCTGTTTATATAGCTGAACTTCCATCTCCTCAGTTATATTGGGGGGTCTATAGATTACACCAAAAGTAATTTTTTCAGTGTTTACCTCCCTTTCTAGTTCCACCCACAAGGTTTCAACCTCCTCACAGTATTCACCCACTATTGTCTCTTTCACACTCGCCTTTATATAATTTCTCACATACAGACATACACCACCGCCTTTCCTATTTGTCCTGTCTTTCCGAAAAAGTGTAAAACCCTGTAGATTTACAGCCCAGTCATGTGAAGAGTCCAGCCATGTTTCAGCAACACCAACTATATCTATATTTTCTTCCAGTATCAAGGCCTCCAGCTCCCCCATTTTGCTTGCTAGACTTCTGGCATTTGTGAACATACACTTTAACTTGCCTGTCAGTTTTTCACTTTTATTATCAGAAATGTGATTTGACATTAATCGGGCCTTTTTATTTACACTGATGTTTTGTAACGAAAGGATCTCCTTATCTTGTTGTCTAGTCCTCTCCCCACATTCTGTTTCTCCCCCCACCAATATAGTCTGACCCCTCTCTAACCAGGCTACCCCTTTTTTTTTCTACATTGACCTCCCTCCTCAGCCCTAGTTTAAATACTCCGCCACCCCAGCTAGAATTCTCTCCTCCAGCACAGCGGACCCCCTTCCATTTAGGTGCAAATCATCTGCAGAATACAGTTTGTACCCCAATGAAAAGTCAGCCCAGTGCTCTAGGAACCCAAATCCTTCTCTACACCAAGACTTCAGCCATGCATTTAACTCCCTGAGCTCCCGTTGTCTTTCCTGTGATGTGCATGGCACAGGCAGTATTCCTGAGAATACAACCTTGGAGGTCCTTCCCTTCAGCTTGTATCCTAGTTCTTTGAAATTATTCTTAAGGCTCCTCCACCTACCATTTATTCTGTCGTTGGTACCGACATGGACCACGACAGCTGGATCATCACCAGCCCCTCCCAGCAATTTGTCCACCCGTTCCACCACATGCCGAACCCTGGCACCAGGGAGACAGCAAACCATTCGGTTGAGGTGGTCTTGGCGACAAATTATTCTATCCGTCTTCCTGATTATAGAATCCCCTACGACTATCAATTGTCTTGGCTTACCTGCATTACCATCCCACCGACTACTAGATGGGCTGTTCTCCCGGCTGTTAGAGAGATCAGTATCCACTAGTGCTGCCATTTCTGAGACTGACACCCCCGCATCATCACCCAACTTGGCAAATTTGCCTGGAATGTCAGAAACCGGATCGACCTTCCTTTTCTTTGACCCTTTCTACTGCCCCTAAATACATTAACCCAGCTACTTACCTGATCCTGCTCACCCATGTCTTCACCCTCCAGTTCTAACCCACTAACTGCATGCTCCGTGAGCAGCAAGCTCAGCTCAAGATTGTCTATCTTCCTCAGTGTTGCATTCTGCTCCTCCAGATCTCTAATACGAGCTTCCAGGTGACCAACATGCTCACATCTGCCACATAGGTATTCACCCTGGAACTCCGGCTCCAGTCGTGCATACATATGGCAAACTGTGCACTGAAGAAAACCTTCAATCTTGCTATCCATTATCCAAGTTCCAAAAAAAAACAGCGAACAGGTGTTAATCAAAAAGAAAAAGAAGTAGAAGAGTACTTACTGGGGCTTAAACTCCTCTTTTCGGAACTCCGGTTTTTGGAACTCCACTTGATCTACAACCCACTTGTTTTTCAAGCCACAGAGCAGGCTCTACAGAGTACTGAGGCCTGATTTATACCACCTGGTACCAGCTAACCCCTCCCCCTTAGACAGCTACTCAGGAAGGAAACTGCAAAGGAAAAATGGTTTTAAATAATGTCACTTTTGCAAACTTTGTAGCAAGCAAGCAATCAATACATATGTCACATATACTGTACAATTTTTTTTTATTAAATATATATTTCCATCTCTTTACTCTATTTTGGCTGCACTTTTGAAAAAATAAAATACATTTTCAGCAATTTAGAGGACTTACAAATTGAATAATAATTTTATAAATTTTGAAGTACATTTTTTTTTCCTGTACCAAGCCAGATTTTCAGAGGCTCATAGGTCTCCGAATGATGGAAAGCCCCACAAATGACCCCATTTAGAAAACTAGACCCCTTAAAGGAACAGTGTCATCACAAATTATTTTTTTATATGTTAAAGATGTTAGTGCTTTATTAAAAACGTTTATATTTATTTGTGTGTTTGTGTTTTACTTTTTCTTATTTTTACACTTTTTCTTCCCTATGGGGGCTGCCATTTTTTGTTCCATTTCTGTATGTGTCGATTAACGACACATACAGACATGGAATACGGCAGCCACAGTCCCATAGGGACTGCGAACGGGTCCCGTCCCATTCACTTCTGTGTACGGCGTCTGTGTGGGAACTGCGCATGCGCCGCTCCCACACAGTCCAATTTGAAATTGGCGCCGTCCGGCGCCATTTTCCTGTGGACCGGAAGTCGCGGCCGAACAGTAATATTACTACTTCCGGTCGCGGCTTCCGGACTTGTGCACTTGGACCAGCGGCAGCAGACGGAGCGGACGGGCCGGAGGGAGCCGCGGCGGCAGGAGCAGGTAAGAGATTTCAATGTATGTTTGTGTTTGTGTGTGTTTACTACTGTATGTACACCTACTACACTGTGTGTTAGCTCAAAAAATAGCGACACACAGTGTAGGAGGGGGGGATGCTGAGAGCTCACTAGAGCGAGGGCTTTTTACCCAATTTTGCAATGCTGCAATTTTGGGAATAGCTCCATCTAGTGACCAGAAATGGGAAATATTATAAATTAGAATTAATTTATAATATTTCCTGACTCGTGAAAAAAATAAAAAAAATTTGAACAATGTTTAATCACCCACACACTAAATGTTTAATTAAAAAAAAAAAAACATGTTTTTCTGGCAACACATTCCCTTTAAGGTATTTATCTAGGGGTATAGTAAGTATTTTGACCCCACAGTTTTTTGCTAAATTTAATACATAGCAGGTGAAAAAAAAAAGCGACCATGAGAATGAGGAAACACACCACAAAATCTATCACCCTGTTTCTCCTGTTTTCAAAAATACCCACATTGTGGCCCTAATGCGTTGCCTGGACACACGGCAGGGCCCAAAAGGAAGAAAGCACCCGGAGGCTTTCAAGACTCATATTTTGCTTGAAAATGTTTTAGGCCCCACTGTACATTTGGAGAGGCTTTGAGCTGCCAGAACGATAGAAACTCCCCATAAACGACCCCATTTCGAAAACTAGACCCCTTAAGGTATTTATCTAGGGGTATAGTTAGCATTTTGACCACACAGGTTTTTCACTAAATATATTGGATTTAGTCTGTAAAAATTAAAAATTTTAATATTTACAAGGAATAACGAAAGAAAATGCACCCCAATATTTGTAAAGCAATGTCTCCCGATTACAACAATACCCCATATGTGGTAATAAACTGCTGTTTGGACCCACAGCAGGGCTCCGAAGGGAAGGAGCGCCATTTGGATTTCTGATTTTGCTGGAATGGTTTTCGGTGCAATGTCGCATTTGCAATGCACTGGAGGGACCAAAACAGTGGAAATCCACCAAAAGTGACCCCATTTTAGAAAAACCATCAAGGAATTTTTCTAGGGGTATAGTGAGCATTTAGACCCCACGAGTCTTTTGCAGAGTTTATTAGAATTAGGCCGCGAAAATTAATATCAAAATTTTTTCCACTAAAATGTAGAATTTTCTCATTTTCACAAGGGATAAAGGAGGAAAACAACAAAAAAATTTTATAAAGCAATTTCTCCTGAGTACGGAAATACCCCATATGTGGTCATACGTTTTTTCATTAGAAATGAATTAACCCTTTCAGGACTGATCCATTTTTTGCTTTCTTATTTTAGATTTTCACTCCCCGCCTTCCAAGAGCCATAACTTTTTTATTTTTCCATCAATAGAGTGGTGTGAGGGCTTATTTCTTGCGGGAGATGCAGTTTTTATTGGCACCATTTTTTGGTACATAAAAAGTGATTAAAAAGTTGAATTACATTTTTTTTTTTAGAGCTAATGTGACAATAAAAAACAAACCGTGATTTTGGCGGTTTCAATTACTAAATTTTTTTAAGATGTTCACTGTGCAAATTAAATAATGGTATATTGTAATAGTTCAGACTTTTACGGACGTAGCGATACTAATTTTGTTAATTTTTTTGACATTACTTTAGAAGAAAAATGGGAAAAGGTGTTTTTTTTTTTAACTTTAAAAAAAAAAATTTTCACTACTAATAACTTTAATTCTTCTACACATTTTATTAATCCCCTTAGGGGACTTGATCCAGCGATCATTGGATCGCTGGTACAATACACTGCAATACTAATGTATTGCAGTATATTGTTATTCTTACAGGCTTCTGTAACAGAGCGATCGCTGTACCTGTCCATTAGTCCTGGGTGTCAGTTGTAATACACAGCTGACACCGGCTGCGTATGGAGCAGGCTCAGCATGTGAGCCCGCTCCATACATCAACGGGCAATTAAGGCATCGTGCGCAAAGGGCTTAGTGCACAGCGGATGGTTCAAAGCGAAAATTGCAATTTTCCACTAATATGTTGTGCCCAGTTTGTGCCACAGAAGACAAATACCTCATAAAATGTTAAACGAGTTCTCTCGGGTATCGCGATGCCATATGTGTGGGCGCAAAGTGATGTTTGGGCACGCTGCAGGGCTCAGAAGGGAGGGAGCGCCATTTTGCTTTTGGAGCGCAGATTTTGCTTGGTAGTAGTTCTTTTTGGGGTATTGCTGGTATTTCAGTTTATAATGAGGGGGCATATGTAAGCCGGACAGAGTACATCAGGGCATAATAAGAGGGTATAATAATGTGGTAAATAAATAATAATTCATAGATATGTGGCCGGTGTCGCACTGATAAATGGCGCCCGATCTTATCCGATTTTGGAACACTCTGCACATTTTGCATCGCCATATTCTGAAAGCCAGAACTTTTTTATTTTTTCACCACCGGAGCCGTGTGAGGGCTTATTTGTTGCGGGACAATCTGTAGTTTTCATTGGTACCATTTTGGGGTACATGCGATTTTTTTATTAATTTTTTTTGATCACTTTTTATTTAATTTTTTTGCAATCCTGACCAAAAAACAGCAATTCTGACACCGTTTTTTTAGGGGGTTTTTTTGCGGCCTTCACCGTACGCTACAAATTACAATTTTACTTTATTCTGCGAGTCGGTACGATTACGGCGATACCATATGAATATAGGTTTTTTTCCTTTTTTTAGCGTTTGCACAATAAAATCACTTATTTATAAAAAAAAAACATTTTCTGTGTCACCATATTCTGAGAGCCATCATTTTTTTATTTTTTAGTCAAAAAAGCTATGTAAGGGCTTGTTTTTTGCGGGACGGGTTGTTGTTTTTATCGGTACTATTTTTGGGTACATGCGACTTTTTGATCACTTTTTATTCTTTATTTTGGGAGCGGTGGTGACCACAAAAATTGCGATTCTGTCATAGTTTTTTATTGATTTTTTTTTTGGGGTGTTCATCGTGCGGGAAAAATTGCATTATATATGTTTTATAGCTGGGGTCGTTACGAATGCGGTGATACTAAATATGCGTACTTTTTTTAACGTGTTCATTTTTTTTCTATAATTAAAGTCTTATTATAGGAAAAAAAGCATTTTGTGTTTATAGAACTTATAACTTTTTTTAAAACATTTTTATTCCTTGTTTTTTACTTTTTTTACTTGTCCCGCTAGGGGACATTGAGACTTGCAGCTCTGATCGCTGATAGAGTACATTACACTACACACGTAGTGTAATGTACTCTAAGGGTATGTTCACACGGCAGACTCCGTTACGGCTGAAATTACGGAGCTGTTTTCAGGAGAAAACAGCTCCGGCATTTCAGACGTAATGGCAAGTGCAGGCGCTTTTGGCTGCGTCCAGTACGGACGTAATTGGAGCTGTTTTTCCATGGTGTCAATGGAAAACGGCTCCAATTACGTCACAAGAAGTGACAGGCACTTTTTTGACGCGGGCGTCTTTTTTACGCGCCGTCTTTTGATGCTTTGGTGACGTATTTTCGGACGTAATTCGAGGTTAAAACTCCCGAATTACGTCCGTAAATAGGGTGTGTGAACCCAGCCTAACTGTCATTGTGACGTAACTGTCACACTGACAGGAAGCCGAGGAGAACCGGTCGGAGGCTGCTTCCCCCAGGCTTCCGTACATGGCAACCCGGAGGCCATTGTCTAGCCTCCAATTGCCACAACAAACATCGGCAGCCCCCATAATCACGTCGTGGGGGCTGCCGATGTGCTTCAAACCACTTAAATGCGGCGACGGCAATCCGTCGCCGCACTTAAGGGGTTAATTGCCGAAAGCAGTGGCGATGGTCCGCTGACCGGCGAGATTGATGTGACAGCTGTCTAGGACAGCGGTCAGCGCGGGCTTGTCACTCAGTGTTTACACAGAGTGACAGTCTGAAATACTGACGAAAATGAACGTCATGATGCGCGATCTAGCAGCCGACCATGACGTTCATTTTTGTCATCGGTCGGGAAAGGGTTAAGGGCCTGTTGACATCAGCGTCGGTCTCTTATTCATGGGTTCCATTAAACCTCTCCGTCAGAGGAACCAATGAACGGAAAGCCAAACAGAAACCATAGCTTCCGTTTGCATTACCATTTCAATGTAAATGCTTCCATTGCAATTGGTTTCCATTTGTTTACATTCCAAAAGGTTTCCATTTTTTTAGCGGAAACAATAGCGTAGTCAACTATGCTATTGTTTCCGCTAAAAAAAAATGGAAACCTTATGGAATGGAAACAAACGGAAACCAATTGCAATGGAAGCATTACCATTGAAATCAATGGTAATGCAAACGGAAGCTACGTATTGTTTCCATTTGGCTTTCCGTTCATGGATTCCTCCGACGGAAAGGTCTAAAGGAACCCATGAATGGAAGCCCAACGCTGATGTGAACACAGCTTAAGCTTCGATTTGTTTCACAGATTATAGATTATATATGGTGTGGTGATACCGGGTGTTTGGTATCGCTGTTGTGGGTGAAATAATCCAGACGGACGGAGAAAATAGTTTAACAGTTAAAATAGCGTGTTTATTTGAGGGAGACACAGAGGGGTACAGTACACATACCAATCGCTGTGATAAAGTCTATTGGTTGATGGTAAATACTCTGCTTTCTTTCTTTACTCTGGACCCTGGATACCCCATCTGTAAATGGCTGACTCCAACCTCCAACTGCTTTTTCTTACCAACTGTCATGCAACACCAGCCACGCCTCCTGTGCACGGAACAGTCCAAAAGGGGAAATTCTATGAGGGAAAATAGAGGGGAATAATGGGAGAGTCCAGGAGGGGAAATAGAGGGGAATAAAGGGTCGATAAAGGGGCCGATCACCCGGCTTCATTTAAACCCTTCTCGACCACCCCACGTAGATTAACGGGCTGCAGAGCTGGTCCTTGTTCCTGCAGCCCGTTAATCTACGTGTGCTCCTAACAGAGCACACAGACGCTCCCCGCAGCCCAGCATCTCCCAGTACAGGCTGCTACTAGCAGCCTTAGTACTGGGGGAAAACATCGGGTCGGATCACAGCGGTGATCCGAACCGATTAACTCCTTAATTGCGGCAGTCAATAGTGACCCCTGCATTTAAGTTGTTATAGCAACATCGGCACCCCGCTACGTGATTGCGGGGGCCGATTGTTGCGGGGGGCGTTTGCTATGGCAACCGGAAGCCTAAGAAAGACTTCCGATCTGCCATATATTACGTCCTGCCAGAGGCAGGACCTAATATGCCTCCTGTCAGTGTGAAACTGACAGGTATAATACCCTGCAATACATAAGTATTGCAGGGTATTATAAAAACGATCCAACAATTGGTGGATCTTCAAGTCCATAGAAGGACTAAAAAAATAAAATAAAAAAAGTTACAAAAAATGTACAAAAGTAAAATGTCAAAATAATAAATTGTAAAATACCCCTTATAAAGTCCTTTATTATTAGAAAAAAATGAAAAAAATAAAGAAACTATTCATAATTGGTATCGCTGCGTCCGTAATGGCCTGAACTATAAACATATAATGTAATTTATCCCGCACAGTGACCGCCTTAAAAAAAATAATTAAAAAACTATACCGGAATCGCTATTTTTAGTCACTTCAGCTCCCAAATAATTTTCATAAATAGGGATCAAAAAGTCGCATGTATCCAAAAATTGTACCGATAAAAACGACATGTTGTTCCGCAAACAACAAGCCCTCACACAGCTTTCCTGATAGAAAAATAAAAAAGTTGTGGCTCTTAGAATATGGCGACACAAAAACAAAATAATTTTTTTAAAACCGAGATTTTATCGTGCAAACACAATAAAACATAAAAAACCTATATACATATGGTATCGCCGTAATCGCATCAACCCACAGAATAAATTAAATATGTCATTTATAGCGCACGGTGAACTCGGTAAAAAAAAAGAATAAAAAACAATAGTAGTTTTGACGGCCTAATTCCACTAAATTCAGCAAAAAACCTATGGGATCAAAGTGCACAAACTCTTTTTAGGGCTGTAGTTTCCCAAATGGGGTCACTTCTGGGGGGTGTCCACTGTTTTGGTCCCTCAGGGGCTTTGCAAATGCGACATGACACTGAAAACCAATTGAGTAAACTTGATCTCCAAAAGCCAAATAGCGCTCCTTTGCTTCTGAGCCCTGCTGTGCGTCCAAACAGCCGTTTATTACCACGTATGGGGTATTGTCGTAATCAGGAGAAATTGCTTTACAAATCTTGGGGTGCTTTTTCTTCTTTATTGCTTGTAAAAATGTATAATTTCTACGTTTTATTGAAAAAAAATTTGATTTTCATTTTTGCAGACTAATTCCACAAAATTCAGCAAAAAACCTGTGGGGTTAAAATGCTCACTATACCCCTTGATTAATTCCTTGAGGTGTGTAGTTTGCCAAATTGTGTCTTTTTGGGGGATTCCCACTGTTTTGGCACCACAAGACCTCTTCAAACCTGACATGGTGTCTAAAATATATTCTAATAAAAAGGAGGCCCCAAAATCCACTAGGTGCTTTGCTTCTGATGCCTGTGTTTCAGTCCATTACCACACTAGGGCCACATGTGGGATATTTTTAAAAACTGCACAATCCGGGTAATATATATTGAGTTGCGTTTCTCTGGTAAAACTTTTTGTGTTACAGAAAAAAATGGATTCAAATGGATTTTCCGACAAAAAAAAGAAATTTGTCAATTTCCCCTCATTGCTTTAATTCCTGTGAAATACCTAAGGGGTTAAGAAACTTTCTAAATGCTGTATTGAATACTTTGAGGGGTGTAGTTTTTAAAATTGGGTGACTTATGGGGGTTTCTATATATAAGGCCCTCAAAGCCACTTCAGAACTGAACTGGTACCTATAAAAATAGGTTTTGGAAATTTTCTTGAAAATGTGAGAAATTGCTGCTAAAGTTCTAAGCCTTGTAACGTCGTAGAAAAATAAAATAATGTTCAAAAAACAATGCAAATATAAAGTAGACATATGGAATATGTGAAATAGTAACTATTTTGTGTGGAATTACTGTCTGTCTTACAAGCAGATAAATTTAAAATTAGAAAAATCATAATTTTTGCACATTTTCTTACAATTTTGGTGTTTTTCACAAATAAGCAATGAATTTATTGACCAAATTTTTCCACTAGCATAAAGTACAATATGTCACGAGAAAACAATCTCAGAATCGCTTAGATAGACAAATGCATTCCAGAGTTATTACCACATAAAGTGACACATGTCAGATTTGAAAAAATGGGGCTAGTCCTGAAGGCCAAAATGAGCTCAGTACTGAAAGGGTTAAGAACAACTGTCTAAAGGTTGACAGGTGGGAAAGACTGACATGATCTGACACTTGGTGCCAGAACACCACTCTCGTTCCGCCACACATGGTCATACCTTCCTTCCGTGTATTTTCCTCCCATTCCACAAACCAATGTCTTAGTGAAAGTATATCAGTATTTAAAAACATAAATATTGTGAAACTTGTAGTTCTCCTGGTCCCTAGAAAATAGCAAGTGAGAAAATTATCTATTCCTTTTCAGAACATGTCAAAAGTTCAATGCCGTTATCCCCTTTTCTGAACCTCTCCTCAGACCGCAAACATTTTGCGCCTTTTATGGTAATAATCCGTCAGTCTCATTTGTTCCTCTTCTTATGCCCACCCACCGACGAAAACTGGCCCATCCTGAATGCTGAATTCCCGTCTGAGATAGCGTGCATGCACCCATCATGTATGCTCTGACAGCCTTCCCTGCTTCTTCCGGGCCTCAAATCCAGTTACAGCGCATGTGCCGCTATGGTGTCCCGTTGTGTGTACGCACCAGAACAGGGCATCGATGCTGAAATGTGGGATTTCGTGTGTGTTAGGGGAGGTGAGAAACTGTCAAACAAAAGTAAGGAGGCGGAGTTAACTCTGAAATGCTTGAGGAATGAAGATATGACTCTTTTCGAACTATAACATGGCTCTTTTATGCTCATTAGCATATGGCACAGGAACACTAAAAAATAGAAAACTAAAGGTACAGAGACTAATTAGATGATAATTATAGGTTACATAAAAATGATTTTTTTCACCAACTTCCACCAGGTATTGCTGGTTTAATAGGTGAAATGCTGGTGACAGGTTCCCTTTAAGTTTCATGTGGTCTATGATAAAAATATGTTCCCTATTTTTACCCTTTTTTAAAGTTCTAATGCACCAGGCTGAATATTCCACAGTGTTCTGTGAAATGAGGAATCTAAATTTCCTGTATGTAGTAACTGTCTCCTTTGTGTATTGTAGACGAATAATAACATAATCAGAGTGCCTTATAACCAGCTACTATACTTTGGAGCTATCTGTGCCTGTCTATATGTTTTTCAATGTGTGCGTTTAATGCTCACATGAGTTACATATGAGTCCTCAAAGATATGTTTATGTATTGTCTTTATACAAAAATGTGTAAAGCATGTGTGTTCCAATGTATAGTATCGTATAATAACACATATTTTGAGTTTTTTCAGAGGAAAAAATTATACTAAATAAAAAACGTGTAAGATTTTACCTCTGTGGTGATTAGAATTAAGGGGAGGTCACAAATAAAATTGGTTGAGAAAAAGAAATGGAGGAGTTTGTAGGTTCAGAGCTTGTCCGATTGGCAGCTGGAAGTTAATATGGCTGACAGGAAGTAGCTTCTTCTTGTGACAAAGACTAAAGGCAGGAGAAATCTGGAGCACAAATAGCTGAACTTACAAGAAAGACTGAAAACAGTTACTAGAAAAAAAGAATTCAGTAGTGCAATAAAATTTTCATTTCTGTCTGAAGTCTTAAAACCTTAAAAATCCTAAAGGATGACTTACTGGCGTCTAGTCAGGTACATATAAAATTCATATTAAATGTTTCCCCATTTCTTTATCTGGTACTCCTGTGGGTTTGCTTTAAATTATATTATGCAGACCAAAATCGTGAAGCAAAGCAGTATTTTATCTGAAAATGACCCTCTTTCCTGTCCCTGTGACTCCGCTTCCTCCTTAAGACACATTAATACAGAAAGTAAGTAGAGAGATCAGACATTCACACTGTTCAACAAAGCGTTCATTGTCAAAGAATGGGGCAGATTGAGAAATGTCTGGGCCCTTAGGGAATAATGGTTAAGGTCCCTTATCACCTCAGGCATATTTATTTCATTCTCAAGTCTGGGCTTTGTTCTGTGTGCTATGCTGATGTAATGCCAAGCACTGCTACTATCAAAATCTTCAATACCTACGCTGGTCCACAAGAAGTTAAGATTTTGCATGAACTTGCATACTGTACTACGAAAGAACTTGTTATTAGCCCCTTCCCGCACCTTGGCGTAAATTAACGCCCAGGTGAGCATTAACTTCGCGGACCTGGGCGTGCAGTTACGTCCGTGCTTTAAAAGTTAACCTCCGTGCGGCGCTACACCGGTTAACTTCTCAGTCAGTCTGCCCTGATGTCCGGGCAGACAACAAGGGACCAATTGAAGTGGTCCCTTGTTGTAGATCGCTCCGATTGGTTAGTCTGTGCATACTTACCAATCGGAGCTTACTTCTTAGAAGGAAATACGTCACAAGCTCTGATCTCCTCTGTTGGAGTCAGGAAGTCGAGGAGATCAGAGCCTCGTGTCGTGTGAAGAGCAAATAAAGTTAAAAAAAAATCACATAATATCCCCATTAACCCCTTGATCACAGTGTGTAACTGTGATCAGCCCCCCCCTTCCTCTCCCAGTCTATAAGGAAGATTTTTTTTTTTTGTTCTTTTATTTTTATTTTATAAAACTCTAAAAAAAGTTTAGTCAGCGTCTATTTAGTCAGTGTTAGTCAGCGTCAGTGTTAGTCAACGTCCATTTAGTCAGTGTCAATTTATTTAGTGTCAGTCAGTGTCAGCGTCGCTTAGTTTCAGACCGTCTGTTAGTCAGTGTCAGACCGTCTGTTAGTCAGCGTCAGTCAGTGTGTGATTGTCAGTAAGTCATTGTTTTTTTGTCGGTGTAGTTTAGTCAGTGTTAGTCAGTTTTAGTGTCATAAAATAAAAAAAGACAAAAAAATATTAGTGTACGTTAGTATTTTGTGTTTTATGTAAAAAAAACAAAAAAACGAACAAAAAATAATTTTGTGGTATGCATATACATTCACTCATATACAATAAAAATGGCCCGCAAAACCTTTACTGCAGAGGAGGCGTATGAGATGCTTGCATCGGACACCGATACTGCGCGTGATGCTGGGTCCGCTTTTGCTCTGTCCTCCTCCTCAAGCGACACCGGGGAACCCCCTTGCAGTCGCCGGAGGGTTAGTGGTCAAGTTGCACCTGAGCCTAATTGGTTGCCCCCAACCTCCTACACCCCCCCAAGTCCTGGACATTACTACTGCTGCAGGGGTCCAAGTCCAGACAGCAGGGCTGTCCGAGATTGAGTTTTTCCAGCTCTTTTTTTCGGACAGCCTTGTGGAAAATATTGTTGAGCAAACAAATCTATGTGCTCAACCAGAGGCGTAGCTAGGTTCTCCAGCACCCAGGGCAAAGATTCAGTTTGGCGCCCCCCCCCCTAACCTCTTTCCCGACATCTCCTTCCCCCTCGCCGTGTTTGTTTTCTCTACCAATCGACGTGTCATTGCTCTTTATGTAACACATTTGTACATCTTACAAGCAATATGGTTCAATACACAACACCAGAACCAAGCTCAGTACATAAATACAGCACCAGCACAAATACAGCTCAATTTAGTGCAACCCCTGCGGTATAGGTGTGTACGGCGTAAAACTACAGCTCCCAGCATGGCCCGAACAATGGTAAGGATATGCTGGGAGTTGCTGTTTCACAAAAAATAAATCCTATCATAATCATCTCGCTGCAGATCATACAGTGACTACATTACTGATTAGAGGCAGAATAAACATTTACATTAAGTGACTCACCGGTGACATCTCAGATTCTAGTTCTTTTTCTCCATCCGGTCCAGACCTTTTATGATGAATTCTCCCGGTCACAGCCCATTTCTGCAGTATGCCACTCAGATGTCTTCAGCTTCTCACTTTACCAACATTTGTGCACCTATAAATAAATATAAAGTTATCATTATACCACACACTACGCCCCTAAATATAATAGCGCCCTACACTGCACCTCTAATTATAATAGCACCATACACCGTGTCCCACACACACACTGTGCCCCCTGTAGATAGTGCCCCCATATAGCCCACCCCTGTATATAGTGTCCCACAAATAACTCCCCCTATAGTGCTCTACAGATAGCCCACCACTGTATATAGCCCCCTGTAGATATAGCCCAGCCCTGTATATAGTGCTCCACGTATAGCCCAACCCTGTATATAGCCCCCTGTAGATATAGCCCACCCCTGTATATAGTGCTCTACAGATAGCCCACCCCTGTATATAGCCCCCCTGTAGATATAGCCCACCCCTGTATATAGCCCCCCCTGTAGATATAGCCCACCCCTGTATATAGTGCTCCACAGATAGCCCAACCATGTATGTAGCCCCCCTGTAGATATAGCCCACCCCTGTATATAATGCTCCACATATAGTCCACCCCTGCATATAGTGCTCCACATACAGCCCACCCCTGCATATAGTGCTTCACATATAGCCCACCCCTGTATATAGCCGCCCTGTACATAAAGTGCTCCACTAGATAGTCCACCCCTGTATATAGTGCTCCACACATAGTCCACCCCTGTATATACTATATACAGGGGTGGACTATATGTACAAGGGGGCTATATACAGGGGTGGGCTTTCTGTGGAGCACTGTAGGGGGAGATATTTGTGGGATACTATATACAGGGGTGGGCTATATCTACAGTGGGACTATATCTACTGGGGGACTATATCTACTGGGGGACTATATCTACTAGGGGACTATATCTACAGGGGTGGACTATATCTACTGGGGTGGACTATATCTACTGGGGTGGACTATATCTACAGGGGTGGACTATATCTACAGGGGTGGGCTATATCTACAGGGGTGGGCTATATCTACAGGGGGGGGCACTATCTACAGGGGTGGGCTATATCTACAGGGGGGGCACTATCTACAGGGGGCACTATCTACAGGGGTGGGCTATATCTACAGGGGTGGGCTATATCTACAGGAGTGGGCTATATCTACAGGGGTGGGCTATATCTACAGGGGTGCTATATCTACAGGGGGCTATATCTACAGGGGTGGGCTATAGCTACAGGGGGGCTATATACTATATAGCCCCCCCCTGTAGCTATAGCCCACCCCTGTATATGGTGCTCCATAGATAGCCCACCCCAGTATATAGCCCCCCCTGTAGTAGACACCCCCCGTAGATAAAGTCCCCCTTGTAGATGAAGGCCCCCCCGTGAAGAAAAATTCCCCCTGTAGACAAAGTCCTCCCTGTAGATACAGCCGCACACTTTTATTACAATTTAAAAAAAAACAAAAAACAATTCAAACTCACCTTATTCCCGCTCCCACGCCGTCCGGCAGCCATGGAGACCTGCTCTCTTCTGCGCAGGTCTCCTGGGGGTTGAACGCAGCGTCTATGAAAGGCGCTGATTGGATGACTTTCCCTGTTAGTCAATTAGTGCCTTTCATCGACGGAAGCGTCACTGGTACAAAAGGTACCAGTCGCTTCATTCGTGGAAAGGCGCTGAATGGCCGGGCACTGTACGTGCCCGGTCATTCATTGCTTCTAATTATACCTGTGTTCTTGAGACACAGGTACAATTATAGTGCAGGAGGAGGTGGCGCTGGCGCCCCCCTCTAAACTGTGCCCGGGGCACATGCCTCCCCTCCCCCCCCCTAGCTAATCCCCTGGCTCAACAATTTATTGCTGACAACCCCGTTAGATTTTATGCCAGGCCATACGGGTGTCATCCCACCGACAAAGCAGAAATGCTGCAGTACTGGGTATTGGTACTGAATATGGGCCTAACAAAGAAGCCATCAGTGAGGTCTTATTGGTCCACAGATATTCTGTACCACTGCCCCTTATAACGCACCACAATGTCCAGGGCTCATTTGAGGCAATACAGAAGTTTTTACATTTCAATGATAATTCCCAGTGTCCCCCCCCCCCAGGATGACCCCAATTTTGTTAGACTCTACAAAATTAGACCCCTTATTTCCCATTTGGCCCAAAAATTTTCATCATCTTATACCCCTGGCAGAGAAATTGCCATTGACGAGTCCCTGGTGCATTTCAAGGGAAGGGTGAAGTTGAGGCAGTATTTGCCCAACAAACGTACCAGGTATGGCATCAAAATATACAAGTTGTGTGAGTCTAAGTCAGGCTACACACACACGCACACGTTTAAAATATATACGAGGGAGGGGACAGTCAGATTGAGCCCCCAAACTGTCCACCCGTCCTGACCACAACTGGGAAGATTGTCTGGTACCTCCTGCACCCACTGTTTAATCAGGGGTACCACTTGTAAATAGACAACCGGTATACAAGTATACCCCAGTTTAAATGCCTGGCGGAGCAAAAAAACGGTGGAGTGAGGGACGGTCCGCAAAAACCAGAGACAGCTCCCAAAAACCCTTCTCGGCCAACCCCTGCAGCGTGGGGAGAGCAGGGCGCTCCATAGCGAAGGGGTCCTATTTTTTAAATTCAGGGACAAGAAGGATGTCCTAATGCTGACATCAATCCATGACGCCACCTGTTCTATTGTCCCTGTGCGTGGTGCAACACCCACCACCACATCACGGCCTGTCTGCATCCATGCCTATAATACATTTATGGGGGGAGTGGAATTTTCTGACCAGATGCTCAAGCCGTACAATGCCATGCGAAAAATCCAAAATTTGGTATAAAAAACGTGCGGTGTACTTCATCCAAATTGCATTGTACAACTCCTTTGTAATTTGCAGTAGCACTGGTCAGGAGGGGACATACCTGGAGTACCAGGAGAAGGTGATCAAATCCCTTCTCTTTGGGAATGTGGCAGAGGTAGGAGAAAGTTCTACCTCTGCAAGTACTGATGTCCCCAGGATAGTTCCAAGGCAGCACTTTCCTGGTGAAGTGCCACCCACAGAAAAAAAAGGCGCCCCCAGAAAAAGTGTTGTGTCTGCCAGAAGAGGCATACGAAAAGGCACGACTGTAGCGTCCACTCACCTCCCGACGCCCGCAGCCATGGATCCGTGAGTGCTGGCCCCTGTCTCCTTCCTAGGAGATGCCAGCGCTCACTTGCGCTCCGTCCTGCTGTGTCCCGTAGGGTGCGCGCGCTCGCTCGCGTGTGGCCTTAAAGGGCCAGCGTGCGCACAAAAGGATCGTCATCATCATCAACTGCCATGATTTCCTGGTCTATAAGAAGGCCCCAGGCCTTCTGATCCTTGCCTGAGCGTTGTTAGTCTATCCCAGTCTGTATCGCAAATGGTCCCTTAGTGTTTCCCCGTTCCAGTTGTTACCCGTGCCCTGATACCCGTTCCTGTATTCCGTATTGTTCTAGTTCCTGTGCCTACCAGCGTTGGAGTCGTGTCTACTGCACCTGCTGTCGTTTGCCACGTCCAGTGTCGTTTGCCACGTCCAGTGTCGCTTGCCACGTCCAGTGTCTTCTGCCACGTCCAGTGTCTTCTGCCACATCCAGTGTCTTCTGCCACGTCCAGTGTCTTCTGCTACATCAGATACTGCCCGTCACGTTTGGCGCCACCTGCCGCACCAGCCTCCATCTGTGCTGAAGCCACAGCCACCGTCTGGACTATTTCAGGTACCCAAGCATTACTGTCTGTCATTGACTTTTGCATAGACAATGACCTGGTCAGCTGCCTCCCCGCTACGGCGGAGCGGCCTAGTGGGTCCACATACCCTGTATCCGTGACAGTACGCTCAGGCCATGGAACCCGCTGGCCAGCCCAAGACCGCAGTCCAGAAGATACAGACAGAGATGCATGACCTATGCACACGTCAGGATCCACTCCTTGAGGCAGTGAATTCTATCCTGGTCCGCCTGGATATACTCGCTGTTCCACCTCCGGTTCTTCCTCTTGAAGCGGTTGCTGTGTCACTGCCCGTTGCTCTTCCTGTTTATTCCGGATCCACAGTTCCTCTGCCTCTTCCTCCTCGCTACGACAGTGATCACAGGGCATGTAGAGGATTTCTCAATCAATGCACGGTTCATTTCAGGCTACGGCCTCATCTCTTCCCCTCCGAGGAGGCCAAAGTGGCGTTTATTATCTCCATCCTCGCTGGCAAGGCCCTGGCATGGACGAACCCAATCTTGGAGCAACAAGGACCTGTATCCACGGACCTAGCCTTGTTCCTGCAGCCCTTTCATGCCGTGTACGAGGAGCCGGGTCGAACATCCTCTGACGCAGCCACTCAGAGCAAGAAGGCTCCACAGTAGGGGAGTATGCTATCTCCTTCCGTACCCTAGCAGCCGAGCTGGCATGGAACAATGATGCATCTTGGCGACCTTGGCGACCTTCTGCCAGGGACTGTCCTCTCACATCAAGGACGAACTGGCGGCCCGCGACCTTCCTTCTACCTTGGATGCCCTCATCTTGTTAGCCACCGGGGTTGATATGAGAATCCGGGAGCGCTCTTAAGAGGTTCGACAGGAGAGCCGGGTCCACAGACCAGCACCCTCGGTCCAGAGACCACTATTGTCCTCTCCTAGTGCGCTCCAGGACAAGGTCCATTTACTAACCTTAAAACTAAAAGCAGGAAACTACCGCCAGTAGGAGATTTTACAAATGTTGATCTATTTGTTGAATTAGTTGGAGAGGAGTTAAAGGTTTTAGGTCAGGATGTGAGTGGAATGGATAGCAATCTTTCTTGGTCTGAGCGTGAAGCCCTGACTACTTTAGAAAAAAGACAAAACATAGTTCTCAAAGCATCCGACAAGGGTGGCAATATTGTGGTTATGAGTAGAGAAGACTATAAGAAGATGTGTGAGGACATACTGCTCAATCCTGAATGCTATACCATTTTAAAAGAGAACCCCACAGCACAATTTAAGAAGGAACATTTGGACATCCTTTGTGATGCCAAAAGTAGAGCACTGATTAGTGCTAGTGAGTTCAACTTTTTATTCCCAAAATTTCCTACTATGGCGTGTTTTTATAGTTTGCCCAAAATCCATAAGGGGTACCCTCCCCTACGTGGCAGACCTATCGTATCAGGTATCAATAATCTAACCCAGAATGTGAGCACATATATAGACGTAGTGTTGTGTCCCTTTGTGTTAAGTCTGACATCTTACGTGTGTGACACCATGGATGTATTGAAACAAATTGATGGTATCACGCTAGAACGGAACACAATGCTGGCTAGCCTTGATGTGGAGGCATTGTATTCCTCTATTCCACATGGGCTTGGCTGCCAAGCAGTAGAGTACTTTCTTAAATCACGAGGTACTCAATATGTGGCTCACAATCAACTTGTGTTGCAAATGCTACATTTTGTATTAGAAAAAAATGTATTTGTCTTTGAGGATCGCATCCTCCATCAGCAATGTTGTACAGCAATAGGGAGTCCTACTGCTCCCACTTATGCGAACTTGTATCTTGGCTGGTGGAAAGAAACAGTAGTTTTTGGGGAAAAATGTTCCATGTAGACTTCATCAATAGGTCTGTGGATTAGATATATTGATGACGTGCTGTTACTCTGGAATTCCACAGTTGAAGATTTCCATGCCTTTGTGGCAGCCCTGAATGAGAATGGTCTAGGGCTGAGGTTTACAAGCGAGATTAGTGATCTGGAATTATCATTCCTGGATCTCAAGATCACAAAAACTAAGGAATATACAATTCGCACTAAAGTACACCGTAAGGAGACAGCAACGAACAGCTTTTTACAATGGGATAGCTGTCATCCCTATCCCCTTAAACGAGGTATTCCCAGGGGCCAGTTTATGAGGGTACGCCGTAATTGCAGCTCTTTACACGATTTTGAGCTGCAGTCGCAAGATCTCGCTAATAGGTTGAAGCAGAGGTTTTTTCCCAAAGGGGTAATTAAAAAGGCCTATGAGGGGCAAGAGACTCAGACAGAATGAGTCTCTTAGTTCCAAGACAAAGAAAAGAGGAAAAAATGACTAGACTTATAGGTACTTTTGACTCCAAGCAACCAGAGATTATGAAAATATTAAAAAGATACTGGAGTATTCTCAGTGCAGATGCTGATTTGGTGGATCAAATCACTCAACAGCCATCAGTCACGTTCCGTAGGGGTAAGAATATCAGAGACAGAGTGATGCATAGTTGCTTTAATCCTATACCACAAAAAGGAACATGGCTTGACAGGCAGATACCAGGTACACACAAATGTGGTAGCTGCAGAGCTTGTAATTTTATCCAGAATGGGAGAAAATTCAAAAGTGTCACCACCAAAATCGAGTATGATATTCGAGATTTTGTGAACTGTAAAACAGCAGGGGTGGTATATCTTATCACATGTCCATGCCCACTGAACTATGTGGGCAAAACCGTTCGGCAACTTCGGCGCCGGATTAGAGAACATGTTGGAGATGTTAGAAATGAAAGAGATACTCCCATATCTAAGCATGTACATGCCAAACATCAGGGCAGAGCAGAATTCCTAAAATTTCAGGCGATTTAACTGGTGCGTACTCCAAAACGTGGAGGGGATTGGGACAATTTAATTCTGCGTAAAGAGGCCCAGTGGATCTATAGGCTGGCCTGTATACAGCCAGAAGGTCTAAACGAGCAAACAAATTATACCTGTTTTATTTAAATATATGTCCTAGTAGTGTTGTCCACAGGTGGCAAAAAATGGATTTATGTGTTGCTGCATATTTGTTTACAATCATTTGCAGTGAACTATTTTTTCTTAACCCCTTAGTGACCAGCCCATTTTAGGCCCTAATGACCAAGCTATTTTATTCGTTTTTCTATAGTCGCATTCAAAGAGCTATAACGTTTTTATTTTTTCATCTACATAGCTGTATGAGGACTTGTTTTTTGCGGGATTAGTTGTGCTTTTTAATGGCACCATTTTTGGGTACATATAATTTTTATATTAACTTTTATTAACCTTTTTGGGGGGGATTATAAAAAAAAAATGAAATTCCGCCATTGTTCTATGCGTTTTTAAATTGACGCCGTTCACTGTGCGACGTAATTAACATGTGACCTTTATTCTATGGGTCGGTACGATTACGGCGATACCACATATGTGGAGGTTTTTTTATGTTTTACGACTTTTGCACAATAAAAACACTTTTGAACTAAAATTATTTGTTTTTGCATCGTCGCTTTCCAAGAGCCGTAATTTTTTTATTTTTCCATCAATGTAGTGATTTTTTGGGCTTGTTTTCTGCGGGACAAGACGTAGTTTTGAATGGTACTGTTTTGGGGTACATGGGACTTATTGATTCATTTTTATTATGACTTTTTTGGGGGGCAATGGAAAATAATTGCAATTTCGCCATAGTTTTTGGCGTTTTTTTTTTACGGTGTTCTTTTTGCGGTTTAAATTACATATTAACTTTATTAATGGAGTCATTACGGTCGCGGCGATACCACATATGTGTACTTTTTTTTTTTTTTTACACTTTTACTAAATAAAACCACTTTTTATGGAAAAAAATGGTTTTATTTATTTTTTTACTGTACTTTTTATTAATAATCTTTATTTCACTTTGATGACTGATTTTATTAGTCCCACTAGGGGACTTTACTGTGCGATGTTCCGATCGCTGCTATAATGCTCTGGTATACTTCGTATACCAGAGCATTATTGCCTGTCAGTGTAAATCTGACAGGCAATCTGTTAGGACGTGCCTCCGGCGCGTCCTAACAGGCATATGTCCAGGGCAGACCTGGGGGCTTTTATCAGTCCCCCGGCTGCCATGACACCCCATCGGAGACCCGCGATTGCATTCGCGGGCCGCCGATGGGTGACAGAGGGAGCGCACTCCCTCTGTAAACAAAGTTAAATGCCGCGGTCGCTATTGACGGCGGCATTTAACGGGTTAAACGGCCGCGATCAAAGTAAACTTCGATCGCGGGCGTTGGAGCAGGAGCTCAGCTGTCATCAGACAGCAGAGCCCCGGCTCCTGCCTGCACGGGAGACCCGTGCAGGACTTAGACTAGGCTGACGTGAAAAGGCGTCAGCCTAGCCTAAAGCCCAGTAGTGAATCACGTGAAAAGGCGTATTAGTGGTCACTAAGGGGTTAAGGTGTAGTTGTCCTTCAGTGTTAAAAATGGTTTGATTACATTACTGAGGCAAATACGATTATTGCCTATCTATCCATACCTAGTATGTGTACAGAGAAGTTGCGTTATCTATGGCTGCCAGATCGCGGTTTTGAGCTGAACCGCTATCTTTATTCCTATGTTATTATCCTGCTCCGTCCTTGAGATGGGAGGGCTTTGGGCAGTAATGAGATGCACTCTGCGTCTCTCACTGCGCCTGCGCGTTCGGCTGATGTTGGGAGTGTGGCTTCCGGGTACGTCAGTTGACGCGCCGGGAGGCACATGACCAGACGTCACGGATGACGTGGGCTACTGTGATTGGCTGCTTACGGGGGCATTGCCTTTGCCCAAGGGGAGGAGTATTAGTTATATTAACTCTGGGTCCCGAGTGAAGCGTGCCGCTGACATCCATGCGAGCACGCTTCTGTGTGTGTAGCAGAATATCTGTTACAGTCTGATATCGCTGGCATCATAGCCAGAATGAAAAAGATATAGACCCCTGATAAAATCATGTATAGAAACGCGTAGGGTCAGTTAAGTGAGGGATTATAGCGTAGGTGACTGTGGCATTGTTGGTTAACCCCAGCACCGGGGGATTTAGGAGCGGTAACTGTAGACTCTGGTGTGTGTTAGGGTCCCATCCACTGATACACCAATGTTTAAACGCTGATCCCACATATCTTTCAAGTATACTCAATTAGAGGTGGGTTCACAAACGAACCAGTAATTGTAGTATAGGTTTAATATGTTTTTAAACAAGCACGGTGGAGCCTTTTTCACAGTGGTTATTGTACCCCTGTTTTTACAGAGATATCAAATAAAAATTATAAGTTTTACTCATTTATCACTTCAGTGAATTGCAATCTCTTATACTTTGTGGGAGCACAAGTCAAATATCGTAAAATACAGTGAATTACTCTCCTAGTGCGCTACCTGAAGAACCCATGCAGGTAGACAGAGTCCGGTTATCTGAACAGGAGAAGTAGCGCAGACGCTCCTCTGGACTATGTATGTATTGTGGCCTCAAGGGCCATTTTGTGCGCCAATGCCCACAGAAACCGGGAAACTCCAGTACCTAGGGTTGATTGGAGAGGCAACTCTAGGTGGAACGTCTCCAAACGTTAAAACCTCTTCCAGATTATCGATTCCTGTGGCCATCGTCACCGGAGAGACATCACATCCTTCCTCCGCCTATCTTGACTCCGGAGCGGCTGCTAATTTCATCTAGCAGGATCTAGTGGATCGTTTTCGTCTACCCACAGTCCGTCTGGAGAGACCCCTGGCTGTTGCCTCTGTGAATGGTCTACCATTGCCTGATCCGATCATGCGCATCACAGAGCCGTTGACACTACGGGTCGGAGCTCTTCACTCAGAACAGATCACCTTCCTGGTACTACCTAAGGCTATCAATCCTATCCTGCTGGGCCTGCCTTGGCTCCGTCTACACGCCCCGACCCTTGACTGGAATTCTTGAGAGGTTCTTCAATGGGGTTCCAGATGCCATAGCCATTGCCTGTCACAAGTCCATCCTGTTGTGCCCCCTCTGCCTCAGTCACTTTCCGGTCTACCATCTCAGTATGCCAGTTTTGCGGATGTCTTTTGCAAACGAGAGGCTGAGACGTTGCCTCCACATCGGAATTATGACTGTCCCATTGAACTGGTTCCTAATGCTTCTCTTCCCCGTGGACGAGTATATCCTCTCTCCTTGCCAGAGACTTTATCGATGTGAGCCTATATCAAGGTGAACTTGGAGAGGGGTTTTATTCGAAAATCTTCCTCCCCGGCTGGGGCAGGCTTCTTCTTCGTTAAGAAGAGAGATGGATCTCTTCGACCCTGCATTGACTACCGTGGTCTCAATCAGATCACGGTCAAGAACAAATACCCGTTGCCACTTATTTCCGAGCTCTTTGATCGCATACGAGGAGCCAAAATGTTTTCTAAGCTAGACCTGCGGGGGGGCTTATAATCTCATCCGGATTCGCCGGGGTGACGAATGCAAGACGGCATTTAACACCCGCGATGGGCACTACGAATACCTAGTGATGCCCTTCAGACTGTGTAACGCTCCCGCAGTATTTCGGGAGTTCGTTAATGATATCTTCCGAGATCTCCTCTATATGTGTGTTGTAGTTTATCTCGATGATATTTTAATTTTCTCCCCAGATCAGATGACCCATCGGAGGCATGTTCGTCAAGTTCTTCTGCGACTAAGAGAGAATCGCTTATATGCCAAGTTGGAGAAGTGCACCTTTGAAAAGAGGTCTTTGCCCTTCCTGGGCTACGTCATCTCGGATCACGGCCTTAAGATGGAAACAAAACTGTGGGAGGAATCCTCCAGCTCACCTTGACTGCAGGTTTTCTGCGATATGCGCCTGGATCTCCGTGACGGCTCACGGTGTTGAATGCAGGAAAACAAAAGAATGGAGGATCCAGCGCAGTTGATTAAAATAGAACAAAGTTCCAATTTTATTCAGAGTATTTAAAACAAGATTGGTCCCGAGTGTAAATACCTAGAGATTGATAGAAAGGTGCCTACGCATTTCAGACGCACACCACGTCCTTCCTCATGGCTTTTTGAGGAAGGACGTGGTGTGCGTCTGAAACGCGTAGGCACCTTTCTATCAATCTCTAAGTATTTACACTCGGGACCAATCTTGTTTTAAATACTCTAAATAAAATTGGAACTTTGTTCTATTTTAATCAACCGCGCTGGATCCTCCATTCTTTTGTTTTCCTGCCTTAAGATGGACCCTGAGAAACTAAAGTCTGTCCTGGAATGGCCACGTCCTCAAGGCCTAAGGGTCATACAACGGTTCCTGGGATTCGCCAATTTCTACCGGCAGTTTATTCCGAACTTTTCTTCTCTGACGGCTCCCATCTCTACCCTTACCAAGAAGGGTGTGAATGCCAAGGTGTGGACTCCAGAGGCAGAGTCCGCATTCATTACCCTCAAGAAAGCCTTCACTTCAGCTTCAATCCTCCATCACCCTGATGTATCTCGGCAGTTCTCACTGGAAGTGGACGCTTCCTTTCTTGGTGCTGGTGCACTTCTGTTCCAGAGGAGCTCCAAAGGAAAGGCAGTGGTATGTGGCTACTACTCAAGACTGTTTTCTTCTGCTGAGCGCAATTACTCCATTGGAGTTCGGAAGCTACTGGCTATCATATTGGCCCTGGAGGAGTGGAGACATCTTCTAGAAGGCGCAGCTCACGCCATCCTAATCTTCACCGACCACAAGAACCTCACCTACCTTCAGTCCGCTCATAGACTGAATCCTCGTCAAGCCAGGTGGTCGCTGTTCTTCACCCGTTTCCAGTTTCTGCTCCACTACCATCCCTCTGACAGGAATGTGAGGGCCGATGCCCTGTCCAGATCGTTTGAGACGGAAGACACGGTGGAGTCCCTTCAGACTATCATAGACCCATCCTGCATTGTCACCGCTAATCCTCTGCAGCTTAGAGACATCCCTCCGGGGAGAACTTTTGTTCTGTTGGCAGACAGAAAAAGAATTCTCCGCTGGGGACACAGTTCTAAACTGGCTGGACATGCTGGTGTCCGTAAAACCCAAGACCTGATTGCTCGTCACTTTTGGTGGCCCACGCTACCTAAAGATGTTCTGGACTTTGTCTCTTCTTGCACGGTGTGTGCCTCTAACCCTCTAACAAAGTGACTCACTCCAAGCCTGCCGGCCTGCTTCAACCTCTGCCTGTACCCAGTGCCCCTTGGCAGCACATTGCGATGCACTTCGTCACAGACCTTCCTCCCTCAGCAGGATGCAATACCATCTGGGTGGTGGTGGACCGGTTCTCTTAGATTGCACATTTTATCCCGCTGACAGGCCTACCCTCTGCTCCCCGACTGGCGGGTCTCTTCATTCAGCACATCTTTCGCTTGCATGGCTTGCCTCTTCACATTGTCTCCGACCGGGGGGTTCAGTTTACCTCTAAATTCTGGAGAGCCCTCTGTAAACTCCTGGATGTGAGTTTGGACTTTCCTCTGCCTATCACCCCCAATCCAATGGGTAAGTTGAGAGGATCAACCAGATCATGGAAAATTATCTCCGCCACTTCATCTCTTCACAGCACGATAACTGGGTACAGCTTCTTCCATGGCTGAGTTCTCATACAACAACCACACAAGTGAGTCCACCACTTCCACTTCGTTCCACATTGTGTACAGTCAACATCCTAGAGTCCCTCTTCCTGTGTCGACTTCATCTCAGGTACCAGCTGCTGACTCTGTATATGGGGACTTCCTGCAAATCTGGCAACAGACCTGGTCCTCTATTTTGCTGGCAGTAGATAGCATGAAGCGAAAGGCAGATACTAAGAGAAGAGAGCCGCCTCAGTATATTCCGGGGACTAAAGTCTGGCTGTCCTCTCGGAACATTCGCTTGAAGGTACCCTCATACGAGTTTGCTCCCAGGTTCCTTGGTCCTTTCGAGATTCTGCAACAGATCAACCCTGTCTCCTATAAACTGCGGCTGCCTCCTACCCTCAGAATCCCTAACTCCTTCCATGTGTCCCTCCTTAAACCAGTGGTCCTAAACCGCTACAGCAAGACTTCTAGTTCCACAGTTGCTCCCAGCGGTCCTTCTGATGTATTCGAGGTAAAGGAGATCCTGAACTGCAAAAGGGTAGGAGGAAGGACTTTCTATTTGGTGGACTGGAGAGGGTTTGGTCCTGAGGAGAGTTCCTGGGAGCCAGAAGAGAACCTCAGTGCTCCTGCTCTCATTAAAAAGTTCCTCTCTCGCTCTGGTCCCAAGAAGAGGGGGCGTAAGAGGGAGGATACTGTAGCATCCATGGCCGCGGGCCGTCGGGTTTACTCACCTCCCGACGCCCGCAGCCATGGATCCGTGAGCGCTGGCCCCTTTCTCCTTCCTAGGAGACGCCAGCGCTCACTTCCGCTCCGTCCTGCTGTGTCCCGTAGGGTGCGCACGTTCGCTCGCACGCGGCCTTAAAGGGCCAGCGCGTGCACAAAAGGATCGTCATCATCATCAACTGCCATGATTTCCTGGTCTATAAGAAGGCCCCAGGCCTTCTGATCCTTGCCTGAGCGTTGTTAGTCTATCCCAGTCTGTCTCGCAAATTGTCCCTTTGTGTTTCCCCGTTCCAGTTGCTACCCGTGCCCTGTTACCCGTTCCTGTATTCCGTATTTTACTAGTTCCTGTGCCTACCAGCTTTGGAGTCGTGTCTACTGCACCTGCTGTCGTTTGCCACGTCCAGTGTCTTCTGCCACGTCCAGTGTCTTCTGCCACGTCCAGTGTCTTCTGCCACGTCCAGTGTCTTCTGCTACATTGGATACTGCCCGCCACGTCTGGTGCCACCTGCCACACCAGCTTCCATCCGTGCTGAAGCCACAGCCACCGTCTGGACTATTTCAGGTACCCAAGCATTACTGTCTGCCATTGACTTTCGCATAGACTGTGACCAGGTCAGCTGCTTCCCCGCTACGGCGGAGCGGCCTAGTGCGTCCACATACCCTGTGTCCGTGACAGGAGCACACCATCTGCAAACAACAATCAACATAAAACATCCCATTCCACTCACAACCCAGCAAAGGAAAACAGTCAGGGTGAACGGGTAGCAGGCAAAAGGCGGCCTCGATATCCGTTTTAGCCATCAAGGCCCCATCCTAAAATGGCGAACACAATCAACTGCTTTATCAAAAGAGACATAAGAAACCGACGATAACTCAGAGGTGATACCATCATTCATCGGCATACCCTCCGGGTACGATAAATGATGAATCGACCGAAAATTATTTGGTTCCTTCTTGGGTACCACCCCGAGTAGGAAAATACGTAAATACGCGAATGGACCCGCCATCCTACTCAAAGCGACTTCCTTTTTGTGTTTTTGTGTAACTACAGTAGGTTGCATCCTAGCCGATTTTAAATTACACAGCTGAAAATGCAAAAGACCGTCCGTCTACGGAATACGGAAACCAACCGTAAAACACTCCTCCAACAACGCAGCTGCTGCCCTATCGGGGTACCTACTTAGAAACAGAATCATTCATTCTACCTTCACCAGAGTGGTGCCCCTTTGATGAAGTCTTGCCGGCCTTTCCTTTTCTCCGCTTAAAACACTTTTGCATAACTGTGGGCTCCCCCACAGCCGAAGCATTTGTGTTTAAATTTACACGAGGAGCCGAAGCGGCAATTTTTTTCGTTAAAACGCTGACTGCAACCCTTTTGGGGGCCATTGGAGGGTCCTGCCGCGTTGCCAGAACCTCTCTCACCAGCATGAAAGGGCTGTGATTGCGCTCGGGGAGCAGCCATGAGTCGCATCCACAAGCTGATATCCTTGTGGTCCCATTTCAAACTAGGCCTAAAAGCTTTTCTCTGCCTAAACTGCTCATCATGTCAGAGCCACGCAGTGCCTCCATAAATACGATAAGCCTCCCCGATAGAATCTAGATAGCAAAACAAAGCTGAACAATTCTGAGGAGCTTTTTCACCCACTACACCTGCCATAATAGCAAAAGCCTGAAGCCAATTCGAAAAAGAACAAGGAATGAGACGATAACGCCTCTTCTCCTCCTCCTTCTTCTTACTCTCGTCAGGATTTACATGGTCCAAGTTAAACTTCTCAAGGGGCAAAAGGGAAAAAATCTCAACATACTCATCACGCCAAATTTTTTCCCATACCTCCTGCTTCAAATGCGCGCCCCTAACGGGCCCTCAAAACAGACGTATATCTCACCCCTAGCATGGTCATCCAAACGCACCGTGTCCACAGCAGACACCCCAACTACCGGGGAGGCCTCACTCACACTGTTAGCCGCGGCCACCACAGGCGGCGTTGCTTCCACACGCTCCCCTGCCATCGACGCAGCCTGCCAAACATTACCCGGATTCAAACCCAGCTGCCCAGTCACAACCCCAGGCACCAACAAATCCCTCAGGATGAGCAGAATGAGTAGCAGGGCCCACCGATGAACCGTTTCTCTCCACGACGTGCCCCACTCGCCCGGCGCGGCCGCGCAACAGGCAAAGGCAGGGGCAGCTCCTCTGATGACGCAGCCTCTAAGGCCCTGACATTTCTCCGCTTCATGTCCAGAGCGGCGTGACAACGTGACGCGGCCGCCCGCTGATGCAAGCCGCCTTCCAATCAGAGCATCTGGGTAGGGGGAGACACCGTAACGATGCCCCCGCCTGGAGGACTGCGCCGACGCAGCGGATTCCTCCCGGAGCGACGGGAAGCCGGATGGGACTCCTTTTCTTGTGCGCGGCCCTGGGAGTGATCTCCGGACTAAGGCGCACAGGAGGCCGAGACCTCCTAGAACGCTGTGAAGGTGCTGGGACCGCAGCCACCTCCTCCACTCCGTTTCTAGCCAGCTCCAGCTGGGCCTGGAGCCATTGAGGACCCCGCAGGGCAGCCAGGTCCCTCATATCACTAAGAGCACCCTCCATCCTACACTGTTCACTGCTGGGATACTGACTGAAGGACCTTCCTCGTGTTTCCATGTACCCCTTCCTTTCGATCCTGACTAACTACCAATCAGGTAAGCCCCCCTCCCATACCCCTCCTTTTCTATCTTGCTAATACACTCCCTTGAACTTTTCACCCTCTCACTAGCCCACTATTTACACTATCTCACATAACTCCGGCATACTAGGTTAACCCATCACTCCCCTAGGGCCAGAGCATCCCTCCAATGTCATAGGGGCCTTCCCCTAAACTGCGCCCCGGTCCAGGCTCCTGCTTTATGACTGACAATGGTCTGGAATGGAGTCACTATAGTACAGTGTTGCTGGTGATGTAATGGGGTCATTGCAGCTGAAAGATTTATAAGGCACTGGGATGGCAATGTTATGGGGAAAAGTTGCTGTCACTTGTATCAGATGGTGACTAGCTTGGTTAGAGAGGCACTGTGCAAATGTAAATATAAGATGTAAGTAGGTACCATCCCCCCTCATGATGGGAAAGGAATAAGTAAAAAGTGCCTGACTCTAGTTCCTTCCCTCTACTACCTAAATCATGGTTCTTGTCATGCAGTGTTTGTTTTACATTAAGGTGAGACACTGAGCTTTTCTTTAACCACTTGCGGATTGCCCATAGACTATAAAGGTTTGGGTGGTCTGCTATTAAGGGTATGTTCACACGCAGAGTTTTCAGGCATATTTCAGGGAGTAAACGCCTCGAAAAATGCCTGAAGAAACAGTAGCTGAACGCCTACAAACATCTGCCCATTGAAATCAATGGGAAAAAAACCGCTGTTATGTTCCAACGGGGCGTTTTTTTACGCCGCTGTTTTAAAAAACCGGCATGTAAAAAGGAGCATGTCACTTCTTAAACTGTTTTTGGAGCTGTTTTTCATAGTGTCAATAGAAAAACAGCTCCAAAAACATTTAGAAAAAACACCTCAAAAAAAGTTTTCACCTTCAAAATCGGCTGAAAATCACAGACTGTTTTCTCTGAAAACAGCTCCGTAATTTGCAGCCGTTTTTACTTGTGCGTATGAATATACCCTGAGGGTATGTTCACAGGCAGAGTTTTCAGGCGTATTTCGGGGCGCAAACGGCTCAAAATACGCCAGCTAGACGCCTACAAACATCTTCCCATTGAATGCAATGGGAAAAACGGCGTTTAGTTCAGACGGCAAGTTTTTTTTTATGCCACAGTTTTATAAAATGGCGTGTAAAAAGACGCCCCGCAGAAAGGAGCATTACGTTGGCACAATGAAAAACAGCTCCAAAAACGGCTAAAAAAACGCCTCAAAAAACATTTTTGGCTACAAAACGGCTGAAAATCAGAGGCCGTTTTCTCCCGAAAACTGTTCCGTCATTGTCAGCCATTTGTGATTTTGCGTGTGAACATACCCTCACTCTGCGGGGACGTTCCAGAACCTCTTGCAGAGTTAGCAGGTTTTTAGCTCCCTGGCGGCATTTAGCTTTGTGATACAGCTGTCTCTAGAAAATTCCGACCTTCTCCAGGAATGAACAAAATTTCAACTACAGACGACATTTAAATATCAAAAAGATTTTATTTATGATGAAGGCTCAATTATGTTGATGTTACAGCAAATTGTCGCACTCCCTCTAAACTAATTTGCAATGAGTAGTATGTCAAACTTTCCCATCACCTACCAGAATAGAAATAATATCTGTTTAATTAAAACACCGCCTAGCATAATCCTATTATAATGGGCATCTTATCATTATTGTACAGGGCCCGCAGGGACTGTAACAATCCACTCTACTTCCTATTGTGAGTTTTCCTACGATACCATGCAGTATTGTAGAAAATAAATGATGGTCCTATTATATTGCAGCTACACCGCACATCACTAATTTGCAGACGTCTGATGAAAAGTAATAATGACTAGGCCTTTTTGCAGGTTAACGACCAAGCACTATTTTCGTTTGCTCACAGTCACATTTCTAGGAGTATTAACTTCTTTTTATCCTCTTGTTGACATAGATGCACGAGGGCTTGATTTTTTTGTGGGATGAGTTGTATTTTTCAATTGCACCATTGTTGAGTGCACGCAGTATTTTGAATAACTTTTATTAAAAAAATTTGGGGAGGGAATTGAAAAAATAATCCAGCTATTCCAGCATTGCTTTAAATTTACGCCCGTTACCTTAAGGCCGGATTCACACGAGCGTGTGCGTTTTGCGCACGCAAAAAACCGCTGCGTTTTGCGTGCGCAAAAGACACTTAACAGCTCCGTGTGTCATGATCATATGGTGCGCGGCTGCGTGCTTTTTGTGCAGCCACCATCATTATGACACTCTGTTTGTATGTTTGTAAACAGAAAAGCACGTGGTGCTTTTCTGTTTTCATTCATACTTTTCACTGCTATTGCGCGAATCACGCACGTCCCATAGAAATGGGACTTCAATGGGTGCATGATGCGCGAAAAACGCAGAAATATAGGACATGTCGTGAGTTTTACGCAGCGGACTCACGCTGCGCAAAAATCACGGACAGTCTGCACGGCCCCATAGACTAACATAGGTCCGTGCGAGGCGCGTGAAAATCACGCGCGTTGCACGGACGTATTTTACGTTTGTCTGAATAAGCCCTTATTCTATGGGTCAGTAAGTGTTATGTCAATACTTAATATGTATAGGTTTTTATATGTTTTCCTATGTTTGCACAATAAAAACCCTTTAAAAAAAAAAATTGTTAGTGCATCGCCGCATTTCATGAGCCGTAACTTTTTTATTTTTCCGTCAATGTGGCCATATATGGGCTTGTTTTTTGTAGGACAAGTTGTAGTTTTCATGCTATTTTGGGGTACAAGGGACTTATTGATTAACTTTTATTAGATTTTTTTGGAGGGGAATGAGAAAAGCAAAAAAGGACTTTTGCCGTTGCTTTTTGCGTTTTTTTTGTTTTTTTTGTACGCCATTCATTCGGCGGTTTAATCAATGTGTTAACTTCATTGTTTGAGTCGTCACGATCGCGGTCATACTATACGTATGTGAGTATTTTAAATTTTTTTTGCACTCTTCCTAAATAAGACATTTTATGGAAAAAAATAGTTTTATTTTTCCTGTAATCTTCTACATCTTTTTTTTTTTTGTAGTCCCACTGGGGGACTTCACAATGCGATCTTTTGATTGCAAACATAATGCTTTGCTACACTTACGGTTAGTTCACAAGCAGCATAAATGCTGCAGGTTTTTCGCAACGGAGGGGCTCCTCCTGGACGGGAGCGTTGCCGACGTGGGAATCCTCACTTCAAGGAGCCCCTGACGTCACTGTCACTGTCTATATATGTACAGTGAAGTCAGGGGCTCCTCCTGAACCAGAATCTCCGGCAAGAGCGTTGGTGATGCTCTGGCCGGGGATTCCTCTCCTGGAGTAGCCCCTGACATCACTGTCCATATATAGACCGTGACGTCAGGGGCTACATCTAGGAGCGTTGCCAACACTCTGGCCGGGGATTCCTCTTCTGGGGTAGCCCCTGACATCACTGTCCATTTTGCCAGGGATTCTGCTCCTGGCAGAGAAGTATAGTTTCCTGCTCTGCCATAATATTCAATTGTATCTGCGTCCCGAAGACGCATATACAATTGAATATGGCAGTTGCCGGGACACATCCGGGACAGTAATTTCCCGGGACTGTCTCTGTAAATTAGGGATAGTTGGCAACTATGGGAGTACCCAGGAGAGACCAGCAACGGATATATCAGTCATGATGCGGGAACTAGCACCCGCTTGTAATGGATATATCAGTCGCCCATCGTTAAGGTTTTAACTGAACGCTAAATGTGTTTTTAGGGCTTATGCACAGAGTCGCATTTCAATTCCATTTTGAATGGACTTATACATATTAGGGCTACCATAGATGTACATGAGGCATACAGAGTTTTTTTCTGTTGGATTGCTTACAGGTAAAAAATATCTCTATATGTACAGTCCAATGGAGCCTGTATGGCTTCGTACTAAAGAGCCTTACATTCTTTGTGTAAAACAGTATGAGCTCTATGCACAGTACTCTGCCATGTGCATAAGCCCTGAATCTGTAATAAACATGTCATAATTTTATTGTGGTTCCTTCAGCTATTACAAAATAATTATGTGGCCATCAGACAAAAATAGGTTGTGCACCAAAAGTACGCTAATTTACTAGATTCATTGGAAAAGTGATTCCAAAAGCGGAACAAGTTTATACAATATAGATGTATATCTAGGAAGCTTTAGTTTGCATTATGCTATTTATATAATTAATCTATTTTATTTCGTACTCTGCAGGAGTATAAGAGAATTCTTTGTATGTCAGCCTATATATACACTTGTACTGTGTGTCTACAATCTAAGGCCTTGTTTACACAGTACAGGTTTGATACAGATTTTGCCTCTAGCAACCGTACTTTCAATCTATTCCTGTGTGAACGTGTTCCAACTCCGCTGTATGTTAACCAGAAAATCAAGGCCCCGGACTAGCTGAGGGCACTGAAGTCCTGGGACCAGCTGAGTACCTCGACCCAAACTATAACATAGGGGAAATGTGCCTTCAGGATTGGTTCTTTCCCTGGATATCGCAGGTACTATTACATTTAGGGTGCCCACACGTAGCGAATTCGTTGATAATCTTTACCCCTTGTACAATAAAAAGGGTGAAATTCGCAGTGAATAACTACAACCAGTAGTGTATCTATCGGGGGGCAGGGTGGGCGGTGGCCCCTGGCCCACTGATATGGTAGGGCCCAGGGCCGGTACCCCAGGACGCAGATACGGTTGAATGCAATGCTGGAGCACGGAGCCGATGGCTCCTTGCTCCAGCATTCACTCTGTAATGCCAGCTTCAGCTGTGAGCTGCTCAACGCAGACATGTGCGATGTAGTGACATCATCACGCCTGTCTGCACAGAGCCATAGACTGCGCTGAGTGGAGGAGTAGAGGAATCTCCTCCACTCGTCGTGGATACGAGGACAGGTAAATATTTTATTTTATTATTTTTTATTAGGAACTATACTATGTGGTGGCAGCTACTCTATTTGGGCAGCTTTGGAGGTATTATACTGTATGGGGCAGCTATGGGGGCAATATACTTTGAGGGCAGCTATTGGAGGAGAATTATGCTGTATGGAGGTGTAACGTCTATGGCCGCGGCCATGGACAGGTAAGTTTCCGGTGGCATCTCCCTCCTGGGAGGCGCCGGCACTCACTTCCTGGTCCGGATACTGTCTCCTGCAGGGTGCGTGCGCTCACGCGTGCACGGCCTTAAAGGGCCAGTATGTGCACATTTGCAGAGTAACTGCAACTAGCTATAAAAGGGGCTCTGCCCTCTCAATCATTGCCTGAGCGTTGTTGCGTTACCTTAAGTTTGTCCTTGCAAATGGTCTCCTAGTGTTTTCCAGTTCCCAGTGTTTCCCGTTCCTGCTGCCTGTACCCTGTATCTAGTGCTACCATGCCTCTGTGCCTTCAAGAGTTGGACCCGTGTTATGCCCTCCGCTGTATCTATTTTGTCGCACCCTGCCGGGAATCTGCCTACTGTCGGAGCCTCATCTTAGCCTAAAACCACCGCTACTGTCTACATTGCCTCAGGTACCCTTTCAGAACTATAGACATTGCATTATACCTGTTTGGCCAGCTGCTATCCCACTACGCGGTACGGCCCAGTGGGTCCACACCCTACGCCGTGACAGGAGGCAGCTATGGGGGCCACTAAGGGGTAATTCTATTGTGTGGAGGGTCACTAAGGTGTCATTATACTATGGGGGGACACTAAGGGGTCATTTTACTATGTGGGGGTAGCTATGGGAGCATTATTCTGTGTGGGGCAAACCATAGGGGCATTATCCTGTGTGGGGGCAGCTATAGAAGCATTATACTATGTGGAGCACGCTAAGGAGTCATTATACTGTGTGGGAGGCCCACTCGGTTGGGGCCCACTCAGATGTGTTTCGCCACCCCCCTGTGCTAAACCCCTAGCTACGCCTCTGTCTACAACAGAATGTGCAATATCAACATCAACTCCTCAATTATTGATTGAATAGGATATATTTCCAACTATTACTGTATGACAGATTTATTACTAGAATGGAATATATAAATAGGTCACCAAGGTATTGCAGAAGCCAACTAACTATTCAATAGGAAAAGTGCCCGTGGCATATGTATGAGAAAATTATGGGCAGATAATTATATGCCTAAAATAAAGCTGGGAGTTTGCCCAAATGTTTTCACTGGTAAGCTTTTAGTTCTTATTTTTATATGTGTATACATTATTCATATACAATAAGTTGAATGGGCATTTAGTACTGTGCCTATAAAAAAGATTTTCACAGACTTTTTATTGAATTTTACTGAATCACGATGGCTTTAATTAAGCATTTTTATGCTGATAAACATATAAATATACAATTTGATTTGTGTAAAAGCAAATAGGAATATCACACATTTTGTGAGTTTGGCAAACCTGCATTCTTTGCATGTTACAGCTAATTACTGTAATTTTACATGGCATCATACATATAGAAAGCTGTTTTCATTTATTTTATTTAAAGATTTTTAGGAAGGAAGAAAATATTTACTTCTCAATTTTGGGAATGTATGATATTTCAGTTCCAGTGACGGGTGTGTAATATCTGCCCCCATACTTCGAACTTAAGGCACAAATTTTTCGATTTTTTTCACTCCCCGCCTTCCAAGAGCCATACGTTTTTTATTTTTTTCGTCAATACAGTGGTGTGAGGGCTTATTTTTTGTGGAAGGAGTTGTAGTTTCTAATGGCACCATTTAAAGTTCAATATAATGTACTGGGAAACTGAAAATAAAATTTGTTGCTGGCTGAAATTGGAAAAAACTGTGATTCCTCCATTGTTTTTTGGGTTTCGATTTTACGGCTTTCACCATGCAGTAAGAACGTCAACTTAACTTTATTCTGCGGCTCAATACGATTTACGGTGATACCAAAGTTATATAGGTTTTATTATATTTTACAGCTTTTACAAAGAAAAATCTTTGTTAAAAAAAAAATTTGTTTTGTTTCACCACATTCTGAGAGCTGTAACTTTTATATTTTTTCGTAATATTCTGCAACGCACACAGATTTCTTTAGTTCTTGCGTTGTGGAATATGTTTGCTCATAGTCATACATTGTAATGTTTTCACCAGTGTAGGTTTACGCTGTGGAAATATTATGAAAGTACACCACGTGTGATGGCACCTCAGCACATAGTCGGTTCTTTCAGTGATTGGTTTTGAATACTTTCTCAGATGTGACATAGAAGGCTACAGTGATAGAGAAGAGCCGTCTCAGCAGCAACAAGGAGAAAGGGAGGACTTAGGAGACATTACAGTCTAGACTAGTGAGGGGGTAGGTAGAAGTGGGGATTCTTATGGCTTGTCCACATGTAATGGAATTGCTGCAGAAAATGGTGCATATTTTGCTGTGTTTTTCTCAATGCTGGGAGAGGGTGACATCTCCTTAGAAAAACACAGAAATTCAGTCCACTGTCCGCAGCAGTAATTGACATGCTGCGGTACGAAAAATACGCACCGACGGTCAATTTCGGGTTGGAAATTGTACGTAGCCTGTGGATGAGATTTGTTAAATATCACCCACTTTGCTGCTATTGTATTCTGCTGCAGCAATTCCGTTACATGTGAACAAGCCCTAAGTGTAGGAGAGAATGCACTCACACAGCAGGAGGAGGTGGAGAATATCTGCAGCACTTTCACTAAATGAGAATGCCAACTGGACTCTGATTTTCATGACATTCTGAAAAGGTAACCGAAAGTCAAAATCAAGAAAGCAAAAAAACTGAAAAAAAAATCTTTAAAGATTCAAGTGCATCTCTACAACGTGATCAACTCTTAGAAGTATTAAACAAAAAATTGTTCATTCACCTCAAATCTATACTTAGTGAAGGCGCCTTTGGAAACCGCTACAGCCTTGAATCTATGCAGATAGGTTAACTTTGTACATATGGACACTGTTATACTTCCACATTTTTCATTGTAAATTCATAAGAAAACACCAGTATTATAAATGGCACATGGTAGGTGGGGGCCCTGTGAGAGATTTTGCATCGGGGCCCCAGAGGTTCAAGTTATACCTCTGAGTATTAATATTGTAATTTTTTTGGGCTTTGTGCTTGGGGTTGTTGCTGTGGTGGAAAATATGTCTGCTCCCAAGTTGTAGTTCTCCTCCAGAATGAATTAGGTTTTCTTCCAGGTACTTCATCCTCTTCCTTAGTAAGTCTTCTCAGTACTTACAGCAGATCAGCATTGCCACCACCATGCTTTACAGTTGCTGGGGTGCATGACTTACATCAGTCATCATTTTTTTTTGTAAACTGGATTTATTGAACTTAAAACTTTAAGCCTTACATACAATGATGTGACGTAAAAATATATTATGTATTGTGTTGAAGAGTCGTGAAATGACAGCAAAAATTGTTCATCTTGCAAAAGCACATGCACTCTCAGGTCAAGATCTACATTGATACTTCTAATCAATTTAGAGAAAACAAAAAGAAAAAGATAACAAATCCTGTTAAAAAAGAGGCCCTCGGCTCAGTGTATGTCACAAAATTAGTTATCAAAATTTTTATTTTATTAATATATAAAAATAATTTAAAATTATGCAATCTTGCACAAATAACCACAATTGGACATAACAAACCCGGCCGGGTAATACATGACATGGTTAATCGAATTTAATAGGAAATCCCACCTTAAAGGGAATGTGTTGCCAGCAAAACATGTTTGTTTTTTTTTAATTAAACATTTAGTGTGTAGGTGATTAAACATTGTTCAAATTTTTTTTATTTTTTTCACGAGTCAGGAAATATTATAAATTAGATTCTAATTTATAATATTTCCCATTGCTGGTCACTAGATGGAGCTATTCCCAAAATTGCAACATTGTATGTGGTAAAGCAACCACATTGCTTTTTGCTGCAAAATTGGGAAAAAAGCACTAGCTCTAGTGAGCTCTGAGAATCCCCCCTCCTTTATCCTGGCTAGTGCCGGGATAAACGAGGGGTTTGAACGGTCTAACCTCCTACACTGTGTGTCGCCATTTTTTGAGCTAACACACAGTGTAGAAGGTTTACATACAGTAGTAAACACACACAAACAAGAACATACATAGAAATCTCTTACCTGCTCCTGCCGCCGCAGCTCCCTCCGGCCCCTCCGCTCCGTCTGCTGCCGCTGGTCCAAGTGCACAAGTCCGGAAGCCGCGACCGGAAGTGGTAATCTTACTGTCCGGCCGCGACTTCCGGTCCACAGGAAAATGGCGCCGGACGGCGCGCATTTCAAATTGGACTGTGTGGGAGCGGCGCATGCGCAGTTCCCACACAGACGGCGTACACAGAAGTGGATGGGACGGGACCCGTTCGCAGTCCCTATGGGACTGTGGCTGCCGTATTCCATGTCTGTATGTGTCGTTAATCGACACATACAGAAATGGACAAAAAAATGGCAGCCCCCATAGGGAAGAAAAAGTGTAAAAATAAGAAAAAGTAAAACACAAACACACAAATAAATATAAACGTTTTTAATAAAGCACTAACATCTTTAACATATTAAAAAAAAAATTGTGATGACACTGTTCCTTTAAATGGGATTTCCTGTTAAATTCGATTAACCATGTCATGTATTACCCGGCCGGGTTTGTGATGTCTAGTTGTGGTTATTTGTGCAAGATTGCATAATTTTAAATAATTTTTATATATTAATAAAATAAAAATTTTGATAACTAATTTTGTGACATATACTGAGACGAGTGCCTCTTTTTTACCAGGATTTGTTCTCTTTTTCTTTTTGTTTTCTCTAAATTTAAATTTCCTGGTTGGCACCGTGTGTATATATATATATATATATATATATATATATATATATATATATACTGAGCTCTTTAGTCTGGAGATCTCTTGTTCTCTTTGTTTATATATACTTTTTATCAAGTGTGAAAGTTTTATTAAGAGGAGATCCCCACTGCATACCTCCCAACTTTCATATATGGACAGTGACCTCAGGGGTTTTCATCTAGGAGCGGAATCCCCAGCCAGATCATCGGCAACGGGGATTCCGCTCAAGGAGTAGCCACTAATTCTGAAGCAGGGAACTATCAGCTCCCTGCTTCAGAATTAGTTCAGAGCGGAGGGAGCTTCCCTGCTCGCTGAAGACTCCCCGGACACAGCGCTACTTTAAGCGCTGTGCTCTGGGAAGCCCTTGACGGTACTGTCCATATATTTATGCTGTCTCATATATATATATATCCCAAAAAAATGAGCAGCAACTCCAATATAGAGGGTGCAAAAAGTGGGTACTTTATTGCCCGTGCAACGTTTCAGCTCCGTTCACTGGAGCCTTTCTCAAGCAAATAGACAAAGAATGGACAGAGGCATGCTTGAAAAAAGTCCAGTTGGACTGAAACGTCGCATGGGTGAATAAATAGCTCTTGCTCTTTTTGGAAGTGCTGCCTCTGTCCATTCTTTGTCTGCTTGATATCCAGGACCGCGGACCAGGTCTATTTGAGGCGTGCACCCACTTGCAGTCCAGTGCTGTGGAATCTTTTCATTTTGTGTTTCTCAAGCAAATGACACAGTGTGAGATCTCACAATATAACAGGACGTTAATCAAGCAGTGTTACAACAGTAATCAAGGAAAAAAGTAGCAAAAATCATAGTTACCAATACATAGCATAAGATACAACATTGGTGTGTGTCAGAGAATTAAAATAGTGTGCAAAGTAACTGTATTAATACATACAGGCCGATCTATATACATAAAATATGTAAACAAGACTTATGTAAACAGGTGTGACGTGGGTTAAAATTAAACAAATCACCTCTCATTAACTCACAGTGTATCGCCGAAAACGGCATCCGAACAGCGCAACTGCGCATGTCCGGAAGTTATTCTAATTGTGAGTAACAGGATACCAACGGTGCATGCGCCGTGGAGGAATGAAGCCACGGCGGCCATGATAAGTAAGGGGAATAGACTACAGACGCCAGAAGGCGTATAACAGTACAAGATGTGGGTATGGGGACATAATATACCTCTCGGTCATCCGGATATTTTAGAGGAACATATTATAGTAGACATAGTGGCACTAAGGAAAACGATTATCAAGGATAAGCCCATATGGAATGTGCATTAGAAGTCATGTGACACGGGTCATGTTAAACCTATGTGCCAGAAAGCTAAGGAAGCCTCAAAAAGCACATTAAAGGTGAAGGGGAGTGAACACAATGGTCATCGGTGGATAACCATAGTACACCCCCCAAAAAATGTGGGGTACCAGCATCAAGAATACGCGTTAGCATACTCCGTAGCTAGAGGGACACCACATAACACCCTAAAGGGAGTGTGGGGGTGACCACACCTGTGTATAGAAAGAGGGGACCAGAGCCTGGCAAAGACTATATTTGCATTAGACCAAAAATGGGCATCCAATAAAGATTTCCAATCAGGGGACCCGTATATCAGAGAGGTATATGTAATAAAAACACATCAAGTTACTCTACAATAGATAACAAGGAGGAAAAAACACCAATGAGAAATCGTAGAGGTGACGAAAATACAGATGTGGTTCATCTGAAAATAAAGAAAAAGATTGTTAATAAATGTCATCTTTGTAACATAATATAACAGGAGGAAATAAAAAGAAAAAGAAAATCATAAAATCATAAAACTGAAGGAAAATGTCAGAGACCGGGTCCAAAAGGCATCACAGGGGAAATGGCCTCAGACCAGACCACCTAGAGCAAAGTCTACATTGAGCCCGTGTGGTTAGAGAGAATTAAGTCTACTGATCCATTGGAGTTCACGGATCTTGAGTGCTTTTGACCTGCTACCCCCTCTCCTCAGAGGAGGAATGTGGTCCAAAATCCAAAACCTTAAATGGTTTTCTTGGTGTCCCAGTGTTTAGAAACGGGTAGGTCCAACCTCTTTTTTCTAATGGTGTACCTGTGTTGGTTAAGTCTAGTCTTGAGGTCAAGTGTTGTCTCACCAACGTAGAGCAATTTGCAAGGACATTGGAGAACATATATAACATGGTCACTGTCACAGGTAAGGAAATGTCGTATGTTGTACGTTTTATTGGTAGTAGGGTGCGTCAAATGAGATCCCTTATGAATAAGTTTACAGTTGACACAACTGAGGCAAGGGAAGCATCCTAGTTTAGGGGATGTGAGGTATGTCTGTCTACTCACCCTCTGTGGCCCCATGTCAGCTTTCACAAGTTTAGGCGACCTACAATAGGAGAACAAAGGAGGTTTGGAAAATTCAGGAATGTGTTGCAAGCAATTTCCCACTTTCTTCACTTTATGTGGAGATGAACGGTATACGTTCAAGTCTAGGCTTGAATGTTCGAGGTGTAAGGAGTGTGTCCCTTTCTAGGTGTTGTACCTTGTGGCGATGTTCATTCAGCAGACGTTGTGGATAGCCACGTCTCTTAAATTTATGGACCATCGTGTCAATAGAATCTATAGCACTATCAGTGTTGCTAACAATTCTTTTCACACGCATGAATTGGCTAGTGGGCAAACTCCTAATCATTTTTATGGGGTGGTTACAGTGAAAGTCAAGCAGGTTATTACAGTCAGTGGGTTTCACATATAGTGCGGTTGAGAATGTGTCTCCTTCTAGTGTGACTAGAACGTCAAGAAATTGCATCTGTATGCCAGAGTGTATCATGGTAAATTTCACAGTTTCATCTATCTGGTTCAAGTAAGTGTGGAACTCATGTTAATCTGTCAGATCGCCTGTCCAAATTAGGAAAATGTCGTCAATATAACACCACCATCTGAGGACATGTATAAACAGGGGGGAATTATAGATGAATGTTTCCTCAAGTGAGCGCATATACATGTTGGCATAGGTGGGTGCCATGTTCGAGCCCATCGCTGTACCTTGTAGCTGATAAAAGAAATTGTTGCCAAAGAGAAAGTAATTACGTCTCAAAATAACATTCAGTAATTGTATCAGAAATAGACGACAATCAGTAGTGTATTCAGAATCAGATAGAAAACATTTGACAGTAGAAATGCCCCTAGTGTGGTCGATGACCGTGTATAAGCTAGTTACATCAAAAGACACAAGTCTCAACTGGGTACCTGGAGGGAAAGTAACATCATGTAATTTACACAAAAATTCAGAGGTATCTCTAATGTAGGAGCTAGCTTCTAATGCATATTTCCTCAGAATTTTATCCAAGAAGACAGCAATGTGGCAGAAAATGGAGTCCGAACCGGACACAATTGGTCTACCAGGTGCGTTAGTCAGTGACTTGTGGATCTTGGGGAGTACATAAATGACCGGGGTTCTTGGCTGATCAATCACCAGGTATTGAGCCAAGTCATCATCAATGATGCCACCTAATAGTGCCTCATCAACAATGCATTTAATTTCTCTTGAAATCTCGAACTTAGGATCATAACTGATCTGTTTGTAGACATTGGGGTCACTAAGTTGTCTGTTGATTTCATCCAGGTACATGGAGGTATCCATGACTACCACCGCCCCATGACTACCACATATTTTATGTATATAGATCGGCCTGTATGTATTAAAGGGGTTGTCCCAAGTTGACTCAAATTTTTTTTTTAAACATTCTAAGCAGGAAATGAATTTTAAAACATTTGCTGTTAAAAAAATTAAAAAATTCCTAAGTGCCTTTTTTTTACACTTGATAACTCAGCAAGTGCTGGTTATCTTTTCTAAAAAGGGGCGTGAGCGGCTTGATGTCAATCAAGCCGCTCCGCTCTGCAGTGTGCGCGCTCCCGATGTTGCTAGATACTGTAGTTCTAGCAACATCGGGAGAATGTTCGTCTCAAGCGGGCATGGTAAGCCCGATTGAGACGAACTTACCGTGAATGTCATCAACCCTACAATACACTACACTACATTACACTACACTACATTCACCCCGTTTCGGCAAACAACTTCTCTCTCCCCCCCTGTCACTACATGTAATGTTTGTACCCGCCGCACCGGTGCTGCATCAGCACCCGGCGAACAACTATAAATATATAAAAAAAATAAACTCACCTAAGACGTTCTAACGGCGCTCTGAACGGTCCCGTCACTTGCCATCTTCCTTCTTCTTGGCGCTGCTCGCATTCATAGTAACAATGCGTTGTGGCGCTGATGACGTAATCATATCAGGCCCATGTGATTACGTCATCTGCGCCCACCGCTATGTTATTGTGAATGGGAGCAGTAAGAAGAAAAGTGACGGGACCTTTCAGCTCTTCGTGGGAACGTCTTAGGTGAGTTTATTTTTGTATGTATGTTGTCATGTATGTGTATATTTGTATGTATGTATGTATGTATGTATGTATGTATGTATATGTATGTTTTCTTGTATGTATGTTGTCATGTTTGTATGTGTATGTATGTATGTTTGCTTGTATGTATGTTTGCTTGTATGTATGTATGTATGTATGTATGTTTGCTTGTATGTATGTTGTCATGTTTGTATGTGTATATGTGCATGTATGTGTATATGTGCATGTATGTTTGCATGTATGTATGTTTTCATGTATGTATGTTTGCATGTATGTATGTTTTCTTGTATGTATGTATGTATGTTGTCATGTTTGTATGTGTATATGTGCATGTATGTTTTCATGTATGTATGTTTGCATTTATGTATGTTTTCTTGTATGTATGTATGTATGTTGTCATGTTTGTATGTGTATATGTGCATGTATGTTTGCATGTATGTATGTTTGCATGTATGTATGTATGTTTTCTTGTATGTATGTATGTATGTTGTCATGTTTGTATGTTTGCATGTATTTATGTTTGCATGTATGTATGTTTGTATGTATGTATGTTTGCTTGCTTGTATGTATGTTTGCTTGTATGTATGTTTTCATGTATGTATGTTGTCATGTTTGTATGTGTATATGTGCATGTATGTTTGCATGTATTTATGTTTTCATGTATGTATGTTTTCATGTATGAATGTTTGCTTGCATGTATGTTTGTATGTATGTTGTCATGTTTGTATGTGTATATGTGCATGTGTGTATATGTGCATGTATGTTTGCATGTATGTTTGCATGTATGTATGTATGTTTGCTTGTATGTATGTTTGCTTGTATGTATGTATGTATGTTTTCTTGTATGTATGTTTGCTTGTATGTATGTATGTATGTTTGCTTGTATGTATGTTGTCATGTTTGTATGTGTATATGTGCATGTATGTTTGCATATGTATGCATGTATGTTTTCATGTATGTATGTTTGCATGTATGTATGCATGTATGCATGTATGTTTGCATGTATGTATGTTTTCATGTATGTATGTTTGCATGTATGTATGTTTGCATGTATGTATGTTTTCTTGTATGTATGTATGTTGTCATGTTTGTATGTGTATATGTGCATGTATGTTTGCATGTATGTATGTTTGCATGTATGCATGTATGTATGTATGCATGTATGTATGCATGTATGTATGTATGTTTTCATGCATGTATGTATGCGTGTATGTTTGTTTGCATGTATGTATGTTGTCATGTTTGTATGTGTATATGTGCATGTATGTTTGTATGTATGTATGTATGTTTGTTTGTATAAATGTCTGTATGGCCATGTATGATACTGTCTGCTGGCGCCCTGTATCTAAGCCAACTTTGCCGCAGGCTTCTATACATGGTATAACAGTCAGTATCACACATGAAAGTGAAATTAAGCCTACGACATGTTTTATTTCATTTTTTTTCTTATATTTTTGATTTTTTACAGGTTTGGTGTTTGGACTACTTCGGTTTCGAGGACTACTTAGATGACGCTTTTTTTTCATCAATAAAATGGTTAATGAGGGTTGTGTTGTGGGTGCTTTATTTCAATAAAATATTTTATCTATGTCTTTGTGTTTTATTTTCAAGTTTTATTACTATCACTTTAGTAATGGCCGCTGTCTGAGTGACAAGGTCCATTACTAAGGGGAGGCTTAGTGTTAGCCGGTACAGAGGCTAACACTAAACACCGTTATTACCCCGGTACCCACCACCACCAGGGGTGCCGGGAAGAGCTGGGTACGATCCAGTACCCGACCATCGGTTGTGATGGTCGGGCACTGGGGCGGCCGCAGGCTGGTATTATGAGGCTGGGAAGGGCCAAAAACAGTGGACCTTCCCACCCTTGTAATGCTAGGCTGCTGCTGCTGTGTTGTATCTGGCTGGTTATAAAAATGGGGGGGGACCCCACGTCATTTTTTTTTATTATTTATTATTTTTATTAAAAAGACATGGGGTTCCATCCAATTTATCATAACCAGCCACAAACACAGTGTTATTAGCCTGGGAATGTACTAAACCAGTGGCCCCTCCCACCCGTGTAATGCCAGGCTGCTGCGGCCTTGTATATGGCTGGTTATTAAAAATGTGGGGGACCCAACGTCTATTGTTAAATGTAAAAAAAAAACGACGTGGGGGTCCCCCAGATTTTTATAACCAGCCCGATACAACACAGCAGCAGCAGCCTAGCATTACAAGGGTGGGAAGGTCCACTGTTTTTGGCCCTTCCCAGCCTCATAATACCAGCCTACGGCCGCCCCAGTACCCGACCATCACAACAGATGGTCGGGTACTGGATCGTACCAAGCTCTTCCCGGCACCCCTGGTGGTGGTGGGTACCGGGGTAATAATGGGTGGTTAGTGCTAGCCTCTGCACCGGCTAACACTAAGTACCGCCTTTATTATGGACGCTGTCAATCAGCCAACTACCATTATCTAGGCACTAATAAAGTTTGAAAAAAAAACACAAAGACAATTTTTTTTTATTGAAATAAGAAATCCCCAACAAAACCCTCGTTAACCATTTTATTAAAATTTTCAAAAAACGTAGATCTACGCAGTAGTCCAACGAATCGAAGACGTAGTCCAATTGGTACATCAAAATCTGCAACAACATAAAAAAAAGTTATCAATGTGAACAATACCGATACTTATACTCACCTACACACACACAAACAACCACACACAAACATATACACAAACACATATAAACACACACCCATATATTACATAAACACATACACACAAACATATACACAAACACACACAAACACACACAAACACATGTACACAAACACCCATATATACACAAACACACAAACATATACACACAAACATATACACAAACACACAAATATACATATACAAAAATACACAAACATATACACACAAACATATACATATATGCACAAACACACCCATATATACACACCCATATATACACACACATATACACACACACACACACACATATACACACATATACACACAAACATACGTACACAAACACACCCAAATATACACAAACACACATACACAAACACACACACACACACACAAACATATACACAAACACACCCATATATACACAAACACGCCCATATATACACAAACACGCCCATATATACACAAACACACATATATACACAAACACGTATACAAAAACACACACAAACATACACAAACCTATACACATATGCACAAACACACCCATATATACACAAACACACACATATACACACAAACATATGTACACAAACACACCCATATATACACAAACACAAACCCACACATATACAAAAACACACACACACACAAACATATACACAAACACACCCATATACACACACACACACACACACACACACACATATATATACACACACACCCAAATATACACACACACACATACACAAACACACCCATATATACACAAACACGCCCATATATACACAAATACACCCATATATACACAAACACACACGTATACAAAAACACACACAAACATACACACAAACCTATACACATATGCACAAACACACCCATATATACACAAACACACACTTATACACACAAACATATAAACATATACACACAAACATATGTACACAAACCCACCCATATATACACAAACCCACACATACAAAAACACACACACACAAACATATACACACAAACATATACACAAACACACACACACACACACACAAACACACACACATATACACAAAAATATACACAAACATATACACATACACACAAATACACCCATATATACACTCACACATAAACACACACACAAACACATATACACAAACACACCCATATATACACAGACACACACACACACACACACACACACAAACATATACACACTTACCTTTAGCGGAGCGCAGACTTCTCCTTGCGACGGGTGCCTTCCACTGCATCTTCTGCGCATGTGCCGAGAAGCGCCGAGATGCGCGTTCATGAGCAAATTACATCCTCTGCTCAGGGCGCAGAGGATGTCATTACGCATGCGCGGCCACCGCTAAAGGTAAATAGCGGTGGCCGGGAACCTAGGCAACGAGCAGGATACAAAGAGGGACCGACCGCAACTTCAATCAACGATATCAAGAAAACGACATCGCTGGACGACGGACAGGTAATTAGAATTCTTCTTATTTTTACATGGGGGAGCTTTATAGCTCCATTTATCAACTTGGGACAACCCCTTTAATACAGTTACTTTGCACACTATTTTAATTCTCTGACACACACCAATGTTAAAGAATAAAATGGGGAGAGATCCTCCAGCTCACCTGGAACAAGGCATGTGTGTCGTTGATATCGCACGGAATCTCGTGTCAGCACACGATGGGTGAAGGTAGACAAAGGCAGGGGGTTGAGACCAGCGATGAAGAGAGGTAAAACGGAAACTTATTCCAAGTTTACTATTGTCGATTAAAAAGGTCCATAGGTATGAAGTCCTTGGTGTGCAGAAAAGGTGTATATCAATCCAGACGTGGCGCCTACGCGTTTCGAACATGTTAAACGTCCTTAGTCATGGCTGTGACTAAGGACGTTTAACACGTTCGAAACGCGTAGGCTCCACGACTGGATTGACATACACCTTTTCTGCACACCAAGGACTTCATACCTATGGACCTTTTTAATCGACAATAGTAAACTTGGAATAAGTTTCCGTTTTACCTCTCTTCATCGCTGGTCTCAACCCCCTGCCTTTGTCTACACACCAATGTTGTATCTTATGCTATGTATTGGTAACTCTATGATTTTTGCTACTTTTTTCCTTGATTACTGTTGTAACACTGCTTGATTAACGTCCTGTTATATTGTGAGATCTCACACTGTCATTTGCTTGAGAAAGGCTCCAGTGAACGGAGCTGAAACGTTGCACGGGCAATAAAGTACCCACTTTTTTCACCCTCTATATTGGAGTTGCTGCTAATTTTTTGGATTTCTGTGTATCTGGGACTTGATCTGTCCTTCTGAGCTTGCACCCACACGCTGCTGGTGCTGCTGGACTTTGTATATATATATATATATATATATATATATATATATATATATATATATACACCTAGAAAAACAAAGAAAGGCAGCACTCCAGAGCAGATGGTTTTCAAGTGAAAAATTTCATTTTTATTCACAGATTGGCAGTGCAACGTTCCAGTCCCAGCATGGGTCTTTCTCAAGCAGGGGGTTGAAATGTTGCACTGCCAATGGGTGAATAAAGATGCAATTTTTCACTTGAAAACCGTCTGCTGTGGAGTGCTGCCTTCCTTTGTTTTTCAATATACACTCATAAATACACACACATATACATACACGCAGACACATTTTTTTTTGGGGGGGTGGACATATGTTAGTACAAGGATACTTACTGCTGGGCCCCTGTATCTAAGTCTATCATATGTGATACTGACTGCTGGGGCCATGTATCTAAGCCTATCATGTGTGATAGTGTCTGCTGGGGCCATTTATCTAGGACTACATTCACACGAGCATGACAGATTTACGCGCATAAAAAACGTGCATAAATCTGGTCATCTGCGTTGTATTTTGCATCAGTGTGCTTTGCGTGTGGCATATGTTTTTCACATCCTTGCAAGCACTTTTTTTTTTTCAATGTAATTGATGGGTGAAACACGGACAGCACACGTATGTTGTCTGTGTACTCTCCGTGGTTTTTACGCACCCATTGACTTCAGCGGGTGACTAGGTGCGTGAAAACGCACTAATATAGGAGATGCAGTGAATTTCACGCAACGGACACTCGCTGCATGAAAACTCACGCATGTGTGAGTAGCCCCATTTAAATCAACGGGTCTGTGGGCTCTGCGTTATTTCAACGCACAGCACACGGACGAGATTCACACTCGTCTGAATGAGCCCTAAGTCTATCATGTGTGATACTGTCTACTGGGGCCCTGTATCTAAGCCTATCATGTATGATACGGTCTGCTGAGACAATGCATCCAATTCTATCCAGCGGTGTAGCTATAGGAGCCTTAGGGCAAAACCCCACGTGGCGGAATTGCTCTGGAATTCCGCTGCGGACACTCCGCAGCGTTAATCCGCAGCGGAGCCGTTTCTCCATTGCCTTCCACTTCTTTTTAGTAGGCTTCGTTTAGATGAGGCTGAAAATTCTGCTGCGGAGCATAGGCTGCGGTGCGGAATTTGGTGTCCGCAGCATACAATGGATGTTGCGGACCAGTGGCGGACTGGTTGCGGACTCATTGCGGAAGTTCTCCATTGACTTCAATGGAGATTCTAAATTCCGCAATGAAGTCTGCAGATATCATGTACATGTTATGTGTGCTGCGGAGCATATTGGTTTTTTAACATGACATTTCTTCATTCTGGCTGGACCTATGTATTTCTAGGTCTACAGCCAGACTGAGGAAGTCAATGGGGCTCCCGTAATTACGGGTGACTATGTGTGTGCACCCGTAATTACGGGTGACTATGTGTGTGCACCCGTAATTACGGGTGACTATGTGTGTGCACCCGTAATTACGGGAGCGTTGCTAGGCAACGTCAGTAAATAGTCACTGTCCAGGGTGCTGAAAGAGTTAAGCAATCGGCAGTAACTGTTTCAGCACCCTGGACAGTGACTACCAATCACAATATACAGCAACCTGTAAAAAAAATAGAAGTTCATACTTACCGAGAACTCCCTGCTTCTTTCTCCAGTCCGGCTTCCCAGGATGACGTTTCAGTCTAAGTGACGGCTGCAGCCAATCACAGGCTGCAGCGTTCACATGGACTGCCACGTCATCCAGGGAGGTCGGGCTGGATATCGAAAGAGGGACGCGTCACCAAGAAAACGGCCGGTAAGCATGAAATTATTTTACTTTCACTAGGGAAAGTGCTGTCACTTCTCTCTATCCTGCACTGATAGAGAGAAGGGAAGTACTTTCCCCTCAATACGCAACGGCCAGTCCGCATCAATTTACTGCACATTTTGGGCAGATCCTGTAAAGGATCTGCCAGGCACAGCTTCTGTATCAACGCCAATAGGTAATCAGTCTGCACCTGCTTCTATGTCTGTGAGACTGACTCCATCTTCCACCACTCAGGATGGCAGGCTTAGGAGTGGGAGAGCCTATCACAGCCTGGCCAGACGGAGCTAGCTCCCGCCCTCTGTCTATTTATACCTGCCTTTCCTGTTCCTCCTTGCTTGTGATTCTTCTCTGTTGGTTTCCTGGCCCTGCTGCAGCTTCTTGAACTATTTGTCCCTGCTTCATATTGACCCTGGCTTACTGATGACTCTCCTGCTCTGCGTTTGGTACCTCGTACACTCCTGGTTTGACTCAGCTTGTTCACTACTCTCCTGCTCTGCGTTTGGTACCTCGTCCACTCCTGGTTTGACTCGGCTCGTTCACTACTCTTGTTGCTCACGGTGTTTGACGTGGGCAACTGCCCCATTTCCCTTAGCTTCTGTGTACCCTTGTCTGTTTGTCTGTCGTGCACTTATTGAGCGTAGGGACTGTCGCCCAGTTGTACCCCGTCGCCTAGGGCGGGTCGTTGCAAGTAGGCAGGGACTGAGTGGCGGGTAGATTAGGGCTCACTTGTCTGTTTCCCTACCCCCAGCATTACAGATCCGCCACAGAATCTGCAACGCAGATTCTGTGCGGCATTGATGCGGACAGTAGCGGAAGAAATACGCCACGTGGGGCCATGCCCTTAATCTTATAGATATGCTATCTCTGATATACATGTAAAAAAATAAATAAAATATTATATGTCTTGGGGCTTGTGCCCCATATCTTTTGGGACCAGGGGCGTAACTAGGAAAGACTGGGCCCCATAGCAAACTTTTGACTGGGGCCCCCCCTCCCCTGGGTGTCACACAACCCCCCCTTGTAGATAGTGTTTTTTTTTACAGCCCCCCCTGTAGATAACGCCATACAGCACCCCTGTAGATAACGCAATACAGCCCCCCTGTAAATAACGCCACACAGCCCCCACTGTAGATAACACCATACAACCCCCCTGTAGATAACACCATACAGCCCCCCTGTAGATCACACCATACAGCCCCCCCTGTAGATAGCGCCATACAGACCCATCCTGTAGATAACGCCATACAGCCCCCCTGTAGATAACGCCATACAGCCCCCCTGTAGATAATGCCATACACCACCCTGTAGATAACACCATACAGCCCCCTGTAGGTAACACCATACAGACCCCCCTGTAAGTAACGCTATACTGCCCCCCTGTAGGTAACAGGATAGGGGGCATGTTGGATTTCACCATTATTCTTGCAGGAGATATCCCGCTGACTGGGGGGGGGGGGGTCGTGCGTCCGTTTATTCCTTCTCCCCATTGACATAAACATGAATTACCAGCCACGTGCGCCTGTGTACGGGGAGCCGGGAGCAACAGCTGTCAGATATATAAAGTGTAAGTGCTCATCCTGAGCCTCCTGGTTCATGAACTACTCTGACCCAGGCAGTGCAGTAAGAGGGAGTGCAGGGGGTATAAATGTGTATATGTCATTCAGGATCTGTGGAAAGCTGGGTGCCAAGCCCTGTTGGCACTGTAATGGTAGTCGCCCAGCCTGTGTAGAAGACCAAGGTGACTCAGACGTGTGTTAAATGTGCCGTATTGAGCAGCGTTGGGGGATCAGCTGCATCAAATAAAGAATAACATGGAGCCGCTGTAGGGTCTATCAAGATAATCACTTGAATTAGGGATAAGATGTACGATGAAGGACACAAGGAGTCCACTAGCGCCCCCAGGCCGATCACAAAGCTCTTCAGCCAGGATACATGTGTGATCGCTGGCATTAAGTCCCCCGAAGTTCTCCATGACTAACTTCTGACTTCCGGCGTCTGCGCAGCTCAATAAAAATGAAAGGAGCGCTGGTCACGCATGCGCACAAGCGCGACCGGCGCTCCATTCATTTCTACAGAGCTGCCGACACAGACCCCGGAAGTCCGAGGTTTGTGATGGAGAACTTCAGGGGACTTTCAGTCTCCTGTTCTCCCTATCAATGCCAGCGATCACACATGTATCCCCTATCCTGTGGATAGGGGATACATGTATTTTGTTTAATGGCAGAGCGGGGAGATACCTCCCTGCTCTGCCGTATTGTTAAATGTCATCGCGCTGTAGCAGCCGTACCGGCTGCTAGCGGAGCCTCCGGCCATGGTGGGGGCCCGTGCCGGCGGGCGACACGGGCCCCCTCATGCCGCGGGCCCCGTAGCAGCCGCTACGGCTGCTACAGCGGTAGTTACGCCACTGTTTAAGACCCTAGCAATGCCACTGCTACTCCTAGTTAACTTCTAAAAACAATTTCAGTTGATCCGGGATGTGATCGTTTGGGCCAAGTTAGGAGATCAAAATGGGATGTATCCCCCTACTAATGGTGTGGGCCCTTAGGGATTAAAATATAATTTCCAATTGTAAGGGAGCATGATCTGATACATTAGGTGGCCCATATGACATATTGGAAATGGAAAAATATGTTATCCTAGTCGCTCCCCAATATATAGTCTATCCCGGATAAAGCTCCCCTAGCTAGCTTAAAACAAGAAACACCTACCTGATTTGGGTATCGCTGTCTCCAAAGGTCGAACCATTTCATCCAGGGGAGAGACTGAATGGTTAGAGCTGTCGGTAGGTCCTGCAACTCTAAACTTATCTAAGTCAGGGTATTGTAACATATTATAGTCACACTTACATATCACATTTGTTCCTGGATAATTGGAGACAAAATCAATGGCTAGCTGTAAGTGTATGTTCAAACGGCCAAAAAACGGCAGAAAAATCGTAAGCAGAACTCCTCCAAACATCTGCCTATTGATTTCAGTGGGAAAAATGGTGTTCTGTTACCACAGGGCATTTTTTTATGCGGCCATTTTGAAAAACGGCCGCGTAAAAAACGCCTGCGAAAAAGAAGTGCATGTTACTTCTTGAGACTTTTACAGTCGTAAAAAAACTAAAACGGCTGAAAATCAGGAGCAGTTTTCAATACTTTTTTTTGTTAAGCATGTGAACATACCCAAACGCTGACAGTCACTGGAGGCAGGATGTAAAGCCCCATAGTCCCATAGGAAATACAGTTTATATAAACATGTACAAATATATATTTACCCTGTGTATTAATAATGGTCCTGGCGGTGTCCCATCTCACTGATCGTTGAATCAATAGTGAAACCTAATGAGAATAGGAGGCATATAGTTCATGTATAGCCAATTGAATCTATGGTTCAGCCAGCCTTCCCTCAGTATTCTGGTTCAAGTGAGTCTCCTGAAGGCATACAATATAAGGTCCAAACTTAAGAAAATGAGAGAAGGTGGTGATGCATTAATGGGGGCCTCCAAGACCACGTACATTCCTGAACATAACTTTAAGGGTAGCCATGTTAGTAAATATTTAAGATAACCCACAACCAGGGGTGTAACTATAGGCTCATGGGCCCAGGTGCAAAAGTTCAGTTTGGGCCCCCCCTACGGAACTTCCCTCTTACTTTCAGCTGCATTGCTGGGTCTCTAAAGTAACCATCGATGCAGCACTAGCAGCCAGGGAGGTTGTTACAGTCTTAAAAGATATGGGGCACAAGCCCCAACTCGTATGTTTTGCTTCCCCCTCCAAACAAAAATATATACATCGGAGACCGAATAAAACGTTTATAACATGGCAGGCTTACAGCGGCACAGTTCAATGTATAATAGTCTACCTAAATAATGAAGTCACCAAATAATGGTCATATACCAGCTCTACGCAGTTAAAAATGAATACACTACAGTTGTGTCCCATGACTCACAGGAGGCGTCTTCTCCGATTTCCATTTTCTTCTCTATCCAGGCTAGACCGCCATGATCACTTCTCCCAGCCACAACTTGTCTCTTTACACAAACTGCAAATTATGCTGCTAGCCCCAATAGCCCTCTTAGTGCCCCCTACACCTTAAAAGTGGCCCTTTTGTGCCCCAAACAGTACGTGTGCCCCCTTTTATGCCCTACAAAGTAATAGTGCCCCCACCACAAAGTAATAGTGTCCCACCACAAAATCTTAATGCCTTTTTTTGTGCCCGACAGTAATAGTAGCCTCCTTTTGTGCCTTATACAGTAAAAATACCCACTTTTTTTCCCCCACAAAGGGATTGCTGACCCTATGTCCTACTACACAGGATAGATTCCACCTGGGCAGTTGATAATCTTATTAATTGCAACCTATTTAAAATGGTTTTCCCAGAATCCTAAATTATCACCTATCCACAGTATATTTGATTAATTTCTTATTGCTAGAGGTGATCATGAGACCAGGCGTCCCAAACCCTCAGATCCTGCTCACTGCACCACTGCAGTAAAGAGGAGCTTGAATGGAGCGGCTGTTGAGCATACGCCTTCCGCTCCATTCACTGTCTATGACAATGACGGAAACAGCCGAGCGCTGTACTCTACTGTTTCTGTCATTCCAATAGACTTTGAATGGAGCAGTAGAGTGCATGCACGACCACTGCTCCATTCAATGTCCTGCTTACAGTGAGGAGGAATGGTGGGTTTGGCACCCCTGTTCTCATGATCGGTGGGGGTCCCAGTGATAACAAAGTGATCACTTATCCTAAGGATAGGTGATAATTTATGATCCTGGCAAAAAAATAAAAACCTTTAAGAAAATGCCCCTGTTACTAGATAATATCTAATAAAACTGTAGGAGCCACCTCTTTATTATCTATAGTTTCCACATGGACACTAGCATAGCAGGGCTTTGTGTTTCATATTACAGCACAGCTCCAGAACAGAAAGAAACAGCAAGGATAAAACACAGTATAGGAAAAAAACTAAAGAAAGACAATGTAAATACATGAATGATGCCTGTCCTGCGCTCACATAGATATTGGGGGAAACGAGCTGCGATGAAACATGAGCTTCTTCCTTACACAGCGTGCGGCAGCATGTGTATATAGACAACTCCTTGTAGCATCTGTGGCCGCCGACCGTCGGTTTTACTCACCTCCCCGGCGGCCGCAGCCATGGATCTGTGATCGCTGGCTCGCATCTCCTTCCCAGGAGACGCCAGCGCTTACTTCCGCTCCGGTCCACTGTGTCCCGTAGGGTGTGCACCCTCGTGCCCGACCTTAAAGGACCAGCCCGCGCACATTGGAATCATCATCCGCAACTAGCCTATGATTCTCTGGACTATAAGAAGGGCCCTGCCCCTTTTCTCATTACCTGAGCATTGTTAGTATTCCCATGTCTGTAATGGTCTGCAAATGGTCCCTTAATGTTATCTTGTTCCTGTTGTTACCAGTGCCCTGTTACCTGTATCCTGTATCCTGTGCTGTGTTCTTGTTCCTGAGCCTGTTACTGTTGGAGACGTGCCCTACTGCACCTGCTGTCATCTCCCACGTCAAGTGTCTTCTGCCACGTCCAGTGTCTAATGCCACGTCCAGTGTATTCTGCCACGTCCAGTGTCATCTGCCACGTCCAGTGTTATCCGGAACGTCTGGCGCAACCTGCTGCACCTGCTGTCATCCGCCACATCTGGCATAACCTGCTGCACCCACCTCCATCCATGCTAAAGCCTTGGCCACTGCCTGAACTATTCTGTTACCCTTGTGCTGGACTTGTATTGTTTAGATGCTCTGTTGCTTGGCCAGCTGCCTCCCCGCTATGGTGGTGTGGCCTAGTGTGTCCACATACCCACAGACCATGACACCTCTCCCCTGTCTCCTCCAATCCAGTGCCTCAGAGCACAAGAAGGGAGGGGGATTCTAGATACACACGCTGCTGCACATGTGCTGAGTAAAGATCAAGTTTATCTAAGAGGTAATGATACGGACAAGTGTGGCGAGGGGGGCCTGCGGGCCCCCCAGGCTTAGTGCCCCGGTCACAGCTGTGACCCCTATAGCTACGCCACTACCCACAACTATTATGACCCAGATGAAAGAGATTTCATCCCACAACACAAACACATATATAACATACAGTGAAGGAAATAAGTATTTGATCCCTTGCTGTTTTTGTAAGTTTGCCCACTGTCAAAGTCAGGAACAGTCTAGAATTTTTAGGCTAGGTTAATTTTACCAGTGAGAGATAGATTATATTAAAAAAAAAAAAAAACAGAAAATCACATTGTCAAAATTATATATATTTATTTGCATTGTGCACAGAGAAATAAGTATTTGATCCCCTACCAACCATTAAGAGTTCAGCCTCCTCCAGAACAGTTACATGCTCCAAATCAACTTGGTGCCTGCATTAAAGACAGCTGTCTTAAATGGTCACCTGTATAAAAGACTCCTGTCCACAGACTCAATTAATCAGTCTGACTCTAACCTCTACAACATGGCAAGACCAAAGAGCTTTCTAAGGATGTCAGGGACAAGATCATAGACCTGCACAAGGCTGGAATGGGCTACAAAACCATAAGTAAGACGCTGGGTGAGAAGGAGACAACTGTTGGTGCAATAGTAAGAAAATGGAAGACATACAAAATGACTGTCAATCGACATCGATCTGGGGCTCCATGCAAAATCTCACCTCGTGGGGTATCCTTGATCCTGAGGAAGGTGAGAGCTCAGCCGAAAACTACACAGGGGGAACTTGTTAGTGATCTCAAGGCAGCTGGGACCACAGTCACCAAGAAAACCATTGGTAACACATTACGCCATAATGGATTAAAATCCTGCAGTGCCCGCAAGGTCCCCCTGCTCAAGAAGGCACATGTACAGGCCCGTCTGAAATTTGCAAATGAACATCTGGATGATTCTGAGAGTGATTGGGAGAAGGTGCTGTGGTCAGATGAGACTAAAATTGAGCTCTTTGGCATTAACTCAACTCGCCGTGTTTGGAGGAAGAGAAATGCTGCCTATGATCCAAAGAACACCGTCCCCACTGTCAAGCATGGAGGTGGAAACATTATGTTTTGGGGGTGTTTCTCTGCTAAGGGCACAGGACTACTTCACCGCATCAATGGGAGAATGGATGGAGCCATGTACCGTCAAATCCTGAGTGACAACCTCCTTCCCTCCACCGGGACATTAAAAATGGCTTGTGGCTGGGTCTTCCAGCACGACAATGACCCAAAACATACAGCCAAGGCAACAAAGGAGTGGCTCAAAAAGAAGCACATTAAGGTCATGGAGTGGCCTAGCCAGTCTCCAGACCTTAATCCCATCGAAAACTTATGGAGGGAGCTGAAGATCCGAGTTGCCAAGCGACAGCCTCGAAATCTTAATGATTTACAGATGATCTGCAAAGAGGAATGGGCCAAAATTCCATCTAACATGTGTGCAAACCTCATCATCAACTACAAAAAACATCTGACTGCTGTGCTGGCCAACAAGGGTTTTGCCACCAAGTATTAAGTCTTGTTTGCCAAAGGGATCAAATACTTATTTCTCTGTGCACAATGCAAATAAATATATATAATTTTGACTATGTGATTTTCTGTTTTATTTTTTATATAATCTATCTCTCACTGGTAAAATTAACCTAGCCTAAAAATTCTAGACTGTTCATGCCTTTGACAGTGGGCAAACATACAAAATCAGCAAGGGATCAAATACTTATTTCCTTCACTGTATTATGCTTTACATAAATAGATTAATCATAATAAACCGGAGGGAAGGAAAGTCTCTCATTAACGCAGCATGGGTGAAAGGTGTGTCATAATATTAAGTCCCATATTCTTAAGATACAGTAAGTTTAGAACCATAGGCACTTCAAGTTCGCACCGCAAGGAAGAATTCTCTGCCCTGTCAGAGCGACACATTACTCAAAGGTATACAGTAAAGCTGCTAACAAACACAGTCTAGACAGGATCTCACATTATAGGGTATCCATGACCAAACCGATAGGGAGACAAAAACTCCAATAAACCTAAAGAAGTCACTTCTTTTGTATAACTAACGTAATAATTTCAGCATTCCTAGGAAAGTAATGCAAAAGTCAAAATCGGGTTTAGATGACCCAGGCTTTCTGGAGATCCACTTATCACTTCTTTCAAATCTGTACAGAAAATAACCTTTTCACTGTCTACCACCCGCAGATGGGCCGGATTGACAAAGAAAAATGGATGACTGAAATCACGTAGTCTCCTCTTCACATGTCCATATGTGGAACATTTCTTTTGTAGTTCGTGTAATGACAGGGGGTAGGGAAACAGACAGTGAGCCCTAATCTACCCACCACTCGGTCCCTGCCTACTTGCAACGACCCGCCCTAGGCGACGGGGTACAACTGGGCGACGGTCCCTACGCTCAGTAGGTGCACGACAGACAAACAGACAAGGGGACACAAGCAAAGGGAAAGGGGGCAGTTGCCCACGGCAACACCATGAGCAACAAGAGAGGTGAACGAGCCGAGTCAAACCAGGAATGTACGAGGTACCAAATGCAGAGCAGGAGAGTAGTCAGTAAGCCGGGGTCAGTATGAAGGAAGGTCAAATAGCTAGGAGCTGCAGCAAGGCCAGGAAACCACACGAGAAGAATCACAAGCAAAGGAGGAACAGGAAAGGCAGGTATAAATAGACAGAGGGCGGGAGCTAGCTCCGTCTGGCCAGGCTGCGATAGGCTCTCCCACTCCTAAGCCTGCCATCCTGAGTGGTGGAAGATGGAGTCAGTCTCAGAGACATAGAACCAGGTCCAGACTGATTACCCATGGGCGTATACACAGAAGTTGTGCCTGGCAGATCCTTTACAGTTCGGCTGAAAAATCAGTTAACAAAGATATGGTAGTATTCTCAAAATGCAGATCCTGGCAAGCTGAAGAATTAAGTCTATATGTTTACAGTTGAGGAGACTGAGAAGTAAAGTAAGAGGTGCAGCTCCGGGTAGCAGATACCCGGTTATCCCTCTCCATCGCATATGCTGGGGAAATTGGCGTGTCGGAAATAGTTCCTGGAAGCATTTTTTAATGAATGCGCTTGGGTTAGAGCCCTTTCAATCATCTCCATGATCCAGACATTGTTGCGGTGTACCTATTTCTGCAGGTCATTACATTTTTGCTGCCGTAACTCAACCTTCTTCTTTAGTGCTGTAACCAGTCCCGGGAGAGACGTGTTGTCTTCAATTGAGGAGATGGGGTCCTCTGCATGATGCAATCTGCCTCGAAGCATCTGCACATCACAGTGGAGAAGGCGCAGAGAAGAGAAAGAAGCGGCGACATGTTGGGAGTCTGACACATCCTTCTGGGTTTCAGAGAAGAATTTGGCAACAGGATCATTTTCAGGATGTTTAGAATCACGGGTTTAGTGCAGGAGCTGCAGGTACGGAGGTCCTCCTATGTCGATGGTTGGCCACACCCACCAGCCACTACATATTTCAGTGGACAATAGAAACTTTTTCCATTTAATTTTGCATCCTCTCTCAGATAGCAGGCAGTAGTGACTAAAAAGAACCATCTCAGAAAGAAAGAGATGACTGAGAAGATACTATAGCTGGGAGTGGAGAGATGGTGTAGAAAATGGGTGGCCTCAGTGTAGTAGAGATATTGCCTTATTCTGCCCACCTTTTGCCATACTGTACCTGTACCTGTACATACTGTACCGGAGACTTCATATGAAGTTTTTTTAGTTTGTTCCACTGGCTGTTTGATAATGATTTAGGTGTCATAATAATAGGGGTGAGTAGTTACGTATTTAGTTCGTTTAGGCTAAATAATTGCAATGACTGTAGATCACTTTATTCACCTTTTCTGTTCATTGGTGCCAAAAGCCTAGATAAAACCCTTCATAATTCGTATAGGTTAACCAATGAACTCAGGTTTAATTTTATAAACTGCAACTGCTTCTACGGCAACAAGTCCACTTTTTTCATTGGACTGATTTCATTAACATGTTCATTCAGTTCTGAATTGGAAATTTCTGAATACAAACTCTGAGATCACGCAGCGGTTCTATAAAGCATTTGGTGGTCTCAGGTCACATACCCCTACCGATGTCATCTTCTGATATTTCTTAGTGACCTGAGGAAGGAGTTTCGACTACTACTATACAGATAATCACTATTGAAAATTGTGTTTTAAACAAATACTCATAATTGGATTTGGCTTCATGTTTTTGGAACTATTAGGGCAACACCTTCCTAGCAACCCTGTTTTTTCCTCACTTCTTCATATCCTTCATTATTTGAATTCACATTTGTTTATCCAGTGTCCTACTACAGGGAACCGCCAGCGTGCCCTTACATCTACTATGTGCCTACAATAGCCTTGTGCCTAGCTTTAGAAGCTTCACTTCTACTCATTATCAGCAATGGTTATATGGTTCCACACTATGGTACACACCCTTCCATATTTTCTCAGCATCTGATTAGACTTTTATGACAATCTCTTTAAATCGGTATTATATGTGTTACTTCAGCGATGAAGATCACATCCCGAAGTATTAAACATACAGTTGGACATTGGTACTAAATGTACTATGTAAATTAATTTACATTCAATATCATTTCTACCCTGTATTTAAAAATGTTATTTATTTATTATAATGCTAAGCACTATATGTGGGTTCTTGCCAAGTTTATGTTCCATAGATAATGGAAGCTTGTTGTTTACTAATACATTAAGGAAGAGAATTCGCATGTTGTTACTTCACATTTAATCTGTTAATTGGTTGATTATAATTGGGTTGAATTGCCATAGGGTGAATCCGCAGCAGAATCAACATCAAAAATGGCATGTAACACATGTAAATTTTGCTGAGGAATCACCATGGATTTCTTCTGCTACGTTTGGACCTATCCTTATACATCCCACAAGAAATATGCACCTGGTGTGTGGCTTTGTAGGGGATGTGCACTATCAATATCCGCTCAATGTCAGCTCCTCAAATGTTGATTGAAAAGGACTATTACTGTATGACAGATTTATTTAAAGACTGGAATATATAAATAGGTCGTCAAGTTAGTGCAGATGCCGACTGACTAGTCAGTAGGAAAAGTACCAATAGTGACTATGACATATGGACAAGAAAATTATGGGCAGATAATTATATGCCTACAATACATCTGGGAGTTTACACAAAGGTTTACACTGGTGAGATTTAATTTCTTATTTTTATATGTGAATACAGTGAAACCTCTTTGAGCGGACCATCCAAGATTGCACAGAAAACGGTCTTTTATGGGTTACGCGCTCTCAAAGAAAAAAAGTATACAGAATTCAGGTTAAAGTGTCTGCTGAAGTCAGCAAAAATGTACAGCACATAAATAAACACAAATAGCGATGAAAGAGTCTAAAAATATATATTTTATTATTTGTTTAACCCCTTCAGGACTGAGCCTGTTTTGGCCTCTAGGCCGATTTTTTCAAATCTGACGTGTTACTTTATGTGGTAGTAACTTGGGAATGCTTTTACCTATCCAAGCGATTCTGAGATTGTTTTCTCGTGACATATTGTACTTTATGTTAGTGAAAAAATGTTGTCGATAAATTCAATATTTATTTGTGAAAAACATCAAAATTTGGAGAAAATTTGCACAAAATTTTTCGAAATGTATATGTATCTGCTTGGAAGACAGATAGTAATACCACACAAAATAGTTACTAGTTCACATATCCCATCATTTTTGAACATCCTTTTATTTTTCTATGACGTTACAAGGCTTAGAACTTTAGCAGCAATTTCTCATATTGTAAAAATATTTCAAAAGGCTATTTTTTCAGGGACCAGTTCAGTTCTGAAGTTGCTTTGAGGGCTTATATATTAGAAAGTCCCCATAAATCACACCATTTTGAAAACTGCACCCCTCAGAGTATTCAAAACAGCATTCAGAAAGTGTTGTAACCATTTAGGCTTTTCAGAGGAATTAAAGCAAAGTAGAGGTGAAATATACAAATTAAATTTTTTTTTTCCAAAATTCATATGTAATAAAAAAAAATCTGTAACACAGAACGTTTTTCCCAAAAAATGCAACTCAATATTTATTGCCCAGATTCTGCACTTTTTAGAAATATCCCAGATGTGGCCCTAGTGCGCTGACAAACTGAAGCACAGGCCTCAGAAACAAAGGAGCACCTAGTGGATTTTGGGGCCTCCTTTATTTAGAATATATTTTAGGCACCATGTCAGGTTTGAAGAGTTCTTGTGCTGCCGAAAGAGTAAAAACCCGGCAAAAGTGACCCCATTTTGGAAACTGCACCCCTCAAGGAATCTTTCTAGGGGTACAGTTAGCATTTTGACCCCACAGTTGTTTTGCTAAATTTATTTGAGTTGGTGTGTGAAGATGAAAATCGGCTTTTTTTTATGAAAAAACATAGAAATTTGTAATTTTTACAAGGAATAAAGGAGAAAATGAACCCCAACATTTGTAAAGCAATTTCTCCCGATTACGGCAATACCTCATATGTGGTAAAACACTGCTGTTTGGACCCACAGCAGGGCTCAGAAGAGAAGGAGCGTCAATTGGATTTTGGAGCGTGGATTTTACTGGAATCGTTTTCAGTGCCATGTCGCGTTTGCAATGCACTGGAGGGACCAAAACAGTGGAAAACCCCCAAAAGTGACCCCATTTTGGAAACTGCGCCCCTCAAGGAATTTTTTTCTAGGGGTGTGATCACTTATTTAACGCCATTGGTTTTTTTGCAGAATCTTGTGGATATCTGGCGTGAAAAAGAACATTTAAAATTTTTCACAAATGCTCCATTTATAGGACATATTTTTCAGACACAGAGCATGCAAGTGAAGAAAAGCACCTCAACATTTATTGGCCCATTTGTACTGAGTAAAGAAATACCCCCAAAGTGGACCAAATATTTTGTGTGGATACATGGCAGTGCCTGGAAGTGAAGGAGCAGCATTAGGTTTTCAGGGCCCAAGCTTTGCATGAGACTCTGAGCCCCCATAATGATGGAAAACCCCCAGAAATGACCCCATTTTGATAACTACACCCCTCTAAGAATTTTTCTAGGGGTTTGATCACTTTTTTGACCACACATTTTTTTTGCAGAATCTTGTGGAAATGTGGCGTGAAAAAAACTATTTACAATTTTTTTCACCAATGTTTCATTTATAGGATAGATTGTTCAGAGCATGCAAGTGAAGAAAAGCACCTCAACATTTATTGGCCCATTTGTACCAAGTTCAGTGACAAATATGTTGTGGGAACACATGGCAGTGCCTGAAAGTGAAGGAGCAGCCTTAGATTTTCAGGGCCCAAGTTTTGCATGATTGGTTCAACATCCCCATTTGATCTTTGAAGAGACTCTGAGCCCCATAACGATGGAAAACACCCAGAAATGAACCCATTTCGAATACTGCACCCCTCAAGGAATTTATCTAGGGGTGTCATCACTTTTTTGACCGCACAGTTTTTTTGCAGAATCTTGTGGAAATATGGCGTCAAAGAACATTTTCAAATTTTTTCACAAATTCTAGGACAGATTTTTCAGATACAGAGAATGCAAGTGAAAAAAAGCACCTCAACATTTATTGGCCCATTTCTTCTGAGTTTAGAAATATCCTCAAATTGGCCCTAATCTGCTGTTGCTAGAAATATGGCAGGGCCAGAAAGTATTGGAATACCACAAGGATTTTGAGGCCTTATATTTACTTGGATGATTTTTGGGCACATGTCATGTTTGCAAAGGCCTAAAAAAATTGTGCAGATACTACACGGTATTACAAATCCTAGGTATTCATCTAGGGGTATAATGAGTATTTTTAGTTTTGTTATGGGGGATCTTCAATTTTTAAATGGTGAAATGGTTATGGTAAATCAAAGGCACGGTAATTGTAAATGGAAGAGACTATAATTATAAATAAAAGGGATAGATGAAAATAAAATTTAGGACTCCAGAGAGGTGTGGTATATCCGGAAGCACTCCTTTATACACAGTCCAGGTTGGGTGGGACAGGTGTTGCACTGGTATGTCGTTGTCACGGACACAGGGTATGTGGACCCACTAGAGTGCTCCGCGGTAGCGGGGAGGCAGCTGACCAGGTCACAGTCTATGCGAAAGTCTATGGCAGACAGTAATGCTTGGGTACCTGAAATAGTCCAGACGGTGGCTGTGGCTTTAGCACGGAAGGAGGCTGGTGCGGCAGGTGGCGCCAGACGTGGCGGGCAGTATCCGATGTAGCAGAAGACACTGGACATGGCAGAAGACACTGGACATGGCAGAAGACACTGGACGTGGCAGAAGACACTGGACGTGGCAAACGACACTGGACGTGGCAAACGACAGCAGGTGCAGTAGACACGACTCCAATGCTGGTAGGCACAGGAACTAGAACAATACGGAATACAGGAACGGGTAACAGGGCACGGGTAACAACTGGAACGGGGAAACACTAAGGGACCATTTCCGAGACAGACTGGGATAGACTAACAACGCTCAGGCAAGGATCAGAAGGCCTGGGGCCTTCTTATAGACCAGGAAATCATGTCAGTTGATGATGATGACGATCCTTTTGTGCGCGCGCTGGCCCTTTAAGGCCGCGTGCGAGTGCGTGCACCCTACGGGACACAGCAGGACAGAGCGGAAGTGAGCGCTGGCGTCTCCTAGGAAGGAGACAGGGGCCAGCGCTCACGAATCCATGGCTGCGGGCGTCGGGAGGTGAGTAAACCCGACGGCCCGCGGCCATGGAAGCTACAGCTCCATTTCTTGTTCATACTCTGAGACGTTCAGCATGTTTGTAGAATGGGTGGTGAGGGACGAATCCGGTTTGGATTCCGTTCTTCACTATCTGTATGATTTCTTATGTATTGGCCTGGCTGCGTCGCCTATGTGTTCAGTCCTTCTGCGCACTGTGGAGCAGTTTCTAGTCATTTTGGGATACCTTTGTTCCTGGACAAGATGGAGGGTCCGACATCTGTCAATACATTTTTGGAGATTGAGTTGGATTCCTTAACTATGGAATGCATGTTGCCGGAAGATTAGTTGCTGGACTTAATTTGTTGTATTCGGTCTGCCTTATCAGTAAAGAAGATACGGTTGCATCAGCTGCAATCTTTGTTGGACAAGCTCAACTTTGCTTGCAGGATTTTGCCCATGGGTAGGGTTTTCTCGCATTGCCTGTCCCAGGCGACAGTGGGAGTTTCGCGCCCTTTGCATTTTATTAGGTTGACTACTGGTCATAAAGCGAACCTCGATGTTTGGGATGAATTTTTGCAGTGTTACAATGGTCATTCAATGTGGATGGATCGGATGGTGTCGAATGTGGATTTGGAGTTGGTTACTGATGCTGCAGGTGCACATGCTTTCGGGCCTATTTTGCTGGAAAATGGTGTATTGGTGAATGGCCTCAGACGTGGAAATTGGCTGGATTGACCAGGAACCTGGCTTTGCTGGAGCTTTTCCCTATTGCGGTGGAAGTGTGGGGTGACGAGCTCCAAAATAAACGGGTACATTTTTTATGTGATAGCATGAGTGTGGTTCATTGTGTGAACACGTTGTCTGACAGTTCTCCTTCTATTTGTTGCGTCATTTAGTGTTGAAATGTTTGAGCTTTAATGTGTGGATTTGTGCTTCTCATGTGACGGGTTTACAGAATTTTGCGGCTGATGCTTTGTCTCGATTTCAGTGGGATCGGTTCCGGGAGTTGGCGCTGGACGCGGAGCAAGTGGGTTCCGATTGGGCTCGTTCGCTTTTCACCATAGCCTTGGATCAGCGGTGAATTTGGGGAGGGAGTCCTTGGCTCCTGGCACGTGGGATAAGTATTCTGCAGTGTGGGATTTGTGGGGGACTCTGGAAGCCTTTGTAGGCAGCTGTAATTCTGATGATGACCGTGTGGTTCTGGTGCTGTATATGTTGGGTAAGGCTGGTGTGGATGGTTCATCGGTATTGGTGGTGAATGGTCGGATGGCTGGACTTGCGTTTTAGTTCAAACTGATGGGGCTGCGAGATGTTACTAAGGATTTTGTGGTGCGTCAAGCTCTCCGTGGGTATAGGAGGGGAAAGGTAATGCGGGATTGGCGCCGGCCTGTGTCTTTTGATTTGCTTGGTGGTTTACTGGATTCATTGGGGGCAGTTTGTGCATCCGATTAGGAGTGTTGCTTGTTTAATGTGGCTTTCGTTACGGCCTTCTTTGGGGCTTTTCGGATTTGTGAATTGGTAAGATTATGACGGTACATGGGGGTTTGCAGCTTTCAGATGTGTGTTGTGAACCTGGTGTGGTGCGTTGCTGCTTGCGGAAGTCCAAGACTGACGTTAATGGGAGGGGATTTGTGATAGAATGGCTGGGAGTGCCTGGTGTGCGGGAATGCCCTGTGAAGTTGGTCGGCCTTGTCTGTTTATCAGTTTGTTAGCATTTTTCAGGTGTCTGGTTAAGTGCGGTTTGAATACGAAGGACTTCGAGTCAAATTCCTTTCAAATTGGTGCAGCTACCGATGTGGCTCGGTGGAGGGTGGCAGAGGATGTAGTGCGTAAGATTGGGAAATGGGAGTCGTGTCGATATGAGGCAACAGTGCTAATGAGTTTTTATTAAACAGCATTTTTCCATAAAAAAATATTTTTCATATTCTATTTAACCATTTCAGCATTGTTTCGTTTAGTTCCAGAATTATATTCACCAACCAAAAAGCCAGGAAGCGCAGTGCTAAACGTTCCCTATAGATAGGAGAGGGATACAGTACATGGAGCTGTGAAATAAAATAGATTTTGCCCATAAATTTACTCCAATTTCTGGCATAAATTTTAGTAAACCTGTCCCCGCCCCTCCAATTAAACACCAGCCACTTTTTTTTTTACAATGGGGACAGTAGGGAAAAAAAACAGCAAAAAGTCACAAGTTAGAAAACTTGTGTAAAGCAGTTCTAAAATTCCCCCAAATTGCATAAATGTTACGAGAATAATTTGTAGAGAACAAATTGCTCAACCCACAATTGTGCCCATAGAACATTACTCATACTGAATACTGATCAGTACATAATGTACCACACATCTCAGACAGGTATCTGACTCCAGTCTATCAAGAGCAAAAAGTCTTAGGGTATATGCACACGACAACGGAAAATACGTCTGAAATTACAGAGCTGTTTTCAGGAGAAAACAGCTCCAGAATTTCAGACGTTTTTTACAAGTGCACGCGTTTTTCGCGGCATCTTTTACGAACGTAATTGGAGCTGGTTTTCATTGGAGTCAATGAAAAACTGCTCCAATTACGTCCCAAGAAGTGTCCTGCACTTCTTTGACGCGGCCGTAATTTTGCGCGCCGTCTTTTGACAGCGACGCGTAAAATGACAGCTCGTCTGCACAGAACATCGTAAGACCCATTGCAAGCAATGGGCAGATGTTTGCCGACGTATTGGAGCCGTCTTTTCAGGCGTAATTCGAGGCGTAAAACGCCTCCATTACGCCTGAAAATAGGTTGTGTGCACATACCCTTAGGGGTCAGTATTCAATAAAATATAAACAACTGTCCTGAATTAGCTTATTTCTAGAAATCTAATTCTTTAGGACTTCCTTTGCATTTGTGTCAATGTTTATCTAGATTCATTTACATTTTTTCTCTTGAACGTGTCTCTTACTTAGAACACGTACCCAATAAATGTGACTAACAGAGTCAGAGAACATGTTTCACACAAAAGTGTATTCGGTTTTTAAATAATATTTATATAGCACCAACATATTCAGCAGCACTTTACTATTTAAGTAATAAAAAAATTAAAATGACAAGTGATCAAAAAAAATTAAACAATAAGACAAAAAAAATTAAATTAAAAAAAGAGATCCCTGCCCATAAGAGCTTACAATCTAAATGGAATGGGTGGAGTGATAATAGTTACACAGACAAAATGTTGTTGACAATGGGAATATATATAAAGCTACATAAACCAGTCACCCAACCAGTATCCGAGCCAACATGAATATAATGCGACAACGAGAGCTGGTTGAAGACAGAGTGGACTGGAGAGGTCGGCAACCAGATAAGGTTGTGTATGAGCCATGGACTATGATTCTAACTAAAACAAATGTTATGTGACATAAGTCTCCTTAAATGGAAAGTGTCGCTAGAATTTTTTATTTTTTTCAGTTAAACAGTTAGTATATAAATGATTACACATTGTTTTAATTTTTTTGATTTTTTTCACAAGTCAGGAAATATTATAAATTAGATTCTAATTTATAACATTTCCATGTGCTGGTCACTAGAGGGAGCAATTCCCAAAATTGCAGCATTGCATCCTGGCTAGTGCGAGGAGAAAGGAGGGGGTTGAATATTCGAACCTCCTACACTGTGTGCCACCATTTTCTGAGCGAATGCACAGTGTAGGAGGATTAGATACAGTGGTAATCAGACAGTATAACACTAACATACACACACATCACATACACAAACATAACTTACCTGCTCCTGCCCCCGCTGCCGCCTCCGCTCCTAGTCCTTGCGTCTACGCTGACTTCAACATATGGCCGGAAGCTGCGACCGGAAGTCGTCATCTTACTGTCCGGCCATGGCTTCCGGTCCACATGAAAATGGCGCCGGATGTCGCTCTACCAAAGACCTTCCTTTTGGTCTGTGTGGGAGCGGCGCATGCGCTGTTCCCACACGGACGGCTTGCGCTATAGTGAATGGAACGGCTCCCATTCGCATTCTCTATGGGGATGTATGTGCCGTATTCCATCTCTGTATGTGTCGTTAATCGACACATACAGAGATGAAAAAAAAATGGCAGCCCCCATAGAGAAGTAAAAGAAATAAAAAATAAAAAAGTACAACACAAAAACACAAATACATTTTATTTTAATGACATACTAAAAGCAAAATTATATAGAATTTATTTTTTTTCGTGACACCTTCCCTTTCACCGTTTCCCAATCAATGACATGCCGGTATGTCATGGAGCAGGAGGGGATGAAGTTTGGAGAGGGCTCACACGGTTCCTGGCCGTTTAACTAGTTAAATGGCGTGGTCAATTGCATCATTTAAACCTTTAGCTCAGACAACTCAACAGCTCAACAGCTCTCCTGCAACACGATCGAGGAACGCCGATGGTTGTCATGGCAGCCAGGGGGCCTATTGAAGACCCCCCAGGTCAGAATTCTGTTTGCCTCTGCTAGGCCATGGCTCCGGCAGGGCTTAGCAGAAGCCTGTAAAAATGACAATAAACTGCAGTGTATTGTACCAGTGATCTAACGATAGCTGGTTCAAGTGCCCTATGGGGACTAATAAAAAACATAGTGTAAAAAAAAAAAGATTAATACATTTTTCAGGAGTAAAATAAAAAAAATATTGAAAATTTAAAAAAAAACACTTTTCCTATTTTTCCTCAAGCACGATGTAGAAAAATGAAAAAAATATATATAAAACACAATTGGTATCACCGCGTCTGTAAAAGTTCGAACTATTACAATATACCATTATTTAACTCACACAGTAAACGGCATAAAAAATAAATACATTTTAAAATGCCCGAACAGTTGTTTTTTTTTGGGTCACCGTAGCGCTAAAAAAAAAGAATTTAATAAAAAAAGTGATCAAAAAAATGTATGTAACTAAAAATGTTCCAAAAAAATCACTACAGCTTATCCTGCAAAAAAATAAGTCCTTACACTGCTCAATCAACGAAAAAATAAAAAAACGTTATTGCTCTCAGATTGTGGTGAAACAAAACTAGAATTTATTTTTTTAACAAATAGTTTTTTTCTTTTTAAAAGTAGAAAAATATATAACAAAAAAAAACTATATAAATTTGATATCACCGTAATGATATTCAGTCGCATAATAAAGTTAAGTTGTCGTTTTTACTGCACGGTGAAAGCCGTAAAACCAAAAACACAACAGCGGAATTGAGGTTTTTCCCAACTCCACCCCACAAATATTTTTTTTTGCCGTTTCCCAGTACATTATATGGTACTTTAAATTATTCCAATAGAAACTTCAACTCCCCCCGCAAAAGCTAATCCCTTTGAGCACTATTGACGGAAAAATGAAAAAGTTATGGCTCTTGGAAGGCAGGTAGTCAAAAACTCAAAGACCCAGACATTTTTCGTTTTTACGTTTTAAGAGTAGCAACACACACAGCATGTTTAGGGCCGATACGCCTTGTCAAGCTGCACAGCGTATCCACTCTGAACACCGCAGGGAATGCAGTCTGTTTCTTCAGGCAAGCTTTCCGCTGCAGAAAGCCATGCCGGAAGACAAAAAAAAATTTTAAAAATAAAAACACCTTCATACTCCAACTCTTCTGTGCGTAGTCTGGCTTCCTGGGATGACATTGCAGGCCATGTGACCCGCTGCAGCCTGTGATTGGCTGAAACGGTCATATGGGATGAAATGTCATCCCAGGAGGACGGACTGGAGAAACAGGGTAGGTATAGGTTTTGGGGTTTTTTCTTACTTGCTATTTTTGCGGCGGATTCGCTGTGATTCTGGCGCGAATGTCGCAACACACACCACTTTGTTGCGGGTTTAAGCCCCCATTGAATGCAATGGGGAAAACCTGCAACACAAGAGCAGCGATTCTGCAGCATGTCAAAAAAATCTGCACCGCAGGTCATTTTAGGTGTTTTTTTTTTTTGCGTCTTTTTTTCTGCTGTGTGGGGTTGAAATTTGTTGAAGTCTCACCCACACTGCTGCTACTGTAATAAGCTGTTGATTTTCCGCAATGAAATCCATTGCGGAAAATCCGCAGTGTTTACGCCTAGTGTGTTCCTACCCTAAAGGGTTAAAGAAAGTAATTATTATAGCACGCTTAAAACTAGAACGGTTAGGGGCACACGATGCGTATTACATGCAGCTTTGAAGCGGTTAATTGCGTGCAGCAAAACGGCAGCGTAATACAGTACCAGAAAGTCAATGAGATCCCGGGAAATCTCACGTACACGCTGGAGTATTTTTCTGCACATAAATTGACCTGTGGTGCAGATTTTAAAATTCACAGCATGCCAATTTATTTTGCGTTTGCGCTTGTGAATTGTATCTGCCTAGTGCTGAGGAAAATTGCACCAAAATCCGCAGAATGAAAACGCGCCAAAAAAACCCATCAAAAGCTAAAAACCGCACCGAAAAACGTACGATGCGGTTTTTTACCTGAGATTTTCCTGTGTATTGCTGCGGTTTTAGTGCATATTTTCCACAGCAAAATACGCAATGTGTGCATGTAGCATTAGAAGCAAGACTTAGGTTACGTCCACATGGTTCAGAAATTGTGGATCTGCAACAAATCTGACCCAGAATCTACAAAGGAATCTGCAAACAGAAGAGCATAAAAAAAAAAGACAGAATATCTGCAGCAATTATGCTACATGTGAATGTAGCCCAATGGTCTGGAACAGTGAGATCCAGAGTATGGGTATCCTGCAGAGAGGATGTTAAAAGGGAAGAGGAGAGTTAAGCAAAGCGCACCAGTGGGCTGGTAGATAAAGATGAGAACAGAGATGCATAGTTGCCAACATTTTTTTTCCTGGGACACTTAGGCCTCATGCACACGACCATAGTGTTTTTCTGGTCCGCAAATTCCAGGACCGTGTTCCGTGAAATGTCATCCGCAGTTCATCCGTATGTCCTCCGCAGTTCATCCGTATGTAATCCGCAAAATGCGGATGAAAAAAAAAAAGCCTAGGTAAAACATGATGACGACAGAACTCATTCCCGGTCGTCGCCTAGCAACACTTCCGCAAATTCGCAAAACTGCGGATGACACACGGAGGTGTATCCGCAATTTCCACGGGCCCATTGACTTCTATTGGCATGTCCGTAGCGCATTTGCGGCCCGTAATAAGACATGTCCGGAGTTTCTGCGGCACGGATGTGCGGACATGCGGAGAGCCGTGAAAACACGGATAGTGGGTATGGCCACATAGAAATGAATGGGTCCGCAATTAACCCGTGGATTTGCGGTGGAATTGCGGACGCAAAAACACGGTCGTGTGCATGAGGCCTTAGGGTATGGTGTATTTGGTGGGTGTGTCATATGGGGGGTGGCTTGTCTGGTGGGTGTGGCTGGTGGGCTTCACTTTCTTTCCAGCATTTATACCTACAAAAATTTCTGCACTAGTTTGGCTGACAACTACTATGGTGGCCGGTATCCCTCTGGATAGCTAGTTGTTTAAAACAGGCAGATGAGGTCTCACTTTATCACTAGGGCTAGGTGATCTGTTCTGACCACTACTGGTAGCGTAAAAACCAGCGTAGATAGTGCCACACTCAGTGACCCTTGCAGATGGTGCGCTACACTGCCCCTTGTAGATATTGCCACGCACCGCTTCCTGTAGATGGTGCCCCATACACACACTCCTGTAGATGGTTCCACACCCCCCCTGTAGTAGGTGCCGCACACACCCCCTGTAGATGGTGCCGCACACACCCCCTGTAGATGGTTCCACACACACCCCCTGTAGATAGTGCCACACACACCCCCTGTAGATGGTGCCACACACACCCCTCTGTAGATGGCTCCATCTACAGGGGGGGGGTGTGGCACCATTCCCATCCCCCTACTCAGTAGATAGAGCCATTGTGGCTACCTCTAGGAGGGGAATCCCCAACCAGACTGTTGCCGTCACTCTGGTGTGAGATTTCGCTGCAGGATGTGCCCCTGTCATCACTGTCCTTATATGGACAGTGAAATCAGTGGCTGACGCCCTGCGGAATCACCGAACAGTGCGTCAGCAACGCTTTGGCCGGAGATTCCAGCGCTCCATGAGGAGTGAATGGCAGAGCAAGAAGCGGATCGTTTCCACCTCGTATTCAATTTTATCTGGGTCCTGAGGACGCATACACAATTGAATTTAGCAGTTGCCGGGACAAGTCGGGACTGTTGGCAAGTATGGAGATGTATGGTGGTGCAGCATTGTGGAAAGCTTTGTAGAATCGTAGATTTTATTTCTGCAAGAAACAGATAAATAGTGTACAACAAAGAATAGAAGTGTTAGTAGAAGAGTGAGAGAAAGCAAGTGCGAGATCAACTTGACCGCTGTGTTCATGATGGAGTAAAGCAGAGCCAGTTTGTTTAGTAGAATGGGAGCAACAGGGCCACGGCGCGTCGGGGGAGGAGCGGCTTGACCGGGTGGGGAGACGCTGCGCATTCGCCAAGAGGCGGAGTCCGGAAGAAGCGCCGGACGAAGGGAAGGTGAAGGAGCGTTTGCCCGCCCGTCCACCCTGTGGAGAAGGCAGAGGAGGGGACATTAAGGGGGAGATTCATGTTGTTATGGGAATCTGTCGGCAATTGTTGGCTGCTTTGCGTTCAGTACAATGTTTAAAAAAAATAATAATAATAATTATAAAAAATAGATTAGAAAATTTAAAAAAAAAGGGAGGATAAGAATTGGGAAAGAAATGGGAAATGCAAAACTACGCCTGAACATTGGTGTTAATTTAAGATTTGTACTTTGTGTTGGTGGGTGTTACGCTGGTTTACTGGTTCTGATTGTATGGGACGGAGTAGCTTGTATTGGGCTATTCTGATGGTGGGATTGGTGGGGGTTGTGTGGTTTTTGTCAAGGCAGGGGGTTAGTCAGCATGGGGGTGTGGTAGGCTGAATAAAGGGAGTCGGAGCGCATTCTCACTCAGTCGTAAACTGGGTGGGGCATGAAGACCATCCCTTTCCGGGTAAAATGTTTAATTTTATGTTAATTATGTTAATTTATGATTGGTTTGGATAACAGGTTATGTTATATGGCTGGCTAACATTTTTTGGAGTATCTGTACGGATGTACAGAGAGTGGCCAAGGCAATTTATTAATTACAACCTGAGTTTTATTCCAACATATGTCTGAGTATTTATTTAGGTTGGTTAGTTAATAAAGGAGCAAGTTATCCCATCCACCGGTCATTCCAATGAATAGTGAGTTACAGTAGTTGAGGCGAGAAATGATTAGGGCCTGGATTAGTCTTTTAGCAGTGTCAGTGAAGAGGTACTGTAGGGATGGATACGCAAGATGTTTTTTAGGTGAAGGCCCTATGAACACGTTTAGCATCTATGTCAGGAGCTTTGCCGACATGCACGCTAACCATAGGGCATAAAAGTGGTCTGAATGGGGCCTTAGCTTAGTTCTATGTTTGAAGTATGCACTTCTATAGACTTCTAGATTGCATTCCAGGGGTGGACATATAGCCTGTGCAGCTGCAAAGGGGTCCACTATATCCGCAGAAGGTTTTAACCTCTTGCCGCCACGGAACAAGTTGTAGTTTTTCACAGCGCCATTTATTCTACCATATAATGGATTGGGAAATGGAATAAAAATTTGTGGAGTGTAATGGGAAAAAAAAAGGCAATTGTTTCAGGGGTTTTGTTTCTACGGTGTTCACCGTGCGGTAAACCAGTATACTGCTGCTCTTGCAAACCCTCTCCCCGGTAATTCCCCAACAGTCAATATTTATTTTAAAATATGGGTAGGTCAAAGATGTGGGTATGTGGGCCCAAGGGCACACACGCATGCTGTTTTTGCACAGGGGCACTCAGTTGTGTGTTCAACACCGTTCTATTCTAGGAGCATATCTAAGGGTTTCCAGATAGACTAGAGTATAGAGAATTCCTGCTTAGGAATAAAAAGTTCCGTTTTCCTGCATAAATTAGCGCTACTGTATTTATATCTTAGAGATTTTAAAACATTTTTGTAGTATATGTCATTTCCCCATGAACATGATTTTGACACCTTTGTGTAATACAATATTTTCCAACGTTAACTTTACATTTGAAGAACACCAATTTCTAGGATAGGCGGTCCTCTAGTGGTGAATATGAGAATTGCAATAAGACAAATATTTATGTACATGAGGAAGAGTGGTCTGTGGCTTTTAACCTCTCCACTACTACGCTATTGTTTCTGTGAAAAAAAAAAGGAAACTTTGAGGAGCGGAAACAAATGGAAACCAACTGCAACGGAAGTATTACCATTGAAATCAATGGTAATGCAAACGCAATGTATACTTTACGTTCATCTGTTCCTCTGACGGAATGGATGAACGGAAACCCCAAAAGAAACTCGACGCAGATATGAACAGGCCCTTCTGCAGTATATATAGAATGTCAATATGCTTTTTGTACTTTTCATTCTAGTCACATACCATGCAACATGTTGGTCACAAAATGTATTGATTTTGTCAAAAAAGGACCTGCCCGTCACGTGGTTAGCTCCACTTTCCCAGGCTCCGCCTAGCGCACTCCCGCTCTGGTACATACTATTATGGCACTGCAGTAGATGTTTCCATATGATCAGCAGGTGAGGTGTTTGGCCACCATTCTGCAAACGTTGTTGTTATTTTTCGATGTCTTTGTGTCAGAAATATTGCATGCTCACCCGTCGATGTATAAAACAACAAAACTTAAATGTTACCATATAATCTAGCTTGATGGACATATCTGGATGATATCGCAAACTTCTTAACTACATTTATATTTACAGATATAATACAATACAATATTTCATTATAGAATATGATTTTACCTTTATTTCCGGTCTATAAATAGAAATCTTGCCACATATGCTTCTAAAATGAACATTATTGTATATTTATTATTAGTATTAATATTATTATTTTTTATGCTGGAAAAAAACAAACTCAAACATAAGACCTGTCCTACACAAAGACATTTTATAGCACAACGGATTGATTTTTAACGACAGCTGCAGTCCATAAGATTGCATGCAACTCAATGTATTAATATGGACTGTAGCTAAAATCAATCAGTTGCGCTACAAAAATTCTCAGTGTAGTCCTGGCCTAAAAGGTCAGGTATAAAATCACAGAAATAAATATGGTGCTGTCCATAGCAATTCATCAGAAGTTTGTCTTTATTGTCTAACTTAACAAGAGGACAGGTGGAAAAACAAGTTGCTATGAACAACACCACTTGCACAATGTTAATATTTGACCCTCACCTTTTTCAGAAGAAACAAAAAAAAACCACTGTAGCCATTGCTTACATAGCCATTGCTTACATAGCCATTGCTTACATAGCCATTGCTAAGTAAGGTGCGCATGAATATTAATAAGGTTATTAGGCACAGATGCTGCACAGTAACTATTATGTGAAGGGTGGTAAAGGCGGCAAAGATGAAAAGGGCGCCATAATATAAATTATCAATCCCTGCACCAAGCGTCTTTGAGATAGAAACGCATACCCCCTGACATTTGCAAGACAATTTTAAACTCTGCCCCAATCCACCCAAGAAAGCCCACACATCATCCCAGAAACACACACTTTTAGGCACATTTACAAAGCTCCCCCCATTTAATGTCCATTTAGCAGGACGGTCTTGTGAAAAATGGGATGGTTGGGAGGTATAGAAATGGGATGAGGGTATGTGTTCCCCCAAAAGTTAAAGGCTATGTACACCTTTGAAACAATATTTTTTTGTGTGTTTAAGCAACTTTCTATATCACTTTTACTAAAACATTTTTTTTTACTTTTAGGCCGGATTCACACGAGCAAAAGGCCCTTAACAGCTCCGTGTGTCATGATCATATGGTGCAAAATCACGCAGCCGCCATCATTATGACACTCTGTTTGTATGTTTGTAAACAGAAAAGCACGTGGTGCTTTTCTGTTTTCATTCATACTTTTCACTGCTGTTGCGCGAATCACGCGCATCCCACGGAAGTGCTTCTGTGCGGTGCACGTGGTTTTCATGCACCCATTGACTTCAATGGGTGCGTGATGCGCGAAAAACTCACAAATATAGGACATGTCGTGAGTTTTACGCAGCGGACACCCGCTGCGTAAAAATCACGCACTGTCTGCACGGCCCCATAGACAATATAGGTCCGTGCGAGGCGTGTGAAAATCACGCGCGTTGCACGGACGTATATCACGTTCGTCTGAATAAGCCCTTAAGATACAGGTTCTATGTATCACGTATATATGGAATCTGTATAGTTTTCTGTCAGCCGATTCAATTAGTTCAGCTGAACCGATGGCTTAGCTGAGAGCGGGTCATGTCTCTGACACACAGGATCCAGATAATATCGATCACATCTAAGTAGTGATTTTGAAAGTTGCCTAAACACAAAAAATACATTAATTTAACAATGAAAGACATTGCTTACAAAGGTGTACATAGCCTTTATAGTTTTCAGGGGTTCGTACATGGGAATAAAATTGGGAATCGCTACAATTTTTGTTAATCAAGTATATGAAAGGATAGGCACACAATACGGGTCATTTTAAAGGAACATATGTGGAGATATTTGGAGTTCATATTTGGGGCTATTACGCATTACATTTTGGATATCTGGCATAACCTTTCAGTGAAATAATTTTACATTGATGGAACACATTTACTCAAGATAAATAAAAAACACATATGGCTACGTTCACACATCGCATATTTGGTATTTGTTGAGAAATTTTAGTTGCAGAATCCACACAAATTCCACAACAAAGCACACTGCATTGAAAGTGAATAGTATTTTAACAAACCCCATTCACTCACAACGTAAAAAAAAATCCATAGCAGACTAGACATGCTGTGGATTTTCAAATCCGCCACATGTCCTATCTGTTGCGGAAATGCTGTGGACTGTCACATCGGATTTCGTTCATTCATGCAAAGCGTGAAATCCGCGGCTACATCATTAGCAAAATCCGCAATGAAATCTGCATGGAAACGCACGCAGATTTCATTGCGGATTTTGTTGCAGATTTGTAGGTCGGTTCCACTGTGTAAGTCCCCCTGCACACGACCGTGCTGGCAATCACGGTCAGCGATTACGTCACAGCCGGCCGTGGACAGCCACCCGCATATGCGGGCCGTGCTCCCATAAAAAGTATGGGAGCACGGTCCGTAAACAGCAAAAAATAGGACATGACTAGGTTTTGCGGAGCCTTTCAACGGCACAGACACCTTCCCGTAAATATACGGGAAAGTGTCAGTCGACCATAGAAATAAATGAGTCCGTAATTACGGACGAAATCTATGGTTGTGTGCATGGTGCCTAATTTGTATGCTGTGTGTGAACCCAGCCCATAAAAACTCTACATTCTAAAAGAAACTACATCAGGAAACGGTCATATAACAATTAAAAAGGAACCTCATACTGTATTCAAGATATTTTTAGCATTCTATTAATTCTCATCCCTTTAGGAAAATAATGACATTTAAAAATTCAACAATTAAAAGTTACAAATTCTGATGACCATGGATGATCATTAACAGACTGTATGTGGCTATTGGTGACAGAAAATATTTTTAATTTAAAAAATAAATTTTTGGGAAAAATGTTTTTGGGTTTTTAAAAAAAAAGTCATCTGAGCTCATTAAAGTGAGACCAATAAATCACTTGCTAATTTTAACATGTCATAGTTTCTCATTGTTTTCAAAACTTGGGTTTACATAATCTCCCAGTTCACTAGTTATAGCAACGTCTGTAGGAATTGCAAGTTCTGTATGGTTAAGCGGAGGCCAGTCAGAGTCTTTTGACAGTAAGCGTTGTAGTTTCTTATATGGACTCTTCGATCTATAGTTGGTCAGACTTTTCAGCAAGTTCCAGAGCGTCCTGCTTTCAATTAGGGTTTCCTGGAAAAGTAAAAGTGTTTTACTTAAAGAATTATTCTGTTATTTAATAAAGGAGTTTAGGGAGATTAAAAAAACGGGTCTCGCTTTACAGAAACAGCACCCTGTACATGGGCTGTGTCTGGTATTACCATTCATTGAATAAGGCTAAACGTCAATACCTGACCCAGCCATGGACAAGAATGATGCCTACTGTGGAAAAAAGCAATCCCTTTTTACTCATCTCATACCACCCTTTTAAGGCCAGGATCACACACATAGTTTTGATGTGGTTTTTGGCTCAGTTTTTTTCTTTTAGCTAAAGCGAAAAGTGGATCCAAAATGGAGGAAAGGTATAAAGAAAAGACTGATGAATCTCATTTTGTTAGTGTTTTTTTAAATAAACACGGAGTGGACACAAAGACAAAAACTGCATAAAAACTGTGTGATCCTGGACATAAAAGGGTGATATGAGATTAGTAAAATGGTATTGCTAAAACAAAAGCAAAATCATGTTTTATTAGGTCCGATACTTAAAAAAATTTTTTTTTTGTAATTTTTTTTTTGTTTTAAAGGTCTCTCTTTTTTATTGCAGACATTTAATTTATGTCTCATGCAAATATATTTTACACATCATTCCCTCACCTTTTGTCCATTTTACTGACCAGTAAAATGGACCGCCCCTCTGATGAAAAAATGAAAAATTTATGTACAACAACAAAATGCAATGTTGCTGTAGGTCGTCTTTTTTTCTTTATTTTTGCATGACTAGTTGTAGATTTATAGGAACCATTTTCAGGAAAATTTATATATCATTCAGTTTATTTTATGAGAAAAATATTTAAAACGGTTAAAAAACAAAAATGTTTCCGCCAGAGTTGTTATTTCACAGGGAATACAAGTATTTACTAAAACAGACATGTCCCGTGAACTCACAGGTCCTCCAAAGGGTGTGTTCACATCAGGGTCGGACTTTCGTTTGAAGTTTCCGTCGGAGGAACCCATGAATGGAAAGCCAAACGCAAACCTTAGCTTCCGTTTGCCATACCATTGATTTCAATGGTAATGCTCCCGTTGCAGTTGGTTTCCATCTGTTTTGATTTCGTAATGTTTCTATTTTTTTTCGTGGAAACAATAGCGTAGTCAACTACGCTATTCTTTCTGCAAAAAAACCAGAAACTGTACGAAACGGAAACAAACGGAAACCAACTGCAACGGGAGCATTACCATTGAAATCAATGGTATAGCAAACGGAAGCTAAGGTTTATGTTTGGCTTTCCGTTCATCGGTTCCTCTGACAGAAAGGTCGAACAGAACCGATGAAAGGAAGCTGATGTGAACAAACCCTTAAATAAACTGATTGTCTAAACTTTCCAAAGGCAAATTTGCAACTGTATGGTAGCTATAAAAAAACAAAAACTTTCCAATTCTGACATTTCACAGTTAAGCCATGGCAAGGCTTGTCACTTACCTCAGAAACATATGAAAGTGATAATATAATGAGCAGCATAATTATTATAGAACCTCTCCACAGGAGGGGGGTACATACAAGCTGCAAGAAAAAAAACAACAAATAATTACATTCCATGCATCACAAATAGATTATTATGAAAAGTAAGCAAATATAGAAGGTGTAACTGCAGGTGTCCCCAGCACATGAAGCAGTATATTCTATATAAATATGTCAGTACTTACTTCCATAGCAGTGTATAAATTAGAAATATTTGCAAATAGTAGAAAAAGAGACACTGCAACCTGGACTAGAATCACAACTACAAATATATCTGGAAGAGAAGAAAACAATTTACCAATTATTTCCTATACAATCAAGTGCATTGATTAACCTTACATTCCAGGCAAGGTCTTAAAATACAGTTTTAGCCTGGTCACCCACCGCATAAAGTCTTAAGCACCATTCACGTCATGTTTTTGACCTATGTTAAATGTATACACAGGGAAAACCTCCCTACTGTATATGTTAAAGGTAGGCTGTGGCAGATGCCTAACAGTGGCATCCACCACCCATAAACTACTATGGCAATCGTTTAATGGATATGTAATCCAGTTGCATCGCTAGTTCCATGCATCCTGGCCCCTACCTTGTGATTTTTGGCCTGGTGCCCCGGATCTCCGGGTGACTGACACATTTAACTGTATCTGCGTCCTCAGGAATTGAATTCTCCGGCAGAGCCGGGAGCTATCAGCTGAGCTCCTTGCCTTGTGATTCACTAGACTACAGACCACGTTAGGCCTGCAGCCTAGAAGACGCTGGGACAGGTTCCCTGCGCAGGCCGGCACGATGACGCCACTGGATCACACTGGCCTACGCAATGGTCCAGTCTCGACGTCTCAAGGGCTTCGGAACCGAGGAAACAGACTCTGCCGCTCCGTTCGTCGTAGGAATGGGGCTAGTGGAGTATTTATTTTTATTTTTTTAAAATTTGTATCGTCTACTGGGGGCATCATCTACAAAGGAAGGCTCTGTGGCATAATCTACAAAGGGGGGGGGTGTAGAACTATCGACAGCTGGGTAGATATGCTGACTCCGAGATATATATCTATTTCGGGTGGGGGTATACATATGGCTTGAGGCTTGTGCCCCTAAACTTTTAAGACCCTCGCAATGCCCCATACGTAATCTAAATAGACAAATTCAGCGATGTGATAAGGGCTTTCCTCAGTGGCATACCTCCAATGGAGACAGACCACGCCACTGCTATGTGGCACAGGGACAAGGGGCCCAACCGCAGCCCGATTAATGACGACCAGGCCCCTGAAACTATATCCGTGTCCTTAAGGTGCTATATGTGATATTGTTGTTTTCAGGGGCAGAGTGTGAGGAATTGCAGCATAAGTGAGGAGTAGATCACATCTGGGCAGTAAACATTGCATAGAAGAAGATCGGGAGAAGTCGTCATGGCAGTCTGGTGTCCTAATTCCCGTTCTTCATTTGGTCCAGTCAGAGAAGATCTCATTTGCAAGCCACTACATGTAAATATTTATTCTGCCATTGACTGCGTCTGATCAGTACTGCAGTCACCCGTTTGGTCTACAGCGTGATGATGGGTGTAAGGGATCGGGAGGGAGGGCAATTCTGACTTTTGCTACAGGGCCCTATGATTTCTATGTACAGCCCTGGCTTTCATTCATCATGATAGTAAGTGGTGGACACTCTTGTCATGCAAGTCCACTAAAATTTGCTGGAGAGATCCACAGATATCTTTTAAGGGTATGTTCACACGGCGGGGGTCCGTAACGGCTGAAATTACGGGGATGTTTCAGCCTGAAAACATCCCCGTAATTTCAGCCGTAACGGCATGTGCAGGCGCTTGAACGCCGCGTCCATTACGGGCGTAATTAGCGCTGCTATTCATTGGAGTCAATGAATAGCGGCTCCAATTACGGCCAAAGAAGTGACAGGTCACTTCTTTGACGCGGGCGTCTATTTACGCGCCGTCATTTGACAGCGGCGCGTAAATATACGCCTCGTGTGAACAGACAAACGTCTGCCCATTGCTTTCAATGGGCAGATGTTTGTCAGCGCTATTGAGGCGCTATTTTCGGGCGTAATTCGGGGCAAAAACGCCCGATTTACGTCCGTAAATAGGCCGTGTGAACATACCCTAAAAGTGCATACATGAGTACTATGGTGCACTTACTATTTTATATTCTAGTATATACTGTAACACTGTTTAATTACATGCAATTGTAACAATTTTATAATCTCTCCACTTGACTAAAAAGTCTTACTTACAATTGGTATAAATAGGTCGTCTGAATGGTTGCCCTTTTGAGAATACAAAAGCGACAATTAAACAGTTTAAAGTTCCCAACAACCAAACAGTAGTGTTTTCATAACTCTGGTACTCAGTCTTCACAGTCGGGTCCTGCGACTGCAGAATATAATGGTTTCCAGTTGTGTCATTTAAATAACTCCCATTAGCTGGCCTGCAGGCGCTGTGGTAGAGAAAAACAGTATTCTTTTAATATTCTTTTTATTTCATTATCATATTTCTCTGACTATAAAATGCATTTTTAAACAGGATAAAAGAATAACAAAAGGTGCCTCTGCCTTATAGTCCAAGAGAAGCTACTGCTGATCAGCATAAATATACAACACAGGATGGAGCTGCTTTCCATTTTGCTATTGTCCCTTTTGGACCATTAGCTACCGGTTATCACATACAGTGTAAAAGTGCACAAAATACCTTTTGTTTGCCTGTATCTATTGTTAATAGGAGTCAAAATTCACAATATCTTTTCACATTTATTGTGATACCCAGTAGCTAAGGGTGCAAAGACCCAGTTGGAGTGTGGACAGCAGCCTCATCCGGTACGGTCTTATGCGTGTTCCTGATAATCCGTCCCCAGCAGGAGAGCACAGCACAGCGTTCAGGTTCTGTTCTGGATTTTACCTCTGTGACTGCATGTCCTGAGAACTGCCCGTCAACACAAAGCCCAATGCACAGCTTCTACCCAGCCCTCCTCACATGCACCCCACCCTGTCACCAACAAAGTGCCCCCAAGTGTCACATGTACTACCCCACCACCCGCTGTCAGCTTGTCAATCAAATGATGCACCAATAGTAATAGAGATATATATAATATTATAAAAAAAAAAAAAACTACTAGTTTTCTACACTCTAGGACTCATCTGATAAGATTCACACAAGTTCATAGTCTGAAAACATGGTATATTAAGCATTAAATATTCCTACATGTATGTATATATATATATATATAGATGCAGTGAGAGTGACGAAATATAGGCCTCAGTTTTCTGGCATTTTGAAATGTAGTTTGATCTAATATAACCATTAGTAAATACTGTTAAAAGAAAAAGAAAAAAAAAACATTTAGAAAAACATGGCAGACACGTCTGAAAGGGCATTATGTTATGGAGTGCAAGGGATGGTTTGCCCAATGTCGGCTATTGGGATAGTCGGATGCCTCACTACACATAATCCTGCTGGCTATGGCAGGATCTGACATCAATTTAGCTGGCGTGTATGGGCAGTGTTAGCCATTAATAACAACAAGCCAGAGTATTCTTTTGACAAGTCATATAGACATTTAAGGAGATCATATTGATGGAAGTTGAATAAAAAAAAACATCCTACTAAATTGTGAATACAGATTTGGGCTGTCTTTTTCTTACCTATAGATGTCACTTGAGCTGTACCACATCTGGTTTTGCACAATAAGAAAGCCACATATTTGTAAGGTGAGACTGAGGATAATGTTAAATATCACAGAAAGTAACAGAGGAGGAGATATGAGTTGCGCTGGTGGCCTATATGGGGCAAGCTTTTGATAGGCATGATTCAAGCTCACTGGAACAAAAAAGAACAGTTGTCAAGTGTACAAATGACAAGTTATCAACGAGGTTGTCTAGTTTAGAAAACATATTTCCCCATTTTGAACCCTCATCTATTATCTAGAGGAGGTTGGGCACAAAGAGCATCTGTCTCTCTCTATCTGGAGGAACTAACCTTTTCATTCATTACGTGGCTAGCCCGTTGATTTCATTGTGCATTGTGTAATTGTTAGGAAGCAGAGCAAATCCCACTTCTCTGTCTTTCTTCCTATCAGATTAAAGGGTGGAGTATATAAATCTGGGTTGGTTCTGTATTCTTTGGCCCCATGCACACGACCGTAAAAATTGTCCGCAATTGCGTACTGTAATACGGTCCGCAATTATGGATCCATTCAGTTCTATTGGCCGCGGACACCCTTCCGTATCGCTACGGATGGGTGTCCGTGCTGTAGAAATGTTCTGAAAATTATGGAACATGTCAGTTCTTTTGCATTTTGCGGGCTGTGCTCCCATACATTGAATGGGAGCACGGCCCGAAGATGTTGGGGGCAGTCGGCGGCCGGCCATGCCCGCAATCGCGGGCCGTGATTAGGGGCACGGCCGTGTGCATGGGGCCTTTGGTTGTGATTTTCCTTGTTTGCATGTTTTAGTCAAATGTATAGGTTATAATCAGGAGCTTGATCAATTTGAACTTTTGTAACTGGACCTCGGCTTGTCTCTGGATTTACCCCTTGCTTACTGATTTAGACATTCTGCACCCGGCCCCCGCACCGATCAGCTCTTCCGTCTGCCTGCGGGAACCGGACGTCCATGCTCGAAGCAGATGGCTCTGTTCAAGGAATAGCGGCTGAGCTGCAGTACTGCAGCACAGCCCCTATGCATTGGTCGGAGCCATCTGCTTCCGGCTCCAACTTCTGCATACCCTTCATAAAATCCGTGCGCGGTGACAGCTGGAGCAGCTGTTCGATGTGGGGTCTGGGTGTCGGAACCACACCGATCATATACTGATGACCCATTCTGTGGATAGGTCATCAGTTGTCCATTCGTGGACAACCCCTTAAATCTTTGCTTAAATTACTGTATACTTCTGTATAAATTTAGAACATTAAGTATGATGGGTAAATACAAAGTCTTTCACTTACTTGTCACACTAATGATAGTAGTTATAGCCAAGTCTTGGAAGAGGAATTGGTAGTTTCCATAGGAATTTTTCTTCTGTTTGGTGAAAAAAAAATATAATAATTTCACTACATGAACTGACTTTAACCCCTCAACGACCAGGCCTATTTTGGCCTTATAGACTATGTACACCTTTGAAATAGTTTTTTTATTTTAATAAAAATTTATTTTGGTCCTTTACTGGCTGAGTTTTCCGCAGGATTTAAGCCCTTGACTTTTTAGAGTTATGTAATAAATGTGATCTTCCACAGACATCATATTTTCTATATCCGCGGGTAAAAACTTTTGTTAATAATAGATTACATTCGATAAAAGATAGATGCATTAATATCAAATAGATCCCAATTGGGTAAATTCCTTAGAAAGGATACAGTTAATGGGGGAATTGGCATTATTTATAAGTAAGTGAGTAATAAGGGTCAAAGCAAAATTTAATACAGGTTACAATGGGAAAGGGATTTAAAGAAAAGCTTTTCAATTCATTCCTGGTATAGGGCTGTGAGATGGTCGGGTAAAACCATGCGATGTATTAACCATACGCAGGCCTTGAGAAAACTTCAGATGCATTGGTACCTAACCCCAGCAAGACTTGCTAGGTCATTCCCGGATTACTCAGATTGGTGTTGGCTTCAATAATGCCAAAGCAGACTTGGTTAATTTATTGTGGGGCTGTTCCAAACTAGTCAGTTTCTGGCAAGAAGTCTCAGATTTAATTTCAATGATTTGCCAAACTAAGGACCAGTTGATGCCAGAAACTGTTTTATTAGGCCTAGCTTTTGAAGACCTCCCCCCGAGATGCAGATGGGTGTAAATATGATCTGCGCAGCTGCCAGATCTGAAGTGACCTCTAACTGGAAATCTGATATTATTCCCAGGATTAATAACGGGATACATAAAGTAAAAGAATATCATAGTTACAAAGCAACAATGAATGAATTAGGGGTCTCTATAGTGCATAATTTGAATGAGAAATGGGCCTGCTGGGGGGAGAATATGAATCCTTTTTTGCGATTACTGTTTTTTTGTCTCGTACTCTTTTATGGACCTATAGCAATTATTTAATTAAATATTACCCAATGGAAAGCTTAATTCCAAACCTTATATATTAATATTTTTTCTTTGGAGCATTGTATATTAAGCTCCCCTGTCCCCGATCTATACCACATTTATTTTTCATTTTATTTATTTTTCTCTTCTCTTACTTTATCTCCCCACCTTCTTACTATGCTAGCTGGGTTGACATGATATTGGACATGTTGATGTCCTATGTGAAAGTGTTTTTTTGTTGTTGTTGTTTTTTTAAATAAAAACGTGTATTGGGGTAGGAACTCTATTCTCTATACAGAGCAGCTGTATCTAGCGCTGTTCACTGAATCGGTCAGTCCCACCGACCTGATGGGTTCAGTGACAGCTGGTCTTGCAATTTGCAGGTGGATCCTGCGTACGATTACGTTATCGTGCCAGTCGCCCCCAGCATTACAAGGCCTGGCTGCATCCCAAAAAAACATATCAATGACAAACATGATGTATTAGTTGATATTTTGGCCAAAATACGCAAGCTTGCAACCCACATCAAGGGTTCTCACCGTCTTGCGAGTCCCTATACTAGAACTCTTCGCTTTCTATATTTAAACACAACAAAAAAAAAGGACATTTTTACTACAAAAGCACAGCAACATATTCAGCTCACTACAAAAGCACAAAAATACTCACTTGATACAAGGGCAGGTTCAAAAAACACTTTCCAACAGGATGCAGACAAGTGACTGTTTATCAGTATTTTGCACCTTTGGGATCTCCCCTTGTATAACCATTGTGGCTTGTCTGCATCATGTTGGGAAGTGTTGTTTGAACCTGCCCTTGTATCAAGGGAGTACGGCCTTTGCTTTTTGGGCTTTTGTAGCTAACTGAATATGCCTTCATATGTAAGGACAGCATATTACAGCTACAGGTCTGTACTCATAGTAGCCAAAATGGGACAAACAAAAAATATTGTGCCATTCGGGTAATGCAGCAGGAACAATCAAGGAATACACCGGAATCCTAGTTATGTCTGATGCATTTATGAGGGGAGCACTCCCCCACCCTCCTCACAGTGATTGACTGTCGTCTGCTGTTTACCGTATCTGTATACACAGCAGTCTGTCAGTCACCACGTAGAGGGGCAGGGTGGGATGCACTCCCCTCATGAATACAGTATATTCATAACTAGGAGTCCGGTGTATTCTTTCATCGCTACAATTTCTCAAACGGCACAACAATTTTTTGTTCCATTTTGGATGACATGAGCACGGACCTGTAGCTGTGATATGCTACCCTAACATATAGCGGCACATTCAGCTCACTGATCCACTTTAATTCTATTAATACTTTGCCGGATGGTCCTTAGCCACAGACTGCTAAATGTCACTTTGTCAGCATATTCTGGTACTAAAAACACAGCAATACAAGATAAGCAAATTAGTGAAATAAAAGTTTTGGAGCTATTTCTCTAGAATGTTCTTCAATAATAGGTAGCTTCTCATGAGCACTTTCTCCTGCAATATGTATAGAGGATATTATAGAACAGTTAGTCATCATACCCAGTAGAGTAGCAGCACCCCAATATACTGGATCATGCTATAAAGTGCCATGTATTTGAACACACAGAAGGAGGTAACCAGAGCAGCTCTTCCTTCCCTGGAAGAAACGAAAGGAACAAATCCATTAAAAGAGGAATACATGGACTTTTTCCCATGAAAAATCAAAAATAAAATATTTGACCTTTGACAGGACAAGGGGTGAACAGGAAAGCCAGCCACCTCGGGTGAAATGTGGGAAAGTGCAGAAAATGGTGTATTCTTCAAAAAGTTATGATGTGCTTGAAATCATCTCTACATTTAGCAGCTTAGAGGCAGTTTAGTGTTCCTCTGAGTGTCTCTTTTGATCACCATGAGGGCTTCTCTTTTAATGAGATAAAGTGCAAAATAGTGCCTTGTTGGGGAGTAACAGACGCACTACCGTACCGATAAATTTATAATGATTTCACCCCTATTTATTAAAAGGACAGAGAATTAGTTGTATGCTAATATTATTTGGGCAAGGTTTGGCAATATTATTTGGAGTGTTATTATTATTCAGTCATTGTAAAACTGTATTATAAGGCCTTTGTTTGGTAATATTCCATAGGCACTCTACGGAGGTAGTATTGTTTGAGCACTGCATGGCGGCATTATTTGGACTATGTAAGATCGCATTATTTTGACTTTTTATAGTGGTACTATTAGGTCACTTTATATTGGTACCTTTGGGACATTGTACTATGCTACTATTTCCACAGTTAAAATAACACAGTAATTAGGATCTGGAAGAACTCACTTTAATAGTTGTGGGACGCATTCAATATTCGGAGTGTGTGATGTGAATGGTGAGGCCACTGAAGCTTCTTGTTCAGATAGAGAAATTCCAACATGAGCCATTTTTAGGGCCTGAAATAAATAATGATTTAAGTAAGTAATCAAAATCATGCAGAAGTATTTGACAATAGAAAAATAAAGGATTACAAAATTCCATACTTACACCACAGTCATTTGCACCATCACCACACATACCAACGTAATACCTAGAAACAAAACAAAAATAATGAAAACAAATACTCATTTACAATGGATAATTGTTGTATAACAGATAGTCATTTTTTTGGCTTATTACATTAAATACACACACACACACAATTGTTTTTTGTTTTCTAATGTTTTTATTTAAAAATGTAAACCATATGCAAAATATAAATGTATCTACAGAAAGAAAAATAAAAATAAAAAAATATATATTTAAAATAAAAAAAAAGTGTTTTGAAAGTTGCACCAATCACACTGATAAACATTTTTATTCTAAAAATAAACAAACATTTCAAAAGCGTACACTTTGGAAATTTTTTTTTTTATTATTTTTAGAATAAAAATGTTTAGCAGTGTGATTGGTGCAACTAATTGTTTTTTAACTTTTGAGATACAGCTTTTTTGTATTCTTTATACAGAGCAGCTGTATCGTGCGCTAAGGCCTGAATCAGTCAGGTCCGCAGGACTGACTGGTTCAGTGAAAACATTTCATATAAATAAATACAATTTTAAAAAAAGTGTACACAGCCTTTAACCACTATGCATTCCAAAACAAAAAAAACGAAAAAAAAAAATGAAAAATAAAAAGCAGTCAGCACACCATTCTCAATTGTGTCATACCACATGGTCTAGTCTTGCTTCAGATTTTCATCAAGAGATAATTGTTGTTTAACAGAGTAATTTGTTGGTTTATTACAACAGAAAACAAAAAACAATTGTGTATATGTAATGTTTTTTTTAATATGTTTTTATTTAAAAATGTCAACCATATGCAAAATATAAATGGATCTACAGAAAGAAGTAGAAAAAAAATAAATAATAATAATAAATCCCCAAGTATAACCTACCCTAATTTCTGGAATTCCTCCACAAGGCTAGATTTTTGCCCCGGAGACATCCGAGCAAAAACTGTTCCATTTATAAGTATCTGAAAATAATCATAAAATAAATGTTCCAAGCAGATTTATTGTACTGTAGCTTGCATGAAAAGTTAAAAAAAACAGAGATTCAGACCAAGGCGAAACAAACTATGATTAAAGAAGGCAATGCAATATAACAAAACAAAACCAACCACTAACAGTGAAATCACGACTAGGTATGAAATGTCCAATTGCAAGGGTAAAAGTAATAAATCAGGCGTCTTTCGAGAGCGCCTTATCATAGGTTCTTTGAGACGGAATGATCTCCAAGCAAATCCACTTAAGGCGTCACAGGATTCACCGAGCAGTTCAAATTGTGTTCATAAAACAAGTTTAGCATGTTGTGGCATGTTTAGTATATTAACAAATTTCAGATATGTCATGTCCACCAGACAGAAATATCTTAAAAGTACATTGTAAACCTCTGTAGAGGAAGAGCAAATCATCTTGATTTATTTAGCCTTAAAGGCAATATATATTCTTAAGTATCAGATTTAGTCGATGACGAGGGAAGCAAGTGTGCGGCCGGATTTACACGAGCATGCGTAAAAAACACGACTTTTTGCGCGCGCAAAAGGTACTTAACAGCTCCGTGTCAGCAGCATATGGTGCGCGGCTGCGTGATTTTCGCGCAGCCGCCATCATTATGACACTGTTTGTATGTTTGTAAACAGAAAAGCACGTGGTGCTTTTGTTTTCATTCATACTTTTTACTGCTGTTGCGCGAATCACGCGCGTCACACGGAAGTGCGTCCGTGTGCCATGCGCGGTTTTCACGCACCCATTGACTTCAATGGGTGCGTGATGCGCAAAATACGCACAAAGAACGGACATGTCGTGAGTTTTACGCAGCGGACTCACGCTGTGTAAAAATCACGGACAGTCTGCACTGCCCTATAGAGTAATATAGGTCCGTGCGAGGCGCGTGAAAATCACGAGCGTTGCACGGACGTATATCACGTTCGTCTAAATAAGCCCTTAGTCTGAGAAATGTCACAACAAGAACAGGGTCAGCATATAGGAGTAAAGTTTGTCACAGATGTCCAGGTAATTTGGATGGTAAAAGCGTAGTCTGTGTGCATATGGCAAAAAAAAGTTAAACATTAAAATGAGAATGTGAAACGTTAGCTACAAAGTAAAGATAAACATGCAAGCCAAACAATATATCTGTACATTTTATTAACAATGATCAATGTGTATTTCTGATATTTGTTAGGGTAAAGAGAAAAATAATATTGTATACAAAGTGTAGACAATGCAAAACAAAATGGCGCAAACATGGCTCAAGATAGCTACAGATGCTCGGCTTGAAGCTTTCGTGCCCGGATACAAAAATTGTGTCACCAACCCCCAACCAGGTGTGGAATTACTTATTACCTAGTATTTTTTTGTAGCATAGCAGGATCTCTGTCCAAAGTTATTACAACACTGAAATATCATTACCTTTGTACAGTCCCTATATAATACATATGTTCTCATATGTGAAAAAGGGGCATTTGGACCCCCAATGGTGCCAGGACCGGAGTGCAACTCCAACCTCTGCAACCTATTTACCTATACCACTGGATACCTATCAGCAAAAGATAAGATACAGGGTCTACGTTATAACTAGCAAATGTTGAATATGTATTTCACCACATACATTATTCTACTAAATAAGAAAATAAATCTAGAGAAATTCAATGCCAAATCGGAAAACTATGGCTAATAAGAAATAAAACTGCAATCTATGTACTACATCATTGTTGTGCAGTAATTCTTATTAAAAAAATATCACAGAATATTGCTCTTTAATACAGTACTTTGCCTAAAATCCATACATTAGACCAATGTTCCCCAACCAGTGATTCAGGCCCCCTGTTTGTGGCTCCCCAACTTATACTATTGTGCACTAGGGATACCAAGTCCTAGTAATGCGATTTAGCGCCTTTCAATGTTGCATCAGAAGATTAAATTAAAATAGGTTTTTTTTTTTGGGGGGGGGGGGGGGGGTTTGTCTAATTTAATGTAAACATGCCGACCAATTTGAAGGTGCAAAATATTTTTTTAATGTGACACAAAAACAATCGTTAGAACAAAAATCAGAATTTAATGTGCCAAAGTATTTGCCCCCTGAAAGTCAATACTTTGTGGAGTCACCTTTTGCTGAAATTACAGATGCAAGTCTCTTGGGGGACGTCTCCATTAGCTTAGCACATCTAGACACTGGGATTTTTGCAGATTCTTCTGGGTAAAACCACCTTAACTTCTTAAGGTTAGATGGGCTGCATTAGTGTACAGCAGTCTGCCACAGATTGGATTGAGGTCTGGGCTTTGAATAGGCTACTCCAAGAAATAACCACTCCAGTGTAGTTTTAGCAGTATATTTAAGGTCATTGTCCTGCTGGGACACTGTTCCAGTCCCTGCTGATGAAAAGCATCCCCAAAACATTGTAAGAAAGCATAACGCTACCACCACCATGCTTCACTGTTGTAATGGTGTTTTTGAGGTGATAGGAAATGTTGCGTTTGCTCCACATGTGGCGTTTCCCATGATGCCAAAAATTTTAAATTCTAGTCTCATCTGACAAGATGCTTTTTTCTTAGCACTCTCCCATAGAGTACCAATCTGTGGAGTGTGCAGTATTTAGTGGTCCTATGGATAGATACTTCCATCTCCGCTGTGGATCTTTGGAACTCCTATTCGTGTTATCGTTGGTGTCTTTGTTGAATCTCTGATTAATGTCCTTCTTGCCCGGTCTGTGAGCTATGGTGGGCGCCTTCTCTTGTAAGGTTTGTAGATGTGCCATATTTGTAACATTTTGTTATAACGGATTTAATGATGCTCCTAGGGATGTTCAAAGTTGGAATTTTTTTATTTTTTATTATCCAACCTGGATCTCTACTTGACATGTTTGAAGAATTCCTTAGTCTTCATGTTGCTTGCTCAGTGGTGTTGCAGATTCCGGAACCTTTCAGAACAGGTGTATTTATACTAACATCATGTGACAGATCATGTGACACTTTGATTGCACACATGGGGACCTTATTCAACTAATTATGGGACTTTCAAAGTTAAAGGGGTATTCCCATCTCAGCAATCACATCCTAAATTGTACCTGATGCAAAGTTAAGAAAATATGCAAATACCTTTCTTTCTTTTTTTACTGCAGCATTCTACTTAATTCTCACTCACTCCCTTCTGTTGTTTATGTCCAGTTTCCACTGGATACAGTCACTGCTGCAGTCCTGCAGTGGTGGTCGCGCTTGGGCTTCTGTGCATATTTCACTTAGGCTGGCTGGGTTCTCGGGAATGTGCATGGTTTGCTCATGAGCAGTTGCTCCCGGCCCAGTCACCACTCCATTGAGTTAATGCTCTGTTTTATTGTTAGCATTGTAAAGCTATCTACACTGTGGGCTGCAATAATGGGGAGAGGAGCCACAGAGCATTCTGCTACTATGTGATTGATGGCAACTGTAATATAGATGCAAGATTGCTGGCTCCCGTACGGAGGAGCCTGCGCTGGGTTTTCCTCTCCAACTTTCACTAATGAGCTGCCCGACCAGGGCCGCGATCAGGGGGGTATTAGGGGTACTACTGTAGGGGGCCCGGCCAAACTTAATTGAAAAGGGGGGCCCGGCAACTGCCGCGACTTGCCTTTGGTAGAAAAAAACAGGCCCCTGCAATGGGGCCTGTTCTTTTCACCAAAACAATGTCGTGAGCTGCGGGCCCCCCTCTCGTCAAACACCGCCGTGAGCTGCGGCCCTCCTCTCGTCAAACACCGCCGTTAAACACCGCCCGCTTGTGGAATCGCTGCTCCTCTATTGCGGAAATGCTGCGGTTCTGCCGCAAAAATCACAAATGAGAAAAAAAAAGGTACTTTTTTTAATTTATAAAGAAGTTTTAGACTTACCCCGGCCGTAGTCCTGGTGACGCGATCCTCTATTCTTAGCGCAGCCCGGCCACCTGTCATGACGTTTCATCCCATGTGACTGCTGCAGCGGTCACATGGTCTACAGCGTCATCCCAGGAGGCGGGGCTACATTCAGAAGAGAGAGATGCGTCACCTAAACTACGACCGGGGTAAGTCTAAACTTTTTTATAAATTTAAAAAAGTGCCTTTTTTTTTTCTCATTTGTGATTTTCGCGGCAGGACCGCAGCATTTCCGCAACAGAGGAGCAGCGATTCCACAGAATACATTGACATGCTGCGGTTTAAAAAGTCACACTGCAGGTCAATTTTTTTTGCAGCGTGTGGATGAGATTTGTTCAAATCTCATCCACTCTGCTGCGACTGTAATACGCTGCGGATTTTCCACAATAAAATGTGTTGCATAAAATCCGCAGGGTTCATGCCTAGTGTGTTCCTACCCTAAGGCCGGATTCACACAAGCGTGTGCTTTTCGCGTGCGCAAAAACGTGGCATTTTGCGCATGCAAAAGGTCCATAACCGCTCCGTGTGTCAGCAGCGTATGATGCGCGGCTGCGTGATTTTCGCGCAGCCGCCATCATTATGACACTCTGTTTGTATGTTTGTAGCACGTGGTGCTTTTCTGTTTTCATTCATAGTTTATACGGAAGTGCTGGGCGGGATTTTCACACACCCATTGACTTCAATGGGTGCGTGATGCGCGAACAATGCACAAATATCGGACATGTCGTGAGTTTTACGCAGCGGACATACGCTGCGTGAAAATCACTGACAGTCTGCACGGCCCCATAAAGTAACATAGGTCCGTGCGAGGCGTGTGAAAATCACGCGCATTGCACGGATGTATTACACGTTCGTCTGAATAAGCCCTAACAATAAGGCCCAGTTCACAGAGTTTTTGGGCCTTGATATTGACTCGGACACTGCGTCAGAATCAGCACCAAAAAACTTCCAAAACCGCCTCCCATTGATTTAATCTGAAATCAATGGGAGCCAGTCACGGAAATAATAAAAAGCAGCACGTTCTTTCTTGCCGCTGTTCCGCCTCTGACCTCCCATCGAAATCAATGGGAGGCAGAAAATGCATTTTTCGGTGCGTTTTTTGCCTGCTGTCCTCAATCGCCGCAGGCAAAAAACGTGGCAAGATAGTGTGGGCAGGTCAAAATCTGCCTCAAAATTCGGTGCGCGGTTCCAGGCGGTCACGGGTGCACGGGTGGTCGCAGGTGCGTGCGGTCGCGGGTGCGCGCTCGCAAGTGCGCACGCGCGGGAGTTTGCGGGTGCGCGCGATCGGTCGCGCGGGCGGTGTTTGACGGCCCCCATGATGAGCGGGGGGGCCCGCAGCTCACGACATTCTTTTGGTGAAAAAAACGGGCACCATTGCAGGGGCCTGTTTTTTTTCTACCAAAGGCAAGTCGCGGCAGTTGCCGGGCCCCCCTTTCAATTAGGTTTGACCGGGCCCCTCACATCAGTACCCCTAATACCTACCCTGATGGCGGCCCTGGGTAGCATGATATAGTGCTGGACGGAGTACCGTTAACAGGCGGTGCCACGGTAGGGGGGCCCAGAAAATTTAGCTGTATGGGGCCCTGAAATTCCTGATGGCGGCCCTGTGCTCGACAACAGAAGACACTTGCTTCTCCTATCTGCAAGGTGCAACAGCAGCTAACCACCCGCTGATACCTCCGCTGCAGACCGCGGCAGAAACTGGTGCCTAGATTATGCTTGTGGGCTGCAGCACTACCATGCCGCCTTATCAGCACACTGACCAGCCTGCTACTGGAACACTGCAGCGCTGGAACGCTGGGGTACTAATTAGAGGTAAGCTCCATCGTGGTTGTTGCTCATGGGCACCTATGGACTGTGCCGCTATATGCACCCAGGGACACAGAGTCACTTAGTCATTGCTGGCTCCCATCCCTTGTACGGAAGCCACCACTTTTACATACTAGTTGAATGGAAACAATGAAACAGAACATCGCTCTGTGCCTCCAAGGCTCTCGTTGCGGGTAGCAGAGCCAGCAGGTTGCGATATACTGCTGGCTCCAGTGCCAGTAACGGTAGCCTCGGAGACACAGAGCACTCCATGCCTGATACGGGAGCCAGCAGTGTTATGGTAACACTGAAACAGAGCATCTGTTCCAGGCTCCCGTTCACGTTACTGTAGCCATCATACTGTTTGCAAACTCCTAAGAAATAAAGACTCCTGATGCTGCATAGATTACTGTATAGCAACATCGGGAACACGCAAAGCAGATAGTCTCGCACACAAAACAGGCACAGCAGGGGAACAAGGGGCACAGTGGCAAAGGAAAAGATGCTGAAGTTGGGAGATGATAACTCTTTAATGGGTTTGACCACACTTTTTTTTTAGGGGTTTCATAGCAAAGGGTGTGTGTACTTTTACGTTTTTTGTATCTTTATGATTTTTTTTAAACTAGACATTTTTTTAAATTCTACTTTTACAATTTTACTATTTAGTCAGGTCCATTTCATAAAATCAAACTCAAAATCGATTTTAATTCCAAGATGTAATGCAACAAAAAGAAAAAGGAAAACCAGTAAGGCCTTATTCACACGAATGCGTATTACGTCCGTGCTACGCGCGTGGCAATCATGCGCGTCGCACGGATTTATGTAAGTCAATGGGGCCGTTCTGACTAGGGATGCACGATGCATCGAAACTTCGATACTGTTTCGATACTTTGCATCCCCAAATGGTTCGATACCGTTATTTCATGTATTTCGATATTTAGCTGTACGGCCGCACAGCTCAGTATTCTAACACATGAATATATGAGAGCGGGGCTGTGGCTTTGTAATTCAGCCATTGCCCCGCTCTGGAGTCCTGATAACAAGTGAGAGAGGTCAGGATGATGTGATGCGGCCGGCGCTGCACTAATGAGCGGCGGCACTGAAGACAGAACATGGCGGGCGCACTACAAAACACCCCCATGTTCTGTCCTCAGTGCCTGCGCTGCCGCTTATTAGTGCAGCGCCGGCCGCAACGCCTCATGCTGACCGCGCACGCACTTCCTGTCAGGAGCGGGGCAATGGCTGTATTACACAGCCGCAGCCCCGCTCTATAACGGGGGAGATGAGAGAAACCTCTCATCTCCGCCGTTATTCCCGTGAATGCTGCGATCACAGCGGACTGTAGCATTCAGGGGAAAATGAGAAGGGGGATGCCCCTTGGATCGCGTCACAGGGAATACCTGTGACGCGATTGAGGGACATACCATATATGGGCAGACAGCCCAGGGTTCATCGAAGGACCCCAGGGCTGTCCTACCATATTTCCTGTTGTTAGTATACTTAGGTATGTCCTAAAAACTGCCTGTGTTCTATCAGTACACAGGCTAATGTCCTGTAATATCGATATATGCCAGTACATTAAAGTTTAAAAAATAAAGTAAAAACAAAGTAATGTTAAATAAAAAAAATACACATACACCTTTTTTACAATAAACATTAAAATAAGTCTCACTACATAAAATATACACACATTCAGTATTGGCGCGGCCGTAATAACCTGCAAAACAATTATTTTGCATCATTTATGATGTGTACGCTGTAAAAAAAATAAAATAAAAACTGCTTTCTATCATTTATTGGGAGGCACGAGGTGTGATGATGAATTTAACCTCCATGTGCCTCACATTAATAGTAATTAACCCCATCATGTACCTCAGACATTAACCCATTATGACTGAGAAACATAATGGGGTTAGTTACTATTAATGTGAGGCACATGGAGGTTAAATTCATCATCACACCACGCGCCTCACATCAGAAAATGGAAGAACTTTTTTTTTCATTATTGTTGGAAAGAGTATCGAATTGGTATCTAAATCGCAATACTAAACTAAGGATCGGTATCGAAGTCCAAATTCTGGTATCGTGACATCCCTAGTTCTGACAGGTCGTGATTTTCACGCAGCGTACGTTCGCTGCGTAAAACTCACAACATGTCTTATACTTGCCAGTGTTTCGCGCAGCCCGCACCCATTGAAGTCAATGGGTGCGTGCAAATCGCACATGGCATACGGAAGCACTTCCGGGTGACGTGCGTGATTCGCGCTACTGCTGTTAAAGAAGTGAAGGGAAACATAAAAGCCCCTCCTTCTTCACTGTTTCGTAACCTAAAAACAGAGTGTCGTAATGATGCCGGCTGCGCGAAAATCACGCAGCCACGCACCATATACATATGCCACACAACTTTTGGGCGCAAAACGCACACCCTCGTGTGAATCCGGCCTAAGTGAGGAATACTTTTACAAGGCACTATATAAACAGACTTAACACTAGGGTAAGAACCATAAGACTTGGCCATACCTTTAATAGGCCTTTTCCCTTTTAATATTAAGGGTGGATCAACAACATTTGTCAAATAGAATTAAACGGTGGTTTCAGCCCTACAAGAAATTAGATTTATGCTCATTCATGCTGTGAAATCATGAACAGATGAAAGTAGGGCCTGCAATTATGGGATGTTTAGTGAAAAAAACGGATTATATGAACAAAGCCTATCCATATGGATGAGAAATATGTAAACAAGTAGTCTATCCCCCTACTTCCATATGTAGTAAGTAGATCAGTTATTTAGTTATGTCTAGTGATCTGTTTTAGCCATTTTAAACATTCCTAGATTCTAATACTGGTTACAATTCAGAAATGAGGAATACAATCTTACCTTTTGCAGCAAATTATTAAAATAACGCAAAATAATTTCATATGTGTTTCCAGTCATGGCAAAATAATAAGGAGGTTTTTTAATGTCTGGATTGGATTTATCCGGAGTATCAATATAAATGTCCTAGAAAGACATAAATGAAAATTCTTTCAGTTAAGGCTTCGTTCCCATCTGTGTTGGGACTCCGTTCATGGGTTCCGTCTGAGCTTTCCATCAGTGGAACCCATGAATCCAAACTAAAACAAATGGAAACCATAGGTTTCTGTATGGATCACCATTGATTTCAATGGTGAAGGATCCGGTGCAAATGGTTTCCGTTTGACCCCGTTGAGTAAGGGTTTACGTCGTTTTGATGGAATGAATATTGCAGTCAACAACGGTATTGTTGGAATCAAAACTACGGAACCCTTGCACAACGGTGACAAATGGAAACCATTTGCAGCGGGTCCGTCACCATTGAAATCAATGGTCATGCAAACGGAAACCTATGGTTTCCATTTGTTTCAGTTTGAATTACGTTCATGGGTTTCCCTGACGGAAAGCTCAGACGGAACCCTTGAACGGAGTCCCAACACAGATGTGAATGAAAAGACTGGCAATATCTTTCGAATCACGATAAATGCGGAATAGGCAAAAGTAAACATTAAAGTAATGAATCACAGGCAATTGAATTAAAATAGAATCTATTCAGATATGGCGTATTAAAAGGATATGTGTGTTACAAATTTAAACCGTTCAAGAAAAAAAATCAAAGAGCAATATATATAGTCCAGAAGAGGAGAGGGAAGAAGGGGACATGATTCAAATATTTAAATACAATGAGGATGTAAAGTATTGTAAAGGTGAACAAACGTGAATTCTTGAAGCTTCCTAACCTTTCAGAGGACTGCTCCTGCTCCCCCTCCCCTCTCCATAGACTTGTATGGGCAGCAGGTTTGTCTATTCTTCTCTACTCCCTCCTCCCCTCTCCATAGACTTGTATTGACAGGCTTTGAAGAGAAACACCCCACCTTCTGCAGTCTGTCTGTCCCTAGGAATTTTGCATAAAACGGGGTGGACAGCAGATTACAGGAGGGGAGAACACTAGTGGCAGTAACTTCTCAAAGAATTTGCATGGATAAAACTACTACATTGTAAAAGTAAGTAAATCACAAAGTTGATAAATATCAGGTATACTATTATATTAGCATAAGTTATCTGAAAACTTAATGTCTATTTAACGACATTTTCCCACCAGCCAGCACCCTGCTCTGTACTGATGAGGGGCAAAAACTCTGAAACTGCTGTCAACAGATGTGTTTCTCTTCCTTTTGAAGGAGATTCTGGCTTGGCTAAAAGTACTAATGTTTCAAGGCTCCTTTGTGGGCTGGACATGCACTTACATGGAAGCTACCTCCAATAGATGTCACTTGAGAGATTGTTTTCCTTCTCCCATAGGAGAGTTTACTTGCATATCCACTAAAGTAAGTAATGGCATATCAGTGAGAAGCTAAAGATGCCTTAGTGTCAAGCTCTGAAGAGGTATCAAACTTGGTGTCAAACTCTGTATCATACAGTACATTGAATAAATAAGCACACCCACTCTGAAGCCTGATCAATTCAGCAATTTCTTGTTCAGCTCATTTAGCTTTGCCAAGGCTCATATTGGACATACTGTCAACACGTTTTTTGTAATCCATATTCGGGTCTGCCAAAGTCACAGTTTTTCAACATGATAATGACCCCAAACATTCTTCCAAAGCCACTGCTGCATTCTTAAACTGTAACTAAATGTTCGGAAAACTTAGGGTTGCCATCAGCTTCTCTTATGAACAGTGTATCTGTCAGGCTATTGGATTAGACTCACTACTATCTGGTGGGGGACGGTGCGTAGGTAGGGAAGTGTTGGGAGACTGGATGTACTTCAGTAGAGCAATACAGTGCATAGTACTCTTTGCAAGTGGGTGGGATGTTCTTGTCTCATGGGTTAGTTGTTTGTATACTATGAAAACACGTGTCAAAAACGATTTGATTTAAAAAAAAAAAAAAATGTTCAGAAAACTTCTGATATGTCATAGTGACATGTCAGAAATTTTGATTGGAGGGAGTCCGAGCACTGAGACCCCCACCGATCGTTAATACGAAGCAGCAGAAGCACTTGGGTGAGTGATGAGCCGCTTGGTTTCTGATCAGCTTTTCTCAGAAAGTCGATGTAACGGTGTACGGGCTCAATCGTTACATAGAAACTATCGACCCGTACACAATTACATCGGCTTTTCGAGAAAAAAGCCAATCAGAAACTAAGCAACTCAGCTCTCACCCGAGCGCTTCTGCCTCTTCGTTTTAGTGATCGGTGGGGGTCTCAGTGCTCAGACACCCACCGATCAAAACTTCTGACATTTCACTATAACATGTCAGAAGTTTTCGTAAAGTTTAGTTACCCTTTAGGGAAAGCAAGGTGACAATAATGTAGGCCAAGGTTGTCCGCCAACGTCAACCTGTGGGGAATTTTGAGGAGACATGTTCAGCAGCACTCCCCATCAAGCATCATGGTAGAGAGATGTCTAGACAGACGTGAAAGTATGTTGTATACTTGTACACTCCATGTACAGGACGTGTCAGTGTAGTATTTAAAAGTAATGGCGGACATAGTAGGGGAATTTGTTAAGACTTGCGTTTCATACACCAGTGTTAAAAAATTAGGTGCATCTTAATCCAGCGCTTTTAGATTAAGAGGTACACACCTCAATAAATTAGTCGCATCTACACTAGTTATATTCTTGCAGATATAGTAGCTATAATTGACACCAGTTTCTGATGTAAATTATGATTTGTAAAGCCGCGACTTTTGTGGAATTTACGACTTCTCTAAGCCAGAAAACTGGCCTAGAACGTTTAATAATTTCTCCCTGCTAAGTATTAGTATATTACATTTACTCAAATTTGCAACCTTAAATTAGAGCAGAGTTGACTATTTTACAGATATTAATGAAATATCTTTTTATGTTGTTATTAACCCCTTAAGGACACAGCCTTGCTTTGGCCTTAAGGCTCAGAGCCCATTTTTCAAATCTGACATATTTCAATTTATGTGGTAATAACGTCGGAATGCTTAAATCTACCCAAGCGATTCTGAGACTGTTTTCTCGTGACACATTGGGCTTCATGTTCGTTGTAAAATTTGGTCGATATATTCAGTGTTTATTGGTGAAAAATTGCAAAATGTAGAGAAAATTTTGAAAAAATAGCATTTTTCAGAATTTAAATGCATCTGCTTGTAAAACAGACGGTTATACCACCCAAAATAGTTACTAGTTCACATTTCCCATATGTCTACTTTCGATTGGCATCATTTTTTGAACATTCTTTTATTTTTCTTGGACGTTACAAGGCTTAGAACATAAACAGCAATTTCTCATATTTTTAAGAAAATTTAAAAGCCTTTTTTTTAAGGTACCTCTTGAGTTCTGAAGTGGCTTTGAGGGGCCTATATATTAGAAACCCTGATAAAACACCCCATTTTAAAAACTAGACCCCTCAAAGTATTCAAAACAGTATTTAGAAAGTTTTTTTAACCCTTTAGGCATTTCACAGGAATTAAAGCAAAGTGGAGGTGAAATTTGCAAATTTCATTTTTCTTGCTGAATTTCAATTTTATTAAAAAAATTCTGTAACACAGAAGGTTTTACCAGAGAAACACTACTAAATATGTATTGTCCAGATTCTGCAGTTTTTAGAAATGTCCCACATGTGGCTCTAGTGCGCTCGTGGAATAAAACACAAGCCCTAGAAGAAAGTAGCACCTAGTGCATTTTGAGTCCTTTTTTATTAGAATATATTTTAGGCAGCATGCCAGGTTTGAAGAGATGTTGAAGTGCCAAAACAGTAGGAATCCCCCAATAGTGACCCCATTTTGGAAACTACACCCCTCAAGGAATTCATTTATGGTTGTTGTTACCATTTTGACAGCAGAGTTTTTTCATAGCACGTATTTGAATTGGGCTGTGAAATGAAAAAAATGTCATTTTTTTCCAATAAAATGTCATTTGTGATCAAAATTTCTTATTTTCACAGGGAACAAAATACCCCATTTTGTTGCCCAATTTGTCCTTAGTGTGGCAATACCCCATTTGTGGTGATAAACTGCCGTTTGGGCCCATGGGAGGGCTCAGAAGGAAAGGAGCGCTATGTGTTTGTTGGAGTCCAGATTTTGCTGGATTGGTTTTCGGGTGCCATGTCACATTTGCAGAGCCTCAGAGGTATCAAAGCAATAGAAACCCACCAGAAGTGACCCCATTTTGGAAACTACACCCCTCAAGGAATTCATTTATGGGTAATGTGACCATTTAGACCCCATAGTTTCTTCACAGAACTTATTTGAATTGGGCTGGGAATTAAAACAAAATAATTTTTTTCAAAGAATATGTAGTTTTGGCTGAAAATTTCTTATTTCCACAAGAAACAAAATACCCCATTCTGTTGCGCAATTTGTTCTGAGTGCCGCAATACCCCATTTGTGGAGAAAAACTGCCGTTTGGGCCCATGGGAGGGCTCAGAAGGAAAGGACCACCATTTGGCCTACTGGGGATTTTCTAGTGCGAAGTCATGTATGCAGAAGCCCCTGAGGTACCAGTACAGTTGAAACCCGCAAGTAGTGACCCTGTTTTAAAAACGACACCCTTAAGGCATTCATCTAGAGGTGTAGTGAGCATTTTGACCGGAGACCTACACCCCATAAACTGTAATGTGGGTTCTCCCGGGTATGGCAATACCCTACATGTGGCTATTATCAGCTGCCTGGGCACACAGCAGGGCCCAGAGGGGAAAGACGAAGGGGGATAAGCTGAGCGGAGTGCATCAGGGTAAGTAAAATTGGGGTAAATTATAAACCAAGGGATGTATGATAAATTTTAAAACACTCTTTCATACAGAGCTCTGGTTATTCGGGACACGTGTCACATTGATATATTGTGTCATCCCTTATCGCCCTCTTATAGCAGACTTTGCACCTCTTTTGACTTTTTCCCTTCTTGCCAGTTTGGGGAACTTCTCCTGGAAAGTGTTGCCCTGGTACAATGCGTGTGGCCCCGCTTCCAGAAGTACTGGGTGCCCCCCCTTCTTGGTCCCTAAAGATTAGGTTCTTGATAATCACCTCTTGAAATTCCAGTAAAGTTCCCCTCTGGCCTGTACATCGATGTAGCACGTACGCATTGTACAATGCCATTGTAAAGGATCTGCCAGGCACAGCTTCTTTATCAACGCCCATAGGTAATCAGTCTGCACCTGCTTCTAGGTCTGTGAGACTGACTCCATCTTCCACCACTCAGGATGGCAGGCTTAGGAGTGGGAGAGCCTATCACAGCCTGGCCAGACGGAGCTAGCTCCCGCCCTCTGTCTATTTATACCTGCCTTTCCTGTTCCTCCTTGCTTGTGAATCTTCTCTGTTGGTTTCCTGGCCCTGCTGCAGCTTCTTGTACTATTTGTCCCTGCTTCGTATTGACCCTGGCTTGCTGACTACTCTCCTGCTCTGCGTTTGGTACCTCGTGCTCTCCTGGTTTGACTCGACTTGTTCACTACTCTCCTGCTCTGCGTTTGGCACCTCGTACTCTCGTGGTTTGACTCGGCTCGTTTACTACTCTTGTTGCTCACGGTGTTGCCGTGGGCAACTGCCCGGTTTCCCTTAGGTTCTGTGTTCCCTTGTATGTTTGTCTGTCGTGCACTTATTGAGTGTAGGGACCGTCGCCCAGTTGTACCCCGTCGCCTAGGGCGGGTCGTTGCAAGTAGGCAGGGACTGAGTGGCGGGTAGATTAGGGCTCACTTGTCTGTTTCCCTACCCCCATCATTACATATTCACAAGCCAATATACCTAGTCTACCCTGGTCCCTGACACTACTATGGACCCCCTTGAGACCCTGGCTCAGCAAATGCAGGGTCTCTCCCTACAGGTCCAGGCCCTGGCTCAGAGGGTCAACCAGCCTGATGCTACCATGGTAGTGACCCTCACCTCACCTCTTGAACCCCACCTCAAGTTGCCTGACCGGTTCTCAGGGGACGGGAAGACCTTTCTCTCCTTTCGGGAGAGTTGTAGGCTCTATTTTCGCTTAAAGCCCAACACCTCAGGTTCTGAGAGCCAGCGGGTGGGTATAATTATGTCCCGGCTCATGGAGGGGCCCCAAGAATGGGCCATCTCCTTGGCTCTTGACGCTCCTGAACTTTCCTCCGTTGATCTTTTCTTTTCTGCTCTCGGACTCATTTATGACGAAACTGACAAGGCTGCCTTTGCCGAGAGTCAGCTGGTGACCTTACGTCAGGGTAAGAGACCTGTTGAGGAGTATTGCTCTGACTTTAGGAAGTGGTGCGTAGCTTCTCGGTGGAATGACCCTGCCTTTAGGTGCCAGTTTAGGTTGGGCCTGTCGAACGCCCTGAAAGGCCTGCTAGTTAGCTACCCCTCTTCTGACTCCCTAGACCAGGTTATGGCTTTAGCGGTACGACTTGACCGACGTCTCAAGGAACGACGACTTGAATGTCTTGGTGTTTTCTCCTCTGACTCCCCCATGATGCCTCCCGAGGTTCCGTTGCTTCGTTCTTCCACGGAAGACTCGGAGGTACCTATGAAACTCGGGGCCTCCGTGTCCCCCCAACAACGTAGAGAGTTCCGCAGGAAGATGGTCTCTGCTTCTACTGTGGGGATGACAAGCATCAAGTGAACACCTGTCCTGGGCGTAAGAATAAGCAGCCGGAGGAACTTCCGCGCCTAAGTGATCATCGGGGAGGTCACTTGGGCGCACAGGTATTTCCCGTAAATATGAAACGTAATAAAATCTTGCTTCCCTTTCAGGTCTCTTTTGGTGGTAGGTCTGCTACCGGCAGTGCCTTCATGGATTCAGGGTCTTCTGCTAATATCATGTCTGTGGAATTTGCTATGTCTCTAGCTATGCCTTTGATTGATTTGCCTAAACCTGTCCCGGTAGTGGGTATCGACTCCACTCCTCTTGCTAATGGTTATTTTACACAGCATACTCCTGTTTTTGAACTCCTTGTTGGCTCCATGCATTTGGAGCAGTGCTCTGTACTGTTAATGCAGGGATTATCATCCGATTTGGTTTTAGGCCTTCTCTGGATGCAGTTGCATAATCCCACGTTTGACTGGAATACTGGGGATCTTACCAAATGGGGTAATGAATGCTTGACGTCATGTTTTTCTGTTAATTCTATTTCTCCCCCTGAGGAGGTGAACACGCTACCTGAGTTTGTTCAGGACTTCGCTGATGTTTTCTCTAAGGAGGCCTCCGAAGTGTTACCCCCTCATAGAGAATACGATTGCGCTATCGATTTGGTACCAGGAGCTAAGCTCTCTAAGGGTAGGATATTTAATCTCTCTTGTCCCGAACATGAAGCCATGAGAGAGTATATCCAGGAATGCCTGGCCAAGGGTTACATTCGCCCCTCTACTTCTCCGGTAGGGGCTGGCTTCTTCTTCGTTGGGAAGAAGGATGGTGGTCTTAGGCCATGCATTGACTACTGAAACTTGAATAAGATCACTGTGAGGAACCAGTATCCCCTTCCTTTGATTCCTGATCTCTTGAATCAGGTTCAGGGGGCCCAATGGTTCTCTAAGTTTGATCTACGGGAGGCTTATAACCTTATCCGCATCAAAGAGGGGGATGAGTGGAAGACTGCGTTTAACACGCCCGAAGGTCATTTTGAATACCTCGTCATGCCCTTTGGGTTGTGTAATGCTCCCGCGGTCTTCCAGAATTTCATAAATGAGATTTTAAGAGACTACCTGGGGGTATTTCTTGTAGTGTACCTTGATGACATACTTGTGTTTTCCAAGGACTGGTCCTCCCACATTGAGCATGTCAGGAAGGTGCTGCAGGTCCTTCGGGAAAACAAACTGTTTGCGAAGACCGAAAAATGTGTGTTTGGGGTGCAGGAGATACCATTTTTGGGTCAAATCCTCACTCCTCATGAATTCCGCATGGACCCCACCAAGGTCCAGGCTGTGGCGGAATGGGTCCAACCTGCCTCCCTGAAGGCGTTACAGTGCTTCCTGGGGTTCGCTAATTATTACAGGAGATTTATTGCTAACTTCTCGGTCATCGCTAAGCCTCTTACGGATCTCACTCGCAAAGGTGCTGATCTCCTCCACTGGCCTCCTGAGGCTGTCCAGGCTTTTGAGGTCCTTAAGAAGTGCTTTATCTCGGCCCCGGTGCTGGTTCAGCCCAACCAAATGGAGCCGTTTATCGTGGAGCTTGACACGTCCGAGGTGGGAGTGGGGGCTGTCTTGTCCCAGGGTACCAGGTCCCTCATTCATCTCCGGCCCTGTGCCTACTTCTCCAGGAAGTTTTCACCCACTGAGAGTAACTATGATATGGGCAACCGCGAACTCTTAGCCATTAAATGGGCATTTGAAGAGTGGCGCCACTTCCTGGAGGGGGCTAGGCATTAGGTAACGGTCCTTACCGACCACAAGAATCTGGTTTTCCTAGAATCTGCCCGGAGGCTAAACCCGAGACAAGCTCGATGGGCGTTATTTTTTACCAGATTCAACTTTTTGGTTACCTATAGGGCTGGGTCTAAAAATATTAAGGCTGATGCACTGTCGCGTAGCTTCATGGCCAGCCCTACTTCGGAGGAAGATCCTGCTTGTATTTTGACTCCAAGTATAATCATTTCCTCTATTGATTCTGATTTAGTCTCTGAGATTGCGGCTGATCAAGGTTCAGCTCCCGGGAACCTTCCTGAGAACAAGCTGTTTGTTCCCCTGCAATTCCGGCTAAGGGTACTTAGGGAAAATCATGACTCCGCACTATCTGGTCATCCAGGCATCCTGGGTACCAAACACCTCATTGCCAGAAACTATTGGTGGCCTGGGTTGCCTAAAGATGTTAAGGCCTACGTCGCCGCTTGTGTAGTTTGTGCTAGATCCAAGACTCCCAGGTCCCGACCAGCGGGCTTACTACGTTCCTTGCCCATTCCCCAGAGACCTTGGACCCATATCTCCATGGATTTTATCACCGATTTGCCTCCATCTCAAGGCAAGTCGGTGGTGTGGGTTGTAGTAGACCGCTTCAGTAAGATGTGCCACTTTGTGCCCCTCAAGAAACTACCCAATGCTAAGACGTTAGCTACCTTGTTTGTCAAACACATCCTGCGTCTCCATGGGGTCCCTGTCAATATTGTTTCTGACAGAGGGGTACAATTTGTTTCATTGTTTTGGAGAGCCTTCTGTAAAAAGTTGGAGATTGATCTGTCCTTCTCCTCTGCCTTCCATCCTGAAACTAATGGCCAAACTGAGAGGACTAATCAGTCTCTAGAACAATATTTAAGGTGTTTTATCTCTGACTGTCAATATGATTTAGTCTCATTCATTCCCCTCGCCGAATTTTCCCTTAATAACAGGGTCAGTAACTCGTCAGGGGTCTCCCCCTTTTTCTGTAATTTTGGGTTTAATCTGCGGTTTTCCTCCGTTTCACCTGGTAGTTCCAACAATCCCGAGGTAGAAGTCGTTCATCGGGAACTGTGCACAGTCTGGGCCCAGTTTCAGAAGAACCTAGAGGCGTCCCAGAGCATACAAAAAACTCAGGCAGATAGAAGACGTTCTGCTAACCCCTTGTTTATGGTCGGGGATCTGGCGTGGCTATCGTCAAAAAATTTGCGCCTGAAAGTCCCGTCCAAGAAGTTTGCTCCCCGGTTTATAGGGCCTTACAAGGTCATTGAAGTCCTCAATCCTGTCTCCTTCCGACTGGAGTTGCCCCCATCTTTTCGAGTACACGACGTGTTTCATGCCTCCCTCCTTAAACGCTGCTCCCCGTCCTTGGCTCCCTCGAGGAAACCTCCGGTCCCTGTTCTCACCCCTGAGGGGGTAGAATTCGAGGTGGCCAAGATTGTGGACAGCAGGATGGTCCAAGGCTCCCTCCAGTACCTGGTCCATTGGAGAGGATACGGGCCTGAGGAGAGGACGTGGGTACCCGCCCGGGATGTTCACGCTGGGATATTGGTCAGGAGGTTCCACCTTCGTTTCCCCAATAAACCAGGTCCACTTAGAAAGGGTCCGGTGGCCCCTCATAAAAGGGGGGGGTACTGTAAAGGATCTGCCAGGCACAGCTTCTTTATCAACGCCCATAGGTAATCAGTCTGCACCTGCTTCTAGGTCTGTGAGACTGACTCCATCTTCCACCACTCAGGATGGCAGGCTTAGGAGTGGGAGAGCCTATCGCAGCCTGACCAGACGGAGCTAGCTCCCGCCCTCTGTCTATTTATACCTGCCTTTCCTGTTCCTCCTTGCTTGTGAATCTTCTCTGTTGGTTTCCTGGCCCTGCTGCAGCTTCTTGTACTATTTGTCCCTGCTTCGTATTGACCCTGGCTTTCTGACTACTCTCCTGCTCTGCGTTTGGTACCTCGTGCTCTCCTGGTTTGACTCGGCTTGTTCACTACTCTCCTGCTCTGCGTTTGGCACCTCGTACTCTCCTGGTTTGACTCGGCTCGTTTACTACTCTTGTTGCTCACGGTGTTGCCGTGGGCAACTGCCCCGTTTCCCTTAGGTTCTGTGTTCCCTTGTCTGTTTGTCTGTCGTGCACTTATTGAGTGTAGGGACCGTCGCCCAGTTGTACCCCGTCGCCTAGGGCGGGTCGTTGCAAGTAGGTAGGGACTGAGTGGCAGGTAGATTAGGGCTCACTTGTCTGTTTCCCTACCCCCATCATTACAGCCATCTGTATGATGTGCACGGCCAGCTTCCTATACCACACCGCATGGCGCTGTAGGGCTTCAGGATTTGATCTGACAAGTCCATCCCTCCCATGTACCTATTGTAGTCCAGGATGCAGTCTGGTTTGGGGGTGGCCTTTCCGTCATATATCCTAAACCTGTAGGTATACCCTTATGCACTCTCACATAGCTTATACATCTTCACGCCATACCTTGCCCTCTTATCCGGCAGGTACTCGCGGAATTGAACCCTCCCTTTAAAATGTACCAGGGACTCATCAATAGAAATATACTTCTCGGGGGTGTATGCTTGGGAAAGCCGGGCACTGAAACGGTCTAATAGGGGTCTCCGTTTATACAAACGGTCAAAACTGGGGTCATCTCGGGGTGGGCACGGCTCATTATCAGTATAATGTAAGAAGCATAGTATTGCCTCATTTATTTATTTTTTTAGGTTACAGTTCAGTTCTGAAGTTGCTTCGAGGGGCCCATATATTAGAAACCCCTATCAAACACCCCATTTTAGAAACTAGATCCCTCAAAGTATTCACAACAGCATTTAGAAAGTTTATGAACCCTTTAGGTGTTTCACAGAAATTTAGAGAAAAGTAGAGGTGAAATGTAAATTTTTTTTTTTGTCAGAAAATCCTCTTTATACCATTTTTTTTATAACCCAAAAGGATTTATCAGAGAAACGCAACTTAATACGTATTGCCCAGATTCTGCAGTTTTGATAAATATCCCACATGTGGCCCTAGTGCGGTAATGGACTGAAGCAGCGGCCTCAGAAGCAAAGGAGCCCCTAGTGGATTTTGAGGCCTCTTTTTTATTAGGCACCATGTCCGGTTTGAAGAGGTCTTGTGGTGCCAAAAAATTGGAAACCCCCCAAAAGTGACCCCAATTTGGAAACTAGACCCCTTGAGGAATCCATTGTAGTTTTCTTGGGGTGCATGTGGCTTTTTGATCAGTTTTTATTCTATTTTTAGGTGGCGTGGTGACTAAAAAACAGCAATTCTACTATTGTTTTTTTATTCTATTTTTTTTTACAGCGTTCACTGTGCGCTATAAATGACATATTCACTTTATTCTGCGGGGCGATACGATTACGGCGATACCCTATGTTTATAGTTTTTTTTTATGTCTTATGGCGTTTGCACAATAAAATACGTTTTGTAAAAAATCATTCACTTTTTGTGTTACCATATTCTAAGAGCCAGAACTTTTTTATTTTTCAATCAATAAAGTCGTGCGAGGACTTATTTTTTGCGTAACGAACTGTAGTTTCGATCAGTACCATTTTTCGGTACATGCGACTTTTTGATCTCTTTTTATTCCATTTTTTGGGAGGTGAAGTGACCAAACAATTGTGATTGTGGTACGGTTTATTATTATTTTCTTTTACGGCGTTCACCCTGCGGGATAAATAACAAAATAATTTTGTAGTTCAGGCCGTTACGGACGCGGCAATACCAATTATGAATAGTTTATTTGTTTGTTTATATATTTTTATTAATAATAAATGACTGATAAGGTAAAAAGGGGGATTTTTACTTTTAATACTTTTAAAACTTTTATTTTCTTATTTTTACACATCTTTTTTTTACTTTATTACTTTGTCTCACTAGGGGACTTGAGGGCAGGAGGCCCTGATCGCTATTCTAATACACTGCACTACATGCGTAGTGCAGTGTATTAGAACTGTCAGCTACTCACTGACAGCAAGCATAGTGGGTCCTGACTTTTTCAGGACCCACTAGGCTTCCGTCTATGGCATAGCCGGACGCCATTGTTTGGTGTCCGGTTGCCATAGTCACCATCGCCGGCCGCTATCGTGTAGCAGGCCGGCGATGGCAGCTTAACCCCTAAAAAGCCGCAATCTCTATAGAACGCGGCTTTTAAGGGGTTAATCAGCGGGGACACAGCGATCGGTCCCCACTGTAGGAGCTGTGACAGCTGCTGTACGAGACAGCAGCTGTCACAGCTCCTGTGTGTGTCGGGAGGACGGCCAAAACGTCCGTTACTCCCGAGACGTACTATTAGGTCATGGAGCGCGAACGATACAGCTGCCATGACCTAATAGTACGTCCAGGAGCGGGAAGAGGTTAAAGGGATTTTCCCATTTTGGACATTTCTGGCATATCCAAAGGATATGCCATGAATGTCCGATAGATGCGGTTCCCACCTCTAGGACCCCCATCTGTCTATAGAACAGGGCCATCTAAATCCTGTTCTACCTTGCTCAACTCCCGCTGCCTCCTGGACACTTCCTGACTAGGTGGTCGGGAGTTACGGAAACAGCCAAGCTCGGTGAGCTACGCTGTTTTCGTAACTTCCATAGAAGTGAATGAGAGTCATGGAAACAGTGTAGTATGGCAAACAACACTGTTGCTGTAGCTCCGGTGTTCAAAAAAACTGCATATCTCATCGTGCTACGTGGTTTTCAAAACCCCCAGTCCCTTCTATGAGAGTTGCGGAAACAGCACAGCTCAGTTGTTTCCGTAACTCCCGACCACCTAATCAGGAAGTGGCTGTGAAACAGTGGGAGCTGAGCAAGGTAGAACGGGCTTTATGTCCCCCCGTTCTAGAGATATTTTGTTCAATTATGGCATATTCTGTGGATATACCATAAAATGTCTAAGATGTGAAAACCCCTTTAAGTTTATATTCAATACAATTACAATTTTGTCATGCTTGCATTAATTGTAGTGCTAATCATTTAGAAATGGAAATATATCTTTATGTTCAGAAGGGGTGTACTTATTCATACAGTGTGCTGTAGCAGAATAAGCCTTCATGCTAGTCTAAACCAGATGGGGAAAGCAAATGACTACATTTAAAGAAGAAGACGTCAGCGGAGTCATTGGATATTTATTTTTTTTAATGATCTGACCTGCGAAACATGCCTAAGGGGAAAAAAATTTCACATGACGCGAGTTTTCCAACGACATGACCTTAACTCGATCACCAGTGCCCCAGGTGTGTTCAGAATCTTGTAGCGATCCCTGGTCTGTTTTACAAGAATACAATGTGCATTCACATAAAATTGGTATGCACATCAAATTACATTTATGATATGGTTGGAGTTTCAGTCTATTAAAATTGTTTGTTGTTTTAACAATGCACTGTAATGGGATGTGGTATAAAGTAAAATGTAGCTGTCAAGAAGACTAAAAATAAATTACATTGTAGTACATTATACTATAATATTCATATATTAAAAAAATTGTTATACTTTTATAACGGGCTATACATATATATTGTACCATTGGTCAAAGGCACTATTGGCATATCAGGGCAAATGAGAAGTACTGTATGTCATGGAAAATCTACACCAATTAAAAGTATAGGGAGAAATATCCCTAAATAAATAGCCACAACTTATATGGACAGTGATTCCGATAAATATGCATACATTTTATAACTGAGCCACTTACCACTTCTTCAAAACTCTTCGGTTTCACAACTTGTACAACAGTCCATCTAATAGAGGCCAATCTAGAATCAGTGGGCTCCTTGGCATCTACCAGGATAACATTGCTTCTTTCACTTATCATCCCAGAGTTTCTAGCAACAGTTACGGCTGTCTGCAGATTGTCACCTGAAGGATGAACATTACAAATGTATATTACAAAATCAGAAGGAAAAAAAAAAGGAGAACATTTTATGCCAAAAATGTTGATTAGCAAAACCACATATAAAATAATTAATACATTAAACTGCTTAAAAATAAAAAAGCACAACACTTTAGAATTATCTCTTATTCACTATTCACTTCTTGCTCCAGGACTATGTTTTCTTTAGACACTTCAATCACTGACAAAAGTCTTACGAAATACTCACATTAAAAAAGTAGTAATGGGGGAAAAACAAAAAAACACAGGCACTGCTGCTTGCATACGACACTGCCAGATCTCTGTAGCCTTGTTGAGATTTAGCAGTACCACTCACCATGTAGCGGAAGAATTGGTGGTTCATATTGATACACCGCACCCAATTGCCCCAATTTATTTCAAGGGAATGGATTATTTAAAAAAATAAAGATTTTTAATACTTGAATATGGTGGATAATAAAATTAGAGATTGGCAGGAGAGGTACTGCATGGAGATTTTATTTTAAGAAATAAGAAAATATTTAAAGGAATTGTATGATTCCAGATACAGCACCACTTGTGTCCATGCAATGTTTGTGGTATTGCAGCTGAGCCCCAATCAGTCTCTTTTGAGAATACTTTTATTAATGGCTATAAGGCCCGATAACTTTTTTTCCCTACATATAGTTTTCCCGACTTAATAGTAAACCTTAAAAAAAGTTAACATTTTCTACTATAAGGCAATGTGATACAAAACAGAATGTCATAGCTTTATGAAAAACTATTTTTGTTACCAAATTCCTGTCAATTTGATTGTTCTGAACTTCATGAAAGATGCTCAAAATACAAAAAACAACATCTACATCCTAAATTGTAGGTTTAGAGATCAGAACATTTTGGCTACATTGCAGCCTCAATATTTGTGCATATTATGTAATTGTATCTTGGAAAGACAAATTATCTGGGTTCCAGAAGGACTTCGAATCATACCTGTAATCATGACAGTTCTGATCCTGGCATTAGAGAGCTCCTTTAACACTGGTCTGGTTTCCAATTTAAGACGATTTTCCATCACAAGAAGACCAAGGAAGGATAGGTCACACTCCACTTCATCCCTTGTTACATAAAGTAAAATATAAAATGTCCTTTTTTTTTAAATCAATATTTATAATACAAACCGGTGAGTCATGTTAGACGCAAATCAAGGTGCTACATAATAATACACTGAATGATCTGGAAACCAAAAATCCCCTTTATAAAAAGTGGCCATACCCAGAGATGCTACATAATAACTCTGAATTGCAATCACACAAAAATAAAAGGATTACATTAGGGCAGTTAGAAAAAAATAATCAGGTACAAATGCCAGTATCTTCTCTAAAATCCCTATTGTTAGGGAGTTGGGTCATGGACCATGTCTGCGCCAACACTGGTATGAGGAGGACAGGAGAAAATTTACTCTACGTGTTCCAACTGGGAGGTGCTATCCTAGAACTTACAGGGGTGGTAAAAAGCAGCAAAAAGAGGCTTTATTTATTTCTGTTTCGGAGCTATGTTCCAGACCAATACGCTACTATTTTTTTCTCTGAATTCCTGTATCTTCATGCATTACCTTTATAAGATCATACAACTAGAGGCATGAATTGGAGCTTAATGATAATGGCGATATTACCAAATCTAAAAAATAAGAAGATGCCAAGACTGGCAATAGGAATGCTAAAATTGAAAAGTTCTCCAATTTTGCCCCTTGTCTGTATAGAAACAAATGGAAATATTAAAAACGTAAACAAGTTTTCTCGTTTTATGCAAATAAAACGTAACCAGTCCTTTTTCACAGAGCTTTGCACTGTAACTAGGTTTATACAGCTTAAAAAAAAAAAAATTGAATACACACAAGGACAAAGTTCTCTTACAGGTTGCTAGAGCAACAAAAAAAAAAAAAAATTCAGGTAACTGCAAGGACATCATTCTCAATACCAGAACTATGGTTCAACAATAGTGACATGGAATATAATGAGAAAAATGTTCTGCACTGCACATTATGCAGAGAACAATCCACTTTCTACGTCCTGTCAGTGTCAGCAGTAAATAATCATCTAGAGCAGTGGTTCCCAAACTTTGAGGACGGGTCCCACTTTTGGCCGTGACTTTTGTTTGGGACCCCCCACTACCATACTTAGCTGCATTTCATCTGACGTATGTCAACATTATTCGTAGTTAGATGCCGGTACTTAGTGCCATTCAAAAAACAAGTCCCTGCAACATCGAAAATGACTATTGTGCGGGAGAGGGATAGGACGGGCTCAAGGTATCCTGCTGCTACGTGTCGCTTAGGCCCGATTATGGATACTGATGGTGGGTCATGTGACCAGACCCGTCCATCAGTGGCAATCAGACGTAGATGGGGGTTTAGCACAGGGGAGAAACATCTGAGTGGGACCTGTACCAGTGGGCCCCCAACACAGTATAATGACCCGTTAGTTGTCCCCACACAGCATAATGCCCTTATAGCTGCCCCCACACAGCATAATGCCCTTATAGCTGCCCCCACAGAATATAATGCCCCCCATAGCTGCCCTCTACAACTATAATGCCCCCATAGCTGCTCTTATGCAGTATAATGCCCCTATAGCAGCCCACACACAATATAATGCCCCTATAGCTTTCCTCCACAGGATAACGCCCCTATAGCTGCCCACACACAGTATAATGCCCCTATAGATCCCCACACACAGTAGAATGCTGCTGAGCTGCTGTTTGGAAAACACTGATCTAGAGCATGCCGATGGTATTTGCTTGGATAACATGATATTATTGCATTCTGCCTCTGGACTAACAGCATCAAAATCTATGATCTTTGATATTTAGAACTACTAGATATCAATCCAAGAATAAAGCTGTACATTTCCTCAGAGTATAATTATTTTGTATATTACATGATTAAAAAAAAAATCACCTTACCGCTTTAAAGCTTTGATGTTTAGATTTCCACTTCTGTCCAACACTTTGTATGCCAGCCCAATTACACGGAACCCTTGCTTTGTGTAAAGTTCCAGCTCATCTGAAAAGTTGATAGGAACTGTTTGATAAAAAGAAAATATAATAATTTTCAATATTATTAAAAAATATAGACTACTATTTTACTTAAACATTTAAAGAGTGCCTGTTATCAAATATGAGCACTAGAAACAGGGGCATCTAGAAGAAAGCCATAAAGAGTTAGTCTGGATGACAAGTAGAATATCCACAGTAAGCCCCCAGCACTGTTGAGTGCCAAACCAAGCCTTTTTTATTAGAAAATTTAACGAAGAGTTGAACAGCAATTCCTTATTTCATTGTGGTCATGGTTATGCTTCCCTTCTCAATTGGGAATGTGTCAAACATTTTGCAGGCTGCAGGACTTTCCAAGCTATTGCCTTGATCATCTGTCAGCAAAACTGACTGCTACTTCAGGCTGCCTGTATTCTGCATACGGAACCACAGAGACGAGCTACATGCAAGCATCCATAGGGATTTTGAATGACCTATGTTTTTCCTTTTCGACCATGAGAACATTCCGGCTATGAAAACAGCAATTCTGAAACTAGTTAGTAGTGAATATTGTTTGTGCATCTTCTTAATATAAGTGTAAGTTTATCAAAGGTTCTTGTACGCTTTATATTAAACAAACGAAAAAATCAACAGCATGGCAGTAGCGCAGAGGCATTAATACACGAAAGACGGTCCATAACAATCATTAAAATGGCCCTCACCATACTACCACTGCACACTATTATTACTAAAATACAGAGAAAACCCCCCGTTGGGGAAAGGGGTGACATGGCTGGTTTCTTCCTCCGTTGCATCAAGTTTACACCATTAAACATATCCATTCACAGGCATGTGTCTTCTGGTTGGTAAGAGATCTTCCCCTCCTCAGTCATCTTTTGTGATGCTTACAGTGTATTTAAAAAACATCCCTTTGCTCAACTAATCTTCTTAGCCAAATCCCTTATTTGAGAAATTCTACTAACCCGTATCTGGTTTGCAAAATGAGGCCACCATCTCTGGAGCTCCTTTCATGTAGACAGCATATTCATCACCATTGAGGATTTGGGTGATCACAGACATGCGTTGCAGGCCGGAGGAAAATGGGAATTGTTGCAGGATGACAATACCTTCAACAGTGACCTAACAGCCATAAATTAAGAGACATGTATATCAAGCTCAGTGGTCTTTCCATGCCATGCAGTCAGTACTTATAAGGTGCGCTGTACTTGCTGTAAGGATATAACTATATAAAATTACAAACAAGGTCAGCAGGCAAACACTCTGCAAATGTATACCGTACCTATAATATTGGTATCTATATTTAAATATACTGTACCTTATTTGCTTCAGGCCCTGGTTTCAGAGTCATGGAGTCTTCAGAGTCACCTTCTGGGTCCTCTACAATGTCCTTGATAATATGTATAAAAAAAAATATATATGTATAAAAATAAAATGTACCATGCCATTAGGAATTACTTTTTACTTTGATATATATTTTACTATTTATTTTTTAACTTGTAAGTCTACTGAGAAGCAAAATAAGCAAATTATCCATCGAACGCTACATTGCAATCATTCAATTTTCTTTAATATAATATTAGTAGTTTATGACTAGGTTCTAACCAATTCTGTTGCAGTACATGCTTTCACATTTTTTATACTCTGATCATGTAATAAGACATACAAGAATTTACCCAACACGTGAACTCAAACATTTTCAGGTCCAGCGGATCTCCTTGTACACTCCCATCTAATACAATCAATGAATGGCAGGAAGCCATAGCTCCCAACAGTGGCCCCCAGGAAAGTGATGAGCCGCCTGTGATTGGAATTATATCCTGAAATCTAGAATTAAGCAAATAAAAGCATTAGTAATAATAATAATAAAAAATCTGAGCTACTACCACAGAATTTTCTCATGAAAAAACAGTGAGTTACATGTGCAATTTTCAGCATTTTTTTATTTTCAAATATTATGTTTGTCCACAAATTTATTGAGGCACAGCCAAAGAAAAATCACAAGCAAATATTGTGCATAAAGCAAAAAATATTATATTTCTGCCAGTTAGGCCCTGTTCACACTGAGTATTTTGCAGGCACAAAAAAATCTACCTTAGAATTCCTTAAGGAATTTTTAGGCAGATTTTGAGCTGCCTGCAAATATTTTAAAAATTTTTTTTTTTGCTGCGTTTTTCGCCTGCGCCCATTAAAGCTAATGCAAGTACCGAGGGCAAGAATGCTGAGAAAAAACGCTCAAACTAGCACCGCCTGTTTTTTCTGCCGGGTTTTCCTTCAATAGGAGATCAGAGGCGGAAACTGCGGCAAGAAAGGACATGCCACATTTTTTTCCCGCAAGTGGCAAAAAGCCGCCCTGGAAAAAAAAGATAACACCTCTTCCTCCCATTGAAATCAATACAGGGCGATTTGGGGCATTTTTTGGCAGGGATTTCGCCGTGGTTTCAGAGCCAAAATCAGTGCCATATAACTCAGTGTGAGCTGACCCTTATCTAGCTGTTATTCTAACAATCTACAGAATCCGTATGTTACATTTATAACATTTAGAAAACCCGCTCATTTCTGTACGAATACCCTACAATGGACACATTTTCTGATTCATGAGCCAGAAGTAAGATATCCTCAATGTAGTTTCTAACATACAGTTCACGTTTGATCGGATTGGCCTAATTTTAGAACCATAGCTTGGTTGCCATGTGCATAACGAATGATACGGTATATTGCCCACAACTGTAGGTTTGGAGACCATCCAAACAGTCATAACATATACCCCCTTGATGAATTACCGGATAATTAGGGCAGGTATCCGGAGGAGTCATCCTTTTTGCGGAGGTTACCTCTATTGTTTTTTCAGTTCAGGCACTTATTTAAGGTTTGGTAAGGTAAGACTGCCTCTTTCTGATTTGAACAGTAGCCAACGGACATTGTTCTAAGTGGATGCCTTACAGCCATAGGAACTGTGAGACTGTAGTATTTACCTTCATTTATGCATTTTTCTTTTAGTCTATTATAAAGGTGCATAGAGTTTATGCTAAAGAAGTGCATCATGGCTTTTTATAGGTTTGTCTAGTTCCTGTTTGTTGTAGTCTTGAATTTTAATTATAGGATTAAAAATTATGTTTTAATCAGCGACTATGATTTCTAATTTATCACGCTGTTTACACTTCTGGCCGCAGCTCCTCCAACACATCGCCTCAGCGCTCAACCAGAAACCGTCTTCCTGGAGTAGTGGTGAGGTGATGTGTTGAAGAAGCTGCGGCCAGAAGTGTAATCACAGCGTGATCGCACGACTGAAGCGGAGATCGCTCTGTGCAGGGAAGGGGAGAAGATGTATGACGCAGATTGGACAGCGTCATACAGACAACACAAACACAGGCCACAGAAAGAGCAGAGTTACCGCCCCTTCGGCTAGTATAGTCCATTTGCATATTTATTATTTTAAAAGTTATGAGCTATTTTCTAAACGTTTGGGACACAATTTTCACTGCAATTTTTAGTGGGATATCACCTGTTAGATTAGTTAGGACATTGGGTATTACTAAACTAGTGTGAGATCCTCTTTAATGAAAACTTTATCTTATTCTAGTAGCATGTCTTTCAATAGCCCATCATAGAAAAAAAAACAAAAAAAACAAAACACATTTTTCCTGTAATCAACAATTTACTTTTCTGCTCTTTATCTATGGTGTAAAAAAAAGTAAATAAAAACTTAAAAGAAACATACATTTCAAAGCAGCAAAAAGGCTTAGCACTAAATCCCTACGAGTCTAAACACGCTGCAGAGGTTTTCACATTGCGTGTATTTAAAAGAATTCTAAACATTTAAAATCACCAATGATGAAAGCATTCAGTACTATGCGCTGTGATTGAGAAATCACTATATTTTTTTCAAATTGAGCAGTGCAGGCAATATACCATATGAATATATTCATTAAGGCAGAGTTCACATGGGGCGGATATGCTGCGTAAAGTTACACTGCATATCCGCCCTGGTGGCCGGAGGTAATTCCGGGCGAAAAACCGCACCAAACTGTGGTGCAGTTTTTCACCCAGAATGTCTGCTGCGGAAAACTGCAGCATTCAGCCAGCCTGCTATCAGGCCAGCCTCCTGTGAGGACGTTTCATCCCAGAAGACCGCTGCAGCCTGTGGTCACATGAGATGAAATTTCATCCCAGGCCCTCTTGACGTCATCTAGGCCGCCCTCCTGGGATGACGTTTCATCCCATTTAATCGTCGCTAAAGCTAGTGATTGGCTGCAGCGGTCACATGGGATGAAACGTCATCTTAGGAGGCCGGCCTGGAAGAAGAAACAGACTACTGGGTAAGTATGAGATTATTGCGATTCCACCACAAAAAAAAAAAAGAAGAACGCAACAACGGCTATGTTGAATTTAATGGGGAAAAGACGCAACAAATAACCAGCATTTATGCAAATTCAATTGCCATGCTGCGGAATAAAATTCCACACCGCAGGTCAATTTCTCAGCGTTTTTTCCATTCAGTATTTACGCAGCGTGTGGATGAGATTTGTTCTCTCTCATCCACTTTGCTTCTACTGTATTATGCTGCAAATTTTCCGCAACTAATTCCGTTGCGGTAAATCCTCAGTATTTACGCAATGTGTGAACTGACCCTAAGGGCTCATTCAGACGAACGTGAATAACGTCCGTGTGCTGCGTAGGGAAATCACACGCAGCACACGGACCCATTGATTTCAATGTGGCCGTTCACATAAGCAGGAGTTTTTACACAGCGTGTGTCCGTTGCGTAAAACTCACTGCATGTCCTATATTGGTGCGTTTTTCACGCACCTATCGCCCATTGAAGTCAAAGGGTGAGTGAAAATCACGCACAGTACATGCATGCACATCCGTGTGCGGTGTGTGTGATTTATGCATCAATTCAATTGAAAATTATGTTTAAAAAAAATGTGCTTTGCGAGTGCGTGAATAACGCATGCCTTGCAAAGAACACTGATGCATAACGGACCAGATTCACGTGCGTTTTTCACGCGCGTAAATCTGATACGCTCGTGTGAATGTAGCCTAAGTGTGGCATTACAGGAAAAAAACAAATTTTTAGTTTTTTTTACGCTTGCCTTGTGTTTTTTGGCTTTGTGGCGGATTTTCCAAATTGCAGCAAGGGTTAGCTTGGTTTGGAAAGTTTTTGTCAGCAGTTAGTGGCGCTTTTCTCCCATAAACCTCCAGTGGTTTATTTTGCCTCGTAAAAAAACGCATGTATTAATGTGTATTGCGTTTATGGCTTTTTAGTGATTTTTTTTCAAAATAATTTATTGCAAAGAGGAATCTCTGCATCACGGGATTGTGTGTGGAAATTCTGCAGCATTTACAGTAGCAGCCAATTGGATGAGATTTAGTCATTCTCATGCCCACACTGTGGAAAAAAGAGTAGCGTAAACAGCAATTGACCTACGGTGCGAAAGTTATGCTGCGTTTTTGTGGCTTTTCCGTTGCGAGTTCAATAGGGATGCAAAACCCGCAACAGAAAACCAAGTGTTTCGACTTTTGTGGCGTAATCGCAGCAATTACGCTGCAAAAAAATAAAATAAAAATTGCAACTCCAGAAAATAAATAAAATATATATCATACTTACCCAGAACGCCCTCCTTCTTCCTGCAGTACGGCCAACGGAGATGATGTTTCATCGCATGTGACCACTGCAGCCAATCACAGGCTGCAGCATCACATGGCCTGCAACATCATCGTAGGAGGCTGGAGCAGACGTCAAAGGAGGAAGAGGGCAAGTACGAGCACTTTTTTACGCAGCGGAAATTGTCCGAAAAACCGCACCACATGTGTGATTTTTGGACAGAATTTATTGCGGGTTCCAGGTCGGACACGCTGCGTGATTTTTACGCAATGTATCCGACTTGTGGGAACCCGGCCTAAAGGATATTCTGTACATTCCGCTCACTGCTAAGGCCTCATGCACACGATCGTGCTCGTAATTACGACTCGTAATTACGAGCACGGCCGGGCACGGGCGGCCACGGGCAGCTGGCCGCTTTTGCGAACCGTGCTGCCATTATAAAGTATAGCAGCACGGCCCGTAAAATGAAAAAATAGAACATGTTCTATTTTTTTAACGGCACGAGCACCTTCCCGTGAGAAACGGGAAGGTACCAGTGACTAACAGAAGTCTATGGGCCCGTTATTGCGGGTCGTAATTACGACCCGCAATAACGGGTGTTTTTACGGTCGTGTGCATGTGGCCTAAGACTGGGGGTAACATGCAGACATTTTGTCGTAGGACTTCAAAAAGTTGCACAACAATCTCAATCCATTTGAATACATTGACTCATTTGAAAAGCGATGCGACCATGTGAACCGCTACCAATTTCATTTCTCAGAGTTACAAGAAAGTTGCAGTTAATTTCCTCCATAGAGAAATATGAAAAAGGTCATTTGACAATTACATGTACACGTCATTTTCCAAGTAGCTTTTTTGGTATTATTTACTACTGGAAACAACATTTCAGAAAACAACAATTTCCAGGTTCACCCCAGCCTTAAATTGCTACAATCTGGAAAAGTATTTTCTGTACAACATAAACCAAGACCTATGCAGCGGTTGCTGAGCAACTGTACAACGCTCAAAGCATCAATGGCCTACTTTTTTTATGACCGTTTCACGTTAAGTAAAAAAAATTTTGATGGAATAATTTTTGGGTTGTCCAGTGTGAAACCAGACAGAGCAATACAAAGAATACATCTCCACCTGTAGATGTTTGCTTCAGATAGAAAAGTATAAAATAGTATAGTTTAGAATGAACTGTGTGTAGCCTCAACACAAGGTGTCAGGACGATGTCAAATTAGCTGCCAAAAACGTCATGTAACCGTTAGAATTTCTTAGGGTTCTTTGATAAACTATAATAAAGAAGATTAACTGTAACAAACTTGATTCTCGGTTTCTTTCCACTAATGTAAAATAAAATCTGATAATTGTACGTATAGCAATAAAGGGCATCACAGAACATGTAGAAGCATGGTTAGGAGATAGGTGGGTGTAGAATGTAGACCTTCCTTCCTACCTTTGGTCTTCTCTGCACTGGCTTAAGTAGAGGCATAAGAATTGCAAACTTTTCACAATTTTAGCACTCAACTAATTCACATAAAAAAATCCACAAACAATACTAGTTTATTACTAGGTCTATTTTTTAGGTATTTGATATCTTTTGGTGACAGATTACCAATTTTTGTCCCATCGGTTCATGGTGACAATATGTATTTTAACACCTACCGATATCCATTAGAAGGGACAATTCCCCAAAGATCCAAGCCATCTTCTGTTAAGGTTCCAGTCTTGCAAAAACAGTAAAATGGGCACATATGTTACATACATATGTGTATCCAATATCATATATAAGAAGTTGTCAGCAATAGAACAATAACAGTATGTACAGATTTACTGGTTGACAATGGGGTAGATTTATCTTAAAGGGATTATTCAGAACTCCTGAAAAAAGTTAGACTGCAGTAAAATACAAATTACTATGTAAATAATACTTATATAAATCAGCCGGTTGTGGTATTAAACTGTGTTAATTGCACCACACCACTCTGTTGGGTTATACCACTTAAAAGTCCTCGCAGGGTCTCTGCCATTAATCATTAACCGAAGGCCCTTTTTCTCCAAAAATGATTTCCATTACATTTTTTTCCCCACAAAAAGTAGTTCTACAGTAGTTGGAGCTGGAATATTTTATAAAGTATAATGTATACATTGGTTTTATATGGCCAAAAGAACTTTAACTCCTAACCTAACTCCTAAGTCTTATAATATCATTATCCCATATAAGTTATGTTAATGCATGCAAATACACAATGACATTGTCTAACTGAAAAAAATATATGTTATTCTTATGAACACCAGCTAACACCTCTGTTGATAAAAGCAGTACTTGATTTACTTTAGGCGCTATGATAAAAACTTCTACAGACCGTTATAGATTAAAATAAAAAACGGTTTGTAGAAGCTTTTATTATGGCTCCTAAAGTAAATCAAGTACTGCTTTTATCAACAGTGATGGTATATATATATATATATATATATATATATATAGATATAGATATATATATATATATATATATATATATATATATCTATATCTATATCTATATCTATGTATATATCTCTATATATATATATATCTATATCTATATCTATATCTATGTATATATCTCTATATATATATATATATATATCCCAAATGATCTGGAATTTTTTTTTCACGTTTAAGCGGTATTCTTCTTGTAATCCTGCTTCGGAATACTTTAGGAATTATAATAATATTTAATACAATTGTAACCACAAGTGAAAATTAAACTTAGAAAATAAATTTCCATGGTTACCATTCTGACAGATCTACATTAGTACCTTATCAAAGCAAAATAGGTTCACAGATCCGCAGAGGTTGATACGTTGAGGACTAATACAGAAGATTCCAGACTTCTCAAGTCTCTTCTGAGCGTAGATGATTCCTGCCGTGAGGGCAGCTGGAAGAGCAGGAGGAACTGCAATAGTGATGACATCTAGAGCTTTCTTTACAACTTCTCCAACTTCGGCCTGGTCCAAATTGAAAAAGTATATGGGACTTAAAGGGGTTTCCCAGTAGTGGAGACAGTTTTTGATAGGCTTCAGTGGTATGGTTTCCTTGCGATGCCACGTTCATTTGATCACATGACAATCATGTGACCGCATTGTCTATGGTCTTTGTTTACCTAAAGATGGCCATACACATTAAATAACAGACACATTGGCAGCGGCTTATCTCCAATGTGTACAAAGTATCATGTTAAAATCCTTCTCTTCCCCAATATCTGTTGCTGGGCGGAGAATCAGATGACCCAGAAAAACATGAGATAGTCGACCAGAGTCCTGTCTAACGTGTATGGGCACCTTTAGGCCACTGTCTTACAGCAGCTAGTATGACTGGCAGATTTGCTACATATAATATAATTCATATACTCACAGAAAAAGTATAGCTGGTATTGAAAAAGTAGAAAAATCTAAATTTTATTAAAATCACAATATTACAAAATGCACACAGAGTATAAAATCTGTATAACTGTATATGTGCTAAACATAGTCCACATCACAAGTCCATGTTGTGTACAATTTTTATCTCTATTGTCATTTAATAAAATTTAGATTTTTCTACTTTTTCAATACCAGCAATAGTATAGGACGGCTTTTTCAATTTGTTACTTGGGAGGTGGTAATCCGAATCAGGTATCACCTACCCCACTATTAATTGTCTTGTGAGACTTTGTTCATGATGTAATATAATTTGTAAGGCCTCATGCACATGACCGTGCTTTTTGTGGTCGCAATTTATCTGAATTTTTGTAGAATAAATTGCGGACCCATTCTTTTCTATGGCCCCGTGCACACGACCAAGGTTTACACGGATATGTGTGGGGGCCGCAAATCCGGACCACAAAAACTTGCGGATTCACCAATACTGGTGAATTGTTGTAGATCCACGAGTCCTGATGCACAGCAAAGGATTTTTGCAGTCATGTGTATGAGGCCTTAGTCTTATTTATTTCTGCAACCTACTAATAGATTTTCTTCCCTTCAATCTAAACAATGTACCGCAGAGCATTCAACTAGCAAGCAGTTCTGGAGGCTACATTGTATGTTTGTGTTATTTAGTTCACTATTAGGGCTCGTCCACACGTAACGGAGTTGTTGCGTTCTGGAATTTGACAGAAAAATTGTAGCAGAATACAGTAGCAGCATAGTGGATGAGTTTTAACAAATCTCATCCACGCGCTGCGTAAAATTTCCGAGCCAAAATTGACCTGCGGTGCGTATTTTTCGGACTGCAGCATGTCAATTCCTGCTACGGAAAGTGTCCAGAATTGCTGAACTTTTCAGAGGTCTCCATCTGCTAACATCGGGAAAAACACAGCAATTTACACAACATTTTCTGCTGCAAAAACCGCAGGAAATGGTGTTTTTTCCACAGTGGAAAGCCTTTGACTTTCAACGGAATTGCTGCAGAAATTTTCTATCCATATCTATCTTACTATCCATGTTTAACTACATATAATTCATCAATGTTAATTTGATATTCATTCCAAATAACCCGTAAATTGTCCCTTAAAAAAGCACAAACTCCTATAGGAATTGTAATGGCAGATATTAGAATGTGTCCGTCCCTTGATCTTGACAAACAACTTATATTAGCAGGTGATTTTTGCAGGAAATGCTGTGTAACTAATGTACACAGTTTTTTTCCCTTAGACTCCACTGCATGGAATAGCATAGCATGCGCTATTCCATACCTTTTTGACCTTCTTCGGATAATGGAGTCCTATGGACATGTTTAGCTTGTACGTCAGGAGCTTTCCCAACGTACATGCTAAACGTAGACAAAAAAACGTGATGGGAAAAGGGCCTAACAGACAGACCATTTATCCCCAGACGCTAAGTGAAAATGTATAATCTCTCATGTTACCTTTATTGTAACATATATTTGAAGCTGTTGTAGTACGTGATGCACCACATCAGATATACAGCCTTTTTTTACGCGCCCGTTTTAAAAACCAGCCGCGTAAAAAAGCGCATTGTAAAAAGAAGTGCATCACTTCTTGAGCCGTTTTTGGAGCCGTTATTCATGGACTCCATAGAAAACAGCTCCAAAAATGGCCGTAAAAAACACAGCAAAAATTGCTAGTTGCTTAAAAAACGGCTGAAAATCAGAGGCGGTTCTCCCATGAAAAGAGCTCCGTATTTTCAGCTGTTTTCTTGTTAAGCGTGTGAACATAGCCTAAAGGACATTCCCAGGATGTTGCGTTTAGTATTTCCCCCTTATATGTTGCAAAATCTAAAGGAAGTAAAATTTTATCTGAATTCTATTTTTTGCATAGAGATATACTTTAAAGGGGATTTCCAAAAATAATAAAAACTATTTTCTAGTGGCACTCCAGGCTGGAGGCGATGTCCGGTCTTTCTCCGGTCACTTGTGTGAAGGAACTACGGGAGTAAGTAACAGCACAGCGTGATCTCGCGAGTTCACGCTGTGCTGTGGATTAAGCTGGACATGAATGAAGAGAAGTGTACGATGCTGATTGGTCAGCGTCATACACCTCTTTACTACGTCCACTTGGTCAAGAGTAAAAAAACGCCCACTTTGGCATGAACAACAAATTTTCATAACACTTAAAATGCTCATAACTTTGTCAAAAATAAAACGTTTGTTTTTTTAAAACTGGTGAGTGGTGATTGTCAGTTTTAAGAGCAAATGGGCAACTTTGTGTAATAGGCTAATCGCCCAACAGCATCATTTCCAATTGAAGCCAACTGGAGCCAAAAGGGGCAAAAACCCCTACCTATACCGTCCTCTAAAATGTCACATTGACATTAAGGTGCACATTTGCTATTTGTTTAAGATGTTTTAAATGTATTTTAGTCAGTTTTGCAGCAGTTATAGTTCATACATTCCTATTGCCAAGTGCAAAATAAAGCAGGTTGCTGAAGAGTAGAATTAAAATTTGTTAGTGAATATCTACATTAAAAACATATCATACCCCATCCAAAGTAAATACAACGATGGCATAGACCATTCCGACCAAGGACAAACCAATCAGACAGCAAAGGAATACCAGTGCATCCCTGTACAGCTTGTAGTTCACCGGTTTGGGGTACAGAATGGACCGTACCAGGTCACCTTTAGCTGTATTGAAACCTAAAATTAAAAGTCAAACAAATGAGGAAAGGAAATAATTGCAAAATGAATACAAGCCAATGATGAGAAATTTGTTTCATATTTAGGGCGAATACACATGGAGTGGCAGTCGCATTTGCATGTAGCGGCCAAAACCATGCCCACATACGGATGCAAATGGCCACACAATTTTGCTGGTAAAACTATGCTATTACTGTCATAATCATGCAGCCATTCGTTGCCACACGTAAGCGTGGTTTTGGCCGCGTCCAGCTGCCCCTCCTTATGTTCTCACCTTTAAAGTTCAACTTCAAAAAGGCAGAAACCAAAGATTTTTGTTTGTGTTACTGTTCACACCCTTAACCCAAAACCTTAATTACCTGCGGTCTGATGACACAGATCTCAGAGTTCTAACTGCCTATATGGTAACACTGGCACCTCCATGGCTAAAAGCTCCATGCCCTTTTATTAAAACATCAGCACCTGGCATGGGTCACAAATAGAATCCATGGATTACATCCCAGATGTTCATGTTTAAATAAAGCAGTGGAGGTGTCAGTGTTTATTTGCTTAAGTGCATACCTGGAACCAGTGCAGCTTGCTCACCGCATCACTCAAGGACTGACCTACTATACATACGCCGATGTTTCGCTTAATGTGGTGTCCCGACTACTCCATTATTTATTCTTAATGCATACTTGGTGAGACCTTCTGCAAAGAAAGGTTCATGTGGCCCATCCCACCCGCTAAATAGACAGGGCTAGACATGACACCAATCCATGAGAACAGTGAGGTTTAATACATTAGAATAAACAGCCCCCTTCCCATATTAGTTCAGAAGGTTTCTAGCCTTTTCGCCACAGTCCCACGGCTTAGAGGAAGGAATTTCCCCAAATTCTAAAATAGTCACAGTTCAAATATAAAAAATCTCCAGCTCTTAACAGGAACGTGAAAAACTTTCTGAATTGTCAAACTTTTGCCTAGAGATGCACTTAAGGTATACAGAGATGGATACAATCATTGCAACTTTTTTTTCTACTTTTCCATGCATCACTAAAGAACTTTTCTTTAGGTACATTTACGGTTTCTAACACACATAATAAAACTGGGTTCATGTATGAACAGTGTCAGTTGTGCAACATATTTATGAACATGTCATAGGATACTTCAAATATTGGTTTCTTAAAAGAAGAAATTCTGTACATGTATGATATACTAGATCTTTCCTACACTGTGTTTGGCAAGAAAAAAAACGACGTGCTTATACTGAATGTATATGGTCATATAGAATCTGCTTAGCCATGCCAATCATGTGTACCTGGTGTAAAAAAAAAAAAAAAAAAGTTCTATGTCAGTACATATTGTGGGTAGTTTGCTTTGTATTAACTCAAACTTTGTGTCTTATGACAGGGAAGTAACTAGAATCCGTAGGGCACCAAAGCAAAGTCAAGAAATCACCTTCCCACCATCCATCTTGTTGACAATAAACTTTACGGTTGTAACGCAAACAGCAGTTGAACTACTTTTACTTTAGAAGCAATTGAAGGATGGAGTGTTGGGTAATATAGCAAATATTCTACATAAAAGGAGAAACCATCACAGATTTTTTTCCCACACAAGATGGTATATTTCTACACTTGAGTGGGACTCCGCAGCCTCTGGGTCCTGCAGCAGCTGCTATGTCTGCCACAGTTGTAGTTACACCAATGCTCATCACATCTTCAGTGACTTTTCAGAATCAGTCTCATGCACACTCACACGGAGCATGTAAGTCAGTGAATGGAGACTGCATGGCTCCATAGAATGGACATACAGGCTCGGGTTAGATTCTGTGTGTACAGGGATATTCTCATCTAGAAGAAATACTTCTGGAGAAGAATACTTCCACGGCTCCGTACAAAGCAAAGCCATAAGACGGCAAATGTGCATAATATGCAAGTAAGACTTTCACTTGAATTCTACCAAGCCTACTTAAAAGGGTTTTCCGCTTTGGACAATCTCTACTTGTTAGAAGGGCCCCTCGACAATAAGCACATCACATAGTCTCCCCTACTGCGCCCCCCCCGGCAGTCAGCTCTAATCTGTAAGGAAACCTGGCAGTAAGTGTTTCATTTCCCTGCAGTGACACCACAGAAAAAATTAAAGGGACTCTGTTACCAGTTTATTAATTCCCTATCTCTTAACTAATCTAATAGGCGCTTTGCCGCTAAACATTTTTTAAAAACAAATCCTATTGTAGATATTATTTGCAAAGTTATGAGCATTTTTCTAAATATGCTAATGTGGCGCTAATAGCCAAATAGGAGGTGACTCTTTTTCACTCTGGGCAGTGTAATGTTTTCTGTATGACGCTGTCCAATCAGCTTACAGCTTCTCCCCCCCCTACAGCTTCCATTCCAGACTGTATTCAACTGGCGATATCACCGGTTGTGTCACGGCTAGAACTGTGATCCTGGTGGCATATGAAGGATTAGAATCTCCTTTTTCATATGCCACTGCTGTTCTAGGTGGTCCACAGCCTGAGATATGGCTGTTTGAAGGGATCCCCCTTCCCTACAGCCTCAGTCTCTCACATTGTGTGAAGCAGCTTCATGCTGATAGGACAGTGTCAGAGGCTGTGCGGTAGCTCCACCTCAGGAGAATCGCTTGTTACTTCCCAGTTGTCTAATAAAGGCTCATTTACATATTTAGAAAAAAGCTCAGAACTTTTAATATAATAAATGTTTTGGGACACAATTTTGACTATCATTATCGGTGTGACAGCATCTATTAGATTAGTTAGGAGAGAGGGCATTACTAAACTAGTGACAGATCCTCTTTAAGCATTACAAAGTGTCCATTCAAATCATTGGATTGTCTGTGTAACGCAGGATAGAATAAGTCTTTGTCTAAGAGATGAGGATCCTGAATAAAGAGCAGTTGCAGAGTAGAGGACACCCTCTATTAATGTAGAATTCCCTAATAGGCTATAGGAAAATTAGTTTTCTAAACTAGAGACCTTCCTTATTAAAGTGACAATTATACTTGGATCTGATGACCTGAATCATCTGAGAAAGATTCCTGCTATGGACATGCTGCCTGACAACCGCATGCAAAATTCTGTAGCTGCAAGGCAGTGTATCTCTCCATCTCGAATAGTAAGGCATTGGTGAGAAAAGTCTGGAATACTATATCTTTTTCTTTTAAGATAGCCTTACTTGTAGGGACCCTGGGAAGATGTACGGGTTGCACATATGATATGTCAGCCCTTTATTTTATTCTCATGGAAACAGTCAGACTTACAAAAGAGGGGGGTGGGTTAACATTTCGCCCTTGGGCCGTTGTACATTAGTCTGTATGGAATGCGGTCTGCCATCTGCTAGTGAAAGAGACATTACATTGGAGATATTGTAAACCGTTGGTATTTTTGTTTCATTGTTCCTCATGATCGTGTCATGTTAAAGCAAAAATGATATTACCTGTTCTCATTACAACAGCTTTTACAAAGTCTGAAGACTTGGTCTGGATCACTTGAGTCCCACAGAATAGTACATATCTCTTATAATCATGCACGCTGTGAACCTTCCAAGGTTCAGTGTTGTCTGTACTGGGCAGAGGAGTCTTAGTTACCGGGATACTTTCACCTTTAACCATAAAAAATACAGGCCTAAAGTAAACCATAGTAATTTAAAAACTAATTATACATGGATCGTGTGTATAAATCTAATGTCTGTAATAAAATAATATAGTGGACATTTCATAACATAGACCTTAACAAATTAGTAATATGCATGTCTATGACATAAAATATGCAGTTTCATTGGGGTTTTTTTTATTACTAAAATGCATGAATGTAAAAGGGAGATGCAGTTGATTTCAGTGGTTCCTGCAACTTTCTTGTATAACTCTCATCTAGTGCTCCTGGAGGGAACTGCATGGTATAAGGGTATGTGCACACGATAACTGGCTTTTACGTCTGAAATTACAGACTGTTTTCAGGAGAAAACAGCTCCGTCGTTTCAGACGTAATTGTTCCTCCTCGCATTATGCGAGGAGTCTTTGACGGCCGTAAATTTGAGATGTTCTTCATTGAATTCAATGAAAAACGGCTCAAATTACGTCCAAAGAAGTGTCCTGCACTTCTTTGACAAGGCAGTCATTTTACGCGTCGTCGTTTGACAGCTGTCAAACGACGACGCGTAAATTACAGGTCGTCGGCATAGTACGTCGGCAAACCCATTCAAATGAATGGGCAGATGTTTGCCAACGTATTGTAGCCGTATTTTCAGGCGTAAATCGAGGCATAAAACGCCTCGTTTACGCCTGAAAATAGGTAGTGTAAACCCAGCCTAAGGGGAATCATCAACCTACTCATCACATCAAGCCAGAGAGAAATCGTCTGCCTAACTAGATCAAAACATACATAGTTATATTACAAAAACGTTACCTGTAAGCATGCTTTCATTGACTATGCAGGTTCCGCTGATAAGCAATGCATCACAAGGAAGAATTGAATTTCTTTCAATCACAATTACATCACCTGGTGCCAAGTGATGAGATTCCTCCTGGAAAATACCTGTAATGATTATAAAGCTAATACATTAGTAAGACACAACCAGAGGCCAATATAAAAATGTTAACTTTTTTACTTTTGGGTTCCAAATTTATATTAAAGTATAACTCCCACTTTTAAATAAAATCTAAAAGCAGGCAAAAGCTAGAATAGTAAATCTGCCCATACACAGATTATTGCCGTCGTATTCCCGCCGAAAACATCTAATGTGCATGACGGCCTTCCGACTGTCCCCCATTGGCAGACGTTGTGGGAAAACTAGGACCGGACATTGCATGTGAACACGCCAAATTATTAGCTGGAATAATCATGCACTCTTGGTCAAACATCAAGTTTATGGTGAGATTGCAGGAGATCACTGTTCTTTTGCAATATTTTTAGAGTACCCTCACAATTTTCTAGGAATCTGTATTCTGTCTACAGAACCTTGTGGTGTGTCACTTTGGGTTAAATGCAACAAATCCTTGTTGTAATCCATGTGTAAAACGCAATGAATAAGAACACTGTTTACAATTCGGAGGCTGCAAATCAGTAGATACCGAGTTCTGCTCTCAGCTAAGAAGTGGATACAATTGTATCCAGTCTAGGCAATGCTCTAGGAGTTAAACAGCCAAAACTGCAAACTGATACATTGTAGCAAACTATAGGTAAGAGTTGTGCCATTGTTTCTGATGTATTTAGCTTACAGAGCATTGCCTAGAATCCAGATTGATACAATTCTATCCACTTCTCAGCTCAGAACATAAGTCTTTACGAGTTTGAGGCAGCTGAATATAAATAAGAGGGTTCTCATTCACTGACCGAAAATAAAATATTCTGAAAATTGTGAGGAATTGAAACAAAAGCATGTTCGAAAGTTGTCATTTATACAGTAACTAAGCTTTAGCTGGATAAAACTGGACAACCGCTATAAAATTGGATACCTATGGAGTTGGCGCTATAATATGTGCATAAAGCTGTGTTTACATCAGTGTTGGTTTCCGTTTATGGCTTCCATTCAAACTATCTGTTGGAGGATCCGATGTACGGAAAACCAAACGGTAACCATAGCTTCCGTTTGCATTACCATTGATTTCAATGATAATGCTTTTCTGTGCAGTTGGATTCCGTCTGCTTCCGTTCCATAAAGGTTTCAGGGTTTTTTCACGGAAATAGCATAGTCGACCGCTATTGTTTCAGCGAAAAAAACTGAAATCTTATGGAACAGAAACCAACTGCAAGGGAAGCTAAGGTTTCCGTTTGGCTTTCAGCTCATCGGTTCCTCCAAAGGAAAGTCAAACGGAACTCATGAACAGAAGCCCGAAGCTGATGTGCGCAGGCCCTTAGATTATAAAGGGATGAGGACAGATTAGATACATAGCTGGCCTTGTGTAGTAGATTAAAAACTGGAAGAAAACGGTTTCAGATGGTTTGTTCTGTACCCACCAACAAGATTTTTTCCTCACAGTTAATTAAATTTTTTTGTTTTGCTTTAAAGACTGAATTTTGCCTCATAAAACTGGAGCAAATAAATGTCAGGTTAGACCAGGCATAAATCTTCTCAGTCAGTAGTAGGAAACATTTTTTATGAGTCATTTCGAAGAATTTGTTGATTCCTTCTCTGAATGGTCCCCGGTTATAAGTGGTGTACCCCAGGGTTCAGTGCTGGGACCACTATTATTCAACTTATTTATTAATGATATAGAGGAAGGGATTAATAGCACTATTTCTATTTTTGCAGATGACACCAAGCTATGTAATATAGTTCAGACTATGGAAGATGTTCATGAATTACAGGCAGATTTAAACAAACTAAGTGTTTGGGCGTCCACTTGGCAAATGAAGTTTAATGTAGATAAATGTAAAGTTATGCATCTTGGTACCAACAACCTGCATGCATCATATGTCCTAGGGGGCGCTACACTGGCGGATTCACTTGTTGAGAAGGATCTGGGTGTACTTGTAAATCATAAACTCAATAACAGCATGCAGTGTCAATCAGCTGCTTCAAAGGCCAGCAGGATATTGTCGTGTATTAAAAGAGGCATGGACTCGCGGGACAGGGATGTAATAATGCCACTTTACAAAGCATTAGTGAGGCCTCATCTAGAATATGCAGTTCAGTTCTGGGCTCCAGTTCATAGAAAGGATGCCCTGGAGTTGGAAAAAATACAAAGAAGAGCAACGAAGCTAATAAGGGGCATGGAGAATTTAAGTTATGAGGAAAGATTGAAAGAATTAAACCTATTTAGCCTTGAAAAAAGAAGACTAAGGGGGGACATGATTGACTTATATAAATATATTAATGGCACATACAAAAAATATGGTGAAATCCTGTTCCTTGTAAAACCCCCTCAAAAAACAAGGGGGCACTCCCTCCGTCTGGAGAAAAAAAGGTTCAAGCTGCAGAGGCGACAAGGCTTCTTTACAGTGAGAACTGTGAATTTATGGAATAGCCTACCGCAGGAGCTGGTCACAGCAGGGACAGTAGATGGCTTTAAAAAAGGGTTAGATAATTTCCTAGAACAAAAAAATATTAGCTCCTATGTGTAGAAATTTTTCCTTCCCTTTTCCCTTCCCTTGGTTGAACTTGATGGACATGTGTCTTTTTTCAGCCGTACTAACTATGTAACTATGTAACTATGTAACTATGTAACTATGTAACTATGTAACATTGCTCAATGAATTTCACATGGAACCAAAACTAGTTCCAGCGATTTCCACGAGCCTTGATTGCCACTTTAGTAAGTACTAACCATTACACACACACACACACACACACACACACACACACACACACACACACACACACACACTTGCTGCCTAATATATCCTACCCCTTAACAGAAGTTATTGTAACAAGATATCCGGTCAGTGGTTTTAATGGTATGGCTGATCGGTGTATATAAAGATATAATAATTAGTTAGTACAAAGCTTTAGACCTAAAAATATTATGATAAAAATATGGAGATTGATTTGAAGGAATATTTTACATGAACCAGTGATAACTCACATTACATAAATAGTGTAATTGTTGCCAACAGTCTGTATGTAAAAAACAAAAACATGCATAACATATGGATCAAAGAATGTAGAAGTCAAGCAATCAAGATTAAACAGAATTCGACAGCTTATACTTCATAGCCTCCCTCATGGCTCTCAGAACAGTACCCCTACAGCACAAACTGCTGCCCTAAAAAGTGAAATATTGTGTAGACTAAGCGAAAAAGTAACATTCATTGTAATTTTGGGTCGAAAAATATTTTAAAACTACTATATGCAAGTCATTACCTTTGGAAAGTGCTTACACCTTTTATTTTCTACCCTGCAATACTCTGGGTAATTCTATAGTTTATTTAAATTAATGTAAGATTTAACAACTGTATCTGATTACTGTAGCCTACATATTGCAAGACACATATAGATAAAGATTCGTAAAGCTGGCTATAGAATGTAACAGCCGCTGTCCGCAGACCCCGCTCATGCTGCCGACATCTCCCTCCCCATAGACGCCAGCACATGCGGCTGTTCTGCCCTGCAGTGAACACTAGGGTGCGCGCGTAAACTCATTCCCGGCCTTAAATGGCCAGCGCGCACACATGTAACTAATTATGTAGATAAGAGAAATGAAAATTCGGCACTCACCCATTTGCAATTCTTCATAACTTTATTGTAACATCTTGGCAAAGATAAAAGTGTTACAGGGAGGACAGCTAGTTGTAGGTTACAGCCTTTTTCGTGCTGGGGGATCGCGCTTCTTCTGACCATGCTCTGCCCTTTCACTCCTTGCCTGAGCGTTGTTTGTATTCCTATGTTAGTCTTGCAAATGTTCCCTTAGTCGTATTGTGTTCCCAGTGTTCCCGTGCCCTGCTACCTCTATCCTGTATCCCGTGCTGTATTTGTTCCTGTGCCCTCTAGTGTTGGAGTCGTGTTGTGCCATCTACTACGCCTGCTGTCTTACACCATGTCTGGTGTCATCTGCCACGCATGGTACCTCCTGCCACGTTTCGCATCACCTATCATGAAAGTACCATCTATGGCTAAGCCTCCGCTACTGTCCGGAATATTACAGGTCCCCTTGTGATTGGACTTTGTATAGACTTGGTACACTGTTTGGCCAGCTGCTACTCCACTATGGCGGGACAGCCTAGTGGATCCACATACCCACAGATCGTGACACACAGATCGTGACACAGAATTGATAGATTTTGACCAAACCCTCGTTCAGGCACCAGCACACTTCCCAGACCATATAAACATGCACACTCATCTCATATAAGCGTGCATGTTTATTTCAATGGGACAGGGAAATAAGCCTTTTCTTTTCTGACAGTAGCTCATCTCCCACAGCAACAAAATATCCAACATTTACTATCTCACTTTCTCACCAACATCTGCAGTTGAGGGACTGTCAGAGTGCCTCCCTTACTTATTAGATTGTTGGTCGCTCCAGTTGAACCTGGTAGATGTGGCCTACTTTGATATAATGCGTATGGCCAGCTTCGCTGTTGCACTGATAGAATCTAATACGTACTATGGGCTCATGTAGACGAGCTGTGATGCCATTCACTGTGCACTAACACAACACTAAGATGAAGTTCACATGTAGTGCATTTGCTGCAAAAAATGTTCAGCAGTATATGTGCAAAAAATATACAGTGGCAAACCGGTTTTGGGCAGTTTGGTGCAGATTTGGCACTGCAGATTTCCTAAAAAGCAAAAAAAAATACAAAATCTGCAACACTAAACTTCGTGGAATTTAACTTTTTCATTGAAGTCAATGAGAAAAAAAATTCACAACAAATCTGTGCTCATTCTGCAACAGGAATTGACATGATGTGGATTTCAAAAGCCACACCACAAGGCAATTTCCATGAAGAAAAGGTCTAGATTTATAGGGGTTTTCAGCCTCTAGATGTAAACAAAAAGGTTTCATTCACTGACTGCGAACACATATGGATAGGAACGAATACACAAAGTATATTAGAAAGTTGACAAAACTTTCATTGTACAATGATTAATCTTTATTAACAAAGCCGGAAAAGCTCTTTAAATAGGTTTTTTGCAGTAATGGAAAACTATAAGCTTCTTGATATTTGTCAACTATGCATCGTGCAGACAAATGTTGGTTTACCCACAGGCCACAGGATTGCCCTATGGTACATAGGTAATGTGAAGTTTGCTTACAACAACATTGTTGTACATCCTACATTCATGTGGTTATTTAAATACTTATACAAAATACAAATGACATGGCGTTTCCTTTTACCGCAGCGCCTGGGGGATTTTGATCTACACAAAAACAAACAAGAATGTTTGAATGTTTGTACGTTATACAAAAGTCTCGCTTTTCGATCATTCATCAGATGTACTTTGTGGTTTCCTTTAGCCATCAGGCAGCATTAATAAAAACAGACAATTAAAGTCAAGCATCCGGTTGGTGTTGGTGGATGTCATTTAACCTTCACTTCCAGCCCTGGACCTTACTGAGGCACTGTAATTACCATTGATGCTTTCTTTTGATCTTGGTTGTTTAGAGTTTTTTGGCTATGCTTATATATAAAAAATTACATGGCAAGATAAGGACTATAAAGGAGTCCAGACTTAAAAATTACAAGCAAAATATAGAAGTCAAGAAAAATGTTTTGATCAACTATGAAGTGTATTAATGGTCTATCTCCGGCAGTCCCGACCGCTGCTCCATTCATTCAGGGGACTCGTGATCCCCATTCTCTTGATTAGTGGGGATCTCAGCAGTGGGACCCCCAGCAATCAAACACATACAGTATCACCTATCCTGTGGATAAACTATAAGTTGTTGAGGTGGGAGAACCCATTGAAAGATTCTCAAACCCCTGGCAACCAGCTTTATTGCCACAAGGAAGCTGTGTCTTGCCAGACAGGAATTACTACATGGCTGCCGTGCAAATGAATGGTCATCCATGTAATGTATTAGCGGGCCAGGTCTCTTCTGGCCCAGAGGAGGGTCCAGAGTATGGATTTTCCCCCCTCTAGGATGCTCATATGGTCTATTGGGAATATGGAAAGGGGATGTCTTCAGGGATGTCACTTTCTAATATATACCTTGTCACAGCTCCAAACTGATCAAGGGGCTTACAAGGGCAGTAAAGGAGTTATGCAAAACAATATCCTGATCATCTTGCCCAGGAAGTGTTCTCTTATGTTCAGAACAGGACATACACTTATACAGCAATTCTGGTGTGAGGAGGAAGATCTGGGAAATTAGGATGTGAATTCAGCCTCCAAAGCACAATTTTATTACAGTAAAGAACCCCTGTGTTTTGCTGCACATATGATCTAAACCAGAGCTCAACTTTCAGGTCATAACGAACTAGAAATGACGTTTTGTATATTTTCATACAGTACTTTGCACACCCTGGTTCTCCCATATTTCTGGTTATCAGAAACAGCAGTTCGATTGAGAATTAGTTTAAAAATTAAACAAAGATTAAGGAAAGAGAGGAAAAAAGAAGACCACAATATCTAAAGGAAATTTATATGTACAAGAAACTCACCCTTGTGTTTTCCATATACAGAAACCTTGATGTTATTATGAGACTCAACTAGTCTATGCAGTTTAACGGATTGCTGTAAATTGGGGGAAGCAGATGCGTGTAAAATGTTAGAACAGAAAAGAAAGGTTGATAATGCTTTATAATGTATTATTAGGGAATAGTACAAAAAAAAACAAAAAAAAAACATTGTATTTAAAAAATAGAGCTACTGTACTAAATGAGATGTCTGTAAAAGACATTCCTAGATCCTTGACAAATAGACCATACAAATAGTAAATATTAAGTGGTTTGTGCTTTCACTGTTTTGCTTCCATGCAAAGTTTCAATCCCATGTCAGCACAAAAATGAAGATTATTCCACAGAAAGAAAACATTTTGCAGGCAATGAGTCATTGTGTCACTAAACGAAGATTAGATCGACTGGGATTAGGGTTAATCTTCACAAAAAAAACCTTGTTGTTCTTGATTGCATTGTCACGAGTTTTCTGTCATCAGTGGCGTGGCTCTATAGGGTGCAGATTGGAGACACACCCAGGCCTTAAGGCTCTTTTACACGGGCCAGTGATCGAGCAAACCAGCGCTCATCAGCTGATCTGCTCATTTATGCAGCAATAAATATCATTGTTGGTAGCACATCTCCGAACGATCGTAGTAACAAAAACTCGTCCCCATACATAACTGATCATAGCTCCTTGTGAAAAGGAGCAATAGGGCACCCATATTGGGCAGTGAAATAGCACCCTTAGTGCCAGAGAGAATCCAAAGACATCTATTCAATATAAAAAGTACAGCAGGACTAACGTGAGGGTTGGGGGGGGGGGGTCTGGTTCCTACCCTACATCCAGGACCAGGGAGTCATAACTTTCTGGCAATTAATCAATCACTCCCGCTTGTACAGAACTTCTATTCATGCAATGTCCTAAAGCACAGCTTTTTAGTCTTTTTTTACTGGGGATTCACTAGCCAGAACATGGTGATGCCTGTGCCTAACCATTAGGCGTTGTCCAAATTTTTTTAAATAAGGACCTCAATTTAGCTTAAGATTTGTCTTCAGAACCCACTAGAACATTAAAATATGCACAAATGGAGTCCGTTATGTTTATTAACCAGAGATTGGTGCAGCAAGAACAAGGACTTTGCAGATTATGATCACTTCCGTCAAAATTGCTTCCCCCAACTGCACTTCACCAAAAACTAGGGTAGGGGGTGGCCTCACCAGTGGGGCCTAACTCACAGTTTCAAAAGCACTGCCCTAATGTAAGCTTTAGGCCTCATTCATACGTGCGTGCCGTTTTTGCGCACGCAAAAATGCGGCATTTTGCGTGCGCAAAAGCCACTTAACAGCTCCGTGTGGCTGCAGCATATGATGCGCGGCTGCGTGATTTTCGCGCAGCCGCCATCATAATGACACTCCGTTTGGATGTTTGTAAACAGAAAAGCACGTTGTGCTTTTCTGTTTTCATTCATCCTTTTGACAGCTGTTGCGCGAATCACGCAGTTCACACGGAAGTGCTTCCGTGCGGCATGCGTTGTTTTCACGCACCCATTGACTTCAATGGGTGCGTGATTCGCGAAAAAGGGCCAAAGAACGGACATGTCGTGACTTTTTTTCAGAGGACTCACGCTGAGTAAAAATCACGGACATGTCTGCACGGCCCCATAGACTAATATAGGTCCGTGCAACGCGCGTGCAAATCACGCGCGTTGCACTGACGTTTTTCCCGTTCGTCTGAATAAAGCCTAATACTGGCTCCAAGATGTATCCTCACATTAAGTTTACAAACAAATTAGATTGATGAGCGATTACTATACGGAAATGCATTTGTAGGAATATATGTAAAATCACAATATTAGATGAAAAATACATTTGTAAAAATTAAAAAAAAAAAAGTTGCATTTCGTATGTTTATCCTGTCAGACTACAAATCACAAAATACACAAAGTTTTAATACAGAAAGGGTATGTGCACACACACTAATTACGTCCGTAATTGACGGACGTATTTCGGCCGCAAGTCCCGGACCGAACACAGTGCAAGGAGCCGGGCTCCTAGAATCATACTTATGTACGATGCTAGAAGTCCCCGCCTCGCTGCAGGACAACTGTCCCGTACTGTAATCATGTTTTCAGTACGAGACAGTTGTCCTGCAGCGAGGCAGGGACTCCTAGCATCGTACATAAGTATGATGCTAGGTGCCCGGCTCCCTGCACTGTGTTCGGTCCGGGACTTGCGGCCGAAATACGTCCGTCCATTACGGACGTAATTAGTGTGTGTGCACATACCCAAACTGTAGTAACATACTACTAATTAAAAACATACCTGTCTTAATGTGTACACAGACAGGCCAATGCAAATCACAGACATGATTATAATGGCCACAGAATATTCAATGTATTCTTCGGCAAACCATAGGCAAACACTGAACAGCTGGAACACATAGAATGGACTCAGTACCTAAAAAAAGAAAAATAAATATACAAATAATTTACGAAGTCCAAAAAATTTAACTGAAGGTCTGACACTAGCTGGTAACTTAAAATACAAGACTCCAAAACATGCAAGGGCTTATTTAGACGAACGTGTAATACGTCCGTGCAACGCGCGTGATTTTCATGCGCTTCGCACGGACCTATGTTAGTCTATGGGGCCGTGCAGACAGTCCGTGATTTTCACGCAGCGTATGTCCGTTGCGTGAAACGCACGACATGTCCTATATTTGTGCATTGTTCGCGCATCACGCACCCATTGAAGTCAATGGGTGCGTGAAGATCACGCGCAACACACGGAAGCACTTTCGTGTGACGAGCGTGATTCGCGCAACACCACATGCTTTTCTGTTTACAAACATACAAACAGTGTCATAATGATGGCGGCTGCGCGAAAATCACGCAGCCGCGCATCATACGCAGCTGACACACGGAGCTGTTAAGTGCCTTTTGCGCGCGCAATACGCACACGCTCGTGTAAATCCAGCCTAATGCTGTTAAAACAACAAACTAAAATCTCCAGTAAAATTGTAATTCAAGGAAATATATTCAGGAAAATAAAATGTGCTGCAATAGAGATGGAGAAAATAAAACATGTCTATATTACAGGGGATAATCATTACATTGAGGTATTAATCTATTTGTGCTTTTTAATAGAAGAACGCACTGTTAGTCTGATGTCATCGGTGCATGCGCAGTACTGCTGAGTAAAGCGGTGAAACATCAAGGATGTACTGCGCATGCGCCGATTATGAAGCAGAGCCGCACGCACGTTCAGGAGACTACGGGGTCAGGCGTGAACTTGCCTATTACACTTCCTGACCCCCGTCAATCAATGAAAGAAGGGAGGGTTGGACTGGGGAAAGAAGACATAGCATTTTGGTGCAACGGTCACACCCTCATTGCTACAAAATGCTCATTTGCATATACTGAATAAAACGATTTTGGGAGGCACCCATGTGAAAAAGGTGATAGACGTTAGATTCAGGTTAGCCTACTCTATATTACTCTGTTGCAAGTTTGATATGTATATTTCTGCTGACAGACTCCCTTTAAAAGAGAATCTTACTAGTTACTTAAAGAGGTTCTATCACCAAATTATAAATGCCCCATCTCCTACATAATCTGATTGGCGCTGTAATGTAGACAACTGGGCGTGTTTTTACTTTTTACCAACTGGGCGTTGTACAGAGGAGTGTATGACGCTGACCAATCAGTGACCAATCAGCGTCATACACTTCTCATTATTCCAGCCCAGCTTCTTTCACCACACAATCCCGCTGTGCTGTGGATCATGCTGGGATGGAACAATGAGAAGAAGTGTATGACTCTCTTTAAAGAGGCTCTGTCACCACATTATAAGTGCCCTATCTTGTGCATAATGTGATCGGCGCTGTAATGTAGATTACAGCAGTGTTTTTTTATTTAGAAAATCTAAAATTTTTGACGGAGTTATGACCTATATTAGCTTTATGCTAATGACTTTCCTAATGGATAACTGGGCGTGTTTTACTTTTTGACCAAGTGGGCACTGTGGAGAGAAGTGTATGACGCTGACCAATCAGCGTCATACACTTCTCCCGATTCATTTACACAGCACATAGTGATCTAGCTAGATCACTATGTGCAGTCACTTACTCACATATTAACGTGACTGAAGTGTCCTGACAGTGAATAGACATCACTACCAGCCGAGACGTGATGTCTATTTAGAATCCTGACACTTCGGTAACGTTTGTGTGGGGTTTACAGCACAGCAAGCGTCATCTCGTTTTAAATGACAGTTTACAGCGTAATCTCGCGAGATTACGCTTGCTGCACTGTAAATCTCACACAAACGTTACCGAATTGTCAGGATTCTAAATAGACATCACGTCCCGGCTGGTAGTGACGTCTATTCACTGTTTTACGCCTCAAATTATGCCTGAAAAACCGGCTCCATTACGCCTACAAACATCTGCCCATTGCTTTCAATGGGAATTACGATGTTCTGTTCCAACGAGCCTTTATTTTACGTGTCGCTGTCAAAATACGGCGCGTAAAATGGCGGCTCGTCAAAAGAAGTGCAGGACACTTCTTGGGACGTTTTTGAGCCGTTTTTCATTGACTTCATTGAAAAACAGCTCCAATAACGTCCGTAAAAGACGCTGCAAAAAACGCGAGCACTGAAAACAGCTCCGTAATTTCAGACGTATTTTGCTACTGCGTGTGAACCTTAGTCTTCTTTGGTCTGACATAACCCTTGGTCTAATAAATGACAAAGGTACAAGAATTTATATGAAGTTTGCAAGAGATGAAGATTTTCCATGACTTAAATATTTGAAATCTATGCAACAGGCTGGGAGGAATATGCAAACACCCACCGTAATTACAGGTTAATGTTGGGAATGTGTCTGCGGTTATTAATGGTTATTAAAGATAATCTTACCTCTTTAAAGAGCAATTTCCATATTGGAACAATTCCAACATCTATTATGTTGGGCCCACAGATGAGTCTCCTGCAATGACAGCAGTTTTCCGTTTGTGCTTTACTGTACATATAAATATACGCAAAACATTGAAACAGTAAATGGCTAAAAAAAAATGTAAAAAAAAAACTAATTTAAAGACTACGTGTGACTGTTTTCTAATTTTTTTTTTTTTATTTAATACAGGAACATATCCCAGTTAAGGAATACAAAAATATTTCCACAGCCCTACATTGGGAATATTCTCTTTGATTTCACGCCAAAAACGTGTGTCAACAAAAAAAAATGCACAAAAGGAAAATAAACCTACCTTACACTCAAATAGATATACAATGTATTCAGAAAGTTGTATGGGGTATTAAGTGCAGAATGATGGGGGAAAAAATATAATTTATTTTTTATTTTAGCACAAGGCCACAACATAAAAAGTGAAAGGATCTGAATACTTTCCGAATATACTGTACAAAGACAATATGCACTGCAGCTACACACTGTATAGTCCAGATAAAATTCTATGGCCGCCCGACACCTTCCCTCTGACCGCGGCCGGCCGTGCCCGTAATTACAGGCAAGGTTGTGTGCATGAAGACTAAAAGAAATGTTTCTCACCATCTCCAATATCAAGGAGGTTAGATGTGGTACATATAGTGGTTCTCGCAGAGAATAAAAGCAGATGGACATTGCGTAGACTGCAGCGTTGGATAAAATCTTTCGGTACTTTATTCCATATATTGACAGAGTGACAAAGTTAAAAGCGCAGGGCAGGAGAGGCTTGACGGGCAATGTGGAGATTTTAAAAATGTATGAGCTCTTTTTAATTTGTCACTCTGTGAGAAAGATTTATCCAACGCTGCTGTCTTCGCGATGTCCATCTGCTTTTATCCTCTGCAGAACAGTGCACTATATGTGAAGGCTGGGAGACCGTGCAGTATAAATATCAAGAGTGTTCCGAAACTTCATCTACCACATCTAACCTGCTTGATATTGGGGATGGTGAGAAACTTTTCCTGGAGACAGAGTGTTGAATTTTTATCTGGACTATACAGTGTGTAGCCCCATTGCATATAATCTTTATATATGTATTTCTGAGTGGATTGCTGGACTTCATCCACTGCAATTGGGTGCTCCACTGAATACAGATTAGTGCGAATCATATGCCACTACATTATAATACTCATGGCTCTGATCCCACTAGCATCATGGCTTCCGTTTTTCCAAACAAACCTACGTATCGCATTGACATAAATTTTTTACGGCAAAGAACTGCAGATTGCGCTATTCTTGCTGTCAAAAATACCGGAAAGCTTGATGTAAAATCCCAATAGCACCCCAAAACGGTAGTGTGAACAGAACCTAAACAATAACAAAACGCAAATAATTTTTCTGCCAGGACAGTCAGCACAGGACCTTTTCAGAGCTACTGAAGTGTTTGTATTAAGACATGTTTACCTGACATCTTGCTCCTCTTTCATAAAACCATGTCCAAAATTTTCATGTATAGATGCACAAGTGTAATGATCTTCCAAAATTCTGGAGTAAAAATAATGAAAATATATGGTAATAAGATAATAATTCCGTTACATTATTATGCAAGTGCTTTCCTTTCTACAAACTTACCCAGACTTTGTAAACTGATTACTATATTCATCCCATATGTATCGGATTTTCTGCACTTGTATGTATCGAACCTATAGAAGCAAAACATTTTTTTTATAATATAAAATGTAAAAAACACCAGTTTCTACTCTTTTCTCTGGTCTATGGTCCCTTAAAGGCTCACTGTGCTATCTTCAGACCCTCATAGGAATTGTTACATATACTCAAAGTACTCCAGAAATCTGCATTTTTGAATGCTTTTAATAAGTACTTATCTTCCACTGCCCCAGGCTGTAAAATGGACTGTAAATGGCCTAAATAAATACGCACGCAAACACTGAGGCCAGTTTTAAGGGTACCTAAAAGCCCTTTTACACCGGCCAAACTAACGTTCACAGAACGCTCATTCACAATAATTGTCCTGTGTAAACAGGACGATGATCAGCCGATGAACGCGCAAACGCTCGTTTATTGGCTGATTGTATCGTTTTAAATGCCCTTAGGGTCCTTTTACACTAGGCCATTTTGACTGTTACAACGAGCGCCGATCAACGAGACAGCTCATTGATAGACGCTCGCTTGCTCCTTTCATAAGGAGCTAGCATGGGGACGAGTGATTGCTACTCCGATCGCTCATCACCATATATTACTATCATGACGGCAGCATGTCTCCCTGATAGAGATGTGCTGCCGGCAACGATATTTTGGGCATTTAAAACAATACAATCCGCTGATGAACGAGCATTTGTTTACACAGGGCAATTATCGGGAACAAGCTCAGCAAGAATCATAGCCCCTTAGTTTTGCAGATCAGTGAAGTTCCCAGAGAAAGTTGAACCACCAGACATTGATGACCTATCCTAAGAATAGTTCATGAAAGAAAATTCCCAGAAAACCCATTTCAAAATCATAAAACATATATACTGTAGTTGCAGAATTTCCGACCGTGATATAACTTGATACAGACGACATTAGTAGCCTTGATGTTTTAGCTACTCTATCTTTACTGCCGATTGGGCAAATCTCAAAATGTTCTACCTTTGTCAAACCTTGAGAACAGGCGTTTCTGGAATCTGGCAAGAACTTCAGTGCAGCTAAACATAAAAACTCCTGTCACTACATAACCCATTCCAACTAAGGGCTGCATTTTACAACAAACTGTACTCTGTAAAGGCTTACTGACAACAGGCTGCCATTCAAATAGCTCGGAGAGGGCAGTTTTGTTTGATTTTCATTTGAGTATATACTATATTTCTCAAAATAAGCAGAAACGGTCATCTTTTTCAACATAAATACTACACAAAGAAGTCATAATACAATATATCTGTAGCTATTGTATACGATAAATGTGCTGCACAGGTTACATTTTCTTTACTGTACATTTTAAATACAGGCTACACACTTTTGCCTGTGGTCTTATAAATAAATAATATATCTATATATTAAAATAATATAAGTGGTTATATGCAAACAATGAAGCTGAACTTTACGTTCGCATTCCTAACCTATCATGCATATTAGGGTTAACCCACATCTAGTCATTCCTATAATTGTAGGTCAAGGCAAAACGTTGAAAGCAACAAAATCTGCCTGAACTGAAACACAAGCTTATTCTAACAAAGTCTCATCATGGAATCTGCCCCAATGTTCTGAATTTTGAGGCTCTGTGCATTTCCATTGACCAATTGCAAATTCTAGGAAACATACTTTGTTCCATGTTTGCAGGAACCCACAAATTTAGATCATAAACACCCAGAAAGCAGCCAATGAAATAAGCAAGCAGCCTTAGTGGTAACTATATGCAGACTATCGATTACATTTATGATTTTGCAGCCAGTATACGTACAATGAAACTGAATTCATGCATTATTTTTGTCTGACAACTCAAAACTACGGGACTGAATATAATGAATAATAGGACTAGGCTAAATGGATGACAAATAGATTGAGAGATGGCTAGATCCATCTGGAGCTACTCAAAAAAGGCGACAGCCACAATCGTTCAGAATTATAGAGATCTGAGTTAAAGCAGAATTCTGAGCTACAAGCTGGAGATGTATTGCACTCGTAAAAGCACCAGTGCCCCTTCACTCTTGCACATGGTGGGGGTACCAGCATATGTTATTCAATAATCAATGATAATTACATAGGTAACTGGAAAGATTTTATAGATTCTGTGTATAGGTAAATATATTTTATATATTGGGTTTTGTAAGGTCTTTCTATATACAGTAACAATTATTTTATCTGGCATCCAATAGTCCAGAAGTACTGCCAGTCCAACATTTCTTTTTAGTTTAAGAAGTATAAAATAGTCTGGACTCTCATCCAAACTAAATACAGAAGGCTGAGTAGAGGTAAAGTGATGTTAGCATACACTGTGGCCATTTTGGCACAACACAGAGGTGACCCCAAAGTGGCGGATCCACGTCTGAGGGACACAATAGGAGGGTACCAGGTATTACATAGTTCGTACGGTTGAAAAAAGACACATGTCCATCAAGTTCAACCAAGGGACGGGAAAAGGGAAGTAAAAATTTTTTCTACACATAAGAGCTTAGATTTTTTTGTTCTAGGAAATTATCTAAGCCTTAAAGCCATCTACTGTCCCTGCTGTAACCAGCTCCGGCGGTAGACTATTCCATAGATTCACAGTTCTCACAGTAAAGAAGGCTTGTCGCCTCTGCAGGTTGAACCTTTCTTTTCTCCAGACGGAGGGAGTGCCCCCTTGTTTTTTGAAAGGGGTTTTTACATTGAAAAGGATTTCACCATATTTTTAGTATATGCCATTAATATATTTATAGAAGTTAATCATGTCCCCCCTTAGTCGTCTTTTTTCAAGGCTAAATAGGTTTAGTTTTTTTTAATCTTTCCTCATAACTTAGATTCTCCATGCCCCTTTTTAGCTTCATTGCTCTTCTTTGTATTTTTTCTAATTCCAGGGCATCCTTTCTATGAACTGGAGCCCAGAACTGGACTGCATATTCTAAATGAGGCCTCGCTAATGGTTTGTTAAGTGACAATATTACATCCCTGTCCCGCGAGTCCATACCTCTTTTAATACACGACAATATCTTGCTGGCCTTTGAAGCAGCTGATTGACATTGCATGCTGTTATTTAGTTTATGATGTACAAGTACACCCAGATCCTTCTCAACAAGTGACTCCCCCAGTGTAGCTCCCCATAGGACATATGATACATGCAGGTTGTTCGTACCCAGGTGCATAACTTTACATTTATCTACATTAAACCTAATTTGCCAAGTGGACGCCCAAACACTCAGTTTGTTTAACCCCTTAATGACCAGCCTATTTTGGACCTTAATGACCAAGCTATTTTTTACGTTTTTCAATCGTCGCATTCCAAGAGCTATAACGTTTTTATTTTTTCGTCGACATAGCTGTGTAAGATCTTGTTTTTTGCGGGACCAGTTGTATTTTTTAATAGCACCATTTTTAGGTACATATTATTTATTGATTAACTTTTATTAACTTTTTTTGGGGGGGAATAGAAAAAAACCTGAAATTTCACCACTCTTTTTTCCGTCCTAAATCTACGCCGTTTACCGTGTGGTATAAATAACACAATAACTTTATTCAGCGGGTTGTTACGATTGCAACGATACCAAATTTGTTTTTGTATGTTTTACTACTTTTACACAGTAAAAACGCTTTTTTTTCAAAATTATTTGTTTTTGTGTCTCCATATTTGAAGAGCCGTAACGTTTTTATTTTTTCGCCGATGTGGTTGTATGAGGGCTTTTTTTTGCGGGACGACTTGTAGTTTTTATTGGTACCATTTTGGAGTAGATGCGACTTTTTGATCACTTTTTATCACATTTTTTTAAAGTCAGTATTCACAGAAAACAGCAATTTTTCCATAGTTTTTTATTAATTTCTTTACGGCGTTCACCGTGCGGGTTAAATAATGTAATAGATTTATAGTCGGGGTCGTTACGGACGTGGTGATACCAAATATGTGTAACTTTTTAACTTTATTTTGTTTTTTTAATAGTAAAGCAGTTTGTAAGGGGAAAAGCTGGGTTTTTCATTTTTTTTCACATTTTTTTTAAAATTAACTTTATTAAACTTTTTTTTCACTTTTTTACTAGTCCCATTAGGGGACTATAATATGCGATTCTGCGATCGCATTTATAATACACTGCAATACTTTTGTATTGCAGTGTATTACTGCCTGTCCGTTTAAAACGGACAGGCATCTGCTAGGACATGCCTGCGGCATGATCTAGCAGGCATTCACTCCAGGCAGACCTGGGTGCCTTTATTAGACCCCCGGCTGCCATTAGAGACACAGACACTCGGTGATCGTATCGCCGGGTGTCGGTGGGGGAGAGAGGGAGCTCCCTCCCTCTCTCCAAAACCACACAGATGCGGTGCTCGCTATTGAGCACCGCATCTGAGGGGTTAAACGTGTGAGATCGATACTAATATCGATCTCACACGGCAGAGCAGGGACGCTCCCAGCCCTCAGCTGCCTCTAGCAGCTGAGAGCAGGGAGATTTGACAGCTCCCTGCTCTGTTTACTTATTCCGATGCCGCAACGTAAAAAGTCTATGGCATCGGAATAAGGCCCGTTAGTGACCGACGTAGAAACACGATGGGCCGGTCACTAACGGGTTAAATCCACTTGCAATTCACAAACATCTTCCAAAGACTGAACATTACTACATAGCTTGGTGTCATCTGCAAAAATAGAAATAGTTATATTAATCCCATCCTCTATATCATGAATAAATAAATTTAATAATAGTGGTCCCAGCACTGAACCCTGGGGTACACCACTTATTACCGGGGACCATTCAGAGTAGGAATCATTGACCACAACTCTCTGGATACGGTCCTTGAGCGAATTCTCAATCCAATTACAAACTATACTTTCTAAACCTATAGTCCTTAATTTACCCATTAGACGTCTAAGAGGGACAGTGTCAAATGCTTTTGCAAAGTCCAAAAACACTATATCCACAGCAGCCCCTCTGTCTAGGCTTCTGCTCACCTCTTCTTAAAAGCAAAATCAGGTTGGTTTGACAGCTTTTGTCCTTAGCCAGCACGGTTTTACTGTCACTTATAATACTATTTTTTGTCACATAATCCTGTTTATAATCCCTCAAACATTTTCCCCACAATGGATGTTAAGCTTACTGGTCTATAATTAACCGGGAAAGACCTAGAGCCCTTTTTGAAAATAGTCACCACATTTGGCCTGCGCCAATCCCTTGGCACTATACCAGTCACTAGAGAATCTTTAAATATTATGAAGAGGGGTACAGAAATAACTGAACTAAGCTCTTTAAGAACTCTAGGTTGTAACCCATCTGGTCCTTGTGTACATTTATTTTGTTTAATTTATATTAATATTACTCCATATTCCCAGTCATATTTAAGATGAGTGTCGCTTTAAATCAACTTAGCAAAGTAATCCACAGAAAAACAAATCTCTAACCAAATTAAAATAAGTCCAAAATGTATTTATACGTATATAAATGCCAAAAAAATAAATAAATATCTGAAAATATTGACCCTCTTAAAAATGAGAATTGAATTGTAAAGAACAAAGGCAGGGCTGAGGGATTAAAGGGGTATTTCACTACCGTTGGATAGGTCATCAGTTGTCTAGTAGTGGAGAACCCTTTTTAACATTTACTTTTCATCTGTGTTCACTGATGGGCTGCCAATGGCGGATATTGAGGACGACAGAAATCGAGGTTCTGCACCCAATATTGCCTGTTTAACATAGGAGAAATGTACAACTGCGTCTGAGCAAATTAAATATTAATAAAGCCACCGGCCCAAACAGCATTCATCCACGGGTGTTAAAGGAGTTTTAGCTCAGTAATTGACAGACCATTGCATCTCATGTTTTTAGACTCTCTTGCAATAGGATCAGTGCCACTGGATTGGAGAACGGCTGATGTTCTACCAATATTTAAGAAGGATAAGGAGGTGGAACCGAGTAACCACCGTCCAGTAAGTTTGACATCTGTGATATGTAAAATATTTGAAGGTATTCTAAGAGATAAACTGCAAAAGTATATAGCGGTGAATAATCTAATAACCAGCAAGGATTCATGAAAAACAGGTCATGCCTGAACAACATGCTCGATTTCTATAAAGAGTTAACTGCAAATCTGGATGTTGGTCATGCGGCTGATATGATATATCTGGATTTTTCAAAAGCATTTTATACTGTACCACACAACAGCCTTGTACTGCTGTTACAAATGCAGGGACTGGGGGACCATGTATGCAGGTGGGTAAAGAATTGGTTAAGGGACAGAAAACAAAGATGGTTTGTAAAAATCAGAAGTGGAGTACCACAAGTATCTAAATTAAGCCAAATTCTTAATCTCTTAATTAATGACATTGTGGATGGAAGTGATAATAAAGTGTCAGTTTTTGCTGATATAAAACTTTGCAGGATACTTAACCCCTTCAGGACTGAGCCTGTTTTGGCCTTCAGGACGAAGCCGATTTTCCAAATCTGACATGTGTCCCTTTATGTGGTAATAACTTCGGAATGCTTTTACATATCAAAGTGATTCGGAGATTGTTTTCTCGTGACATATTGTACTTTATATTAGTGAAAAAATTTGGTAGATAAATTCAATATTTATTTGTAAAAAACACCAAGAGTGAGAAAATTTGCAAAAATGTGCATTTTTCTAAATTTAAACGTATCTGCTTGTAAAACAGATAGTAATACCACACAAAATAGTTACTAGTTCACATATCCCAAATGTCTACTTTAGGTTTGCATTGTTTTTTGAACATTCTTTTATTTTTCTAGGACGTTACAAGGCTTAGAACTTTAGCAGCGATTTCTCATATTTTCAAGAAAATTTCAAAAGCCTATGTTTTCAGAGACCAGTTCAGTTGTGAAGTGGCTTCAAGGGCGTTATATATTAGAAAGTTTCCATAAACCACCCCATTTTTAAAACTGCACCCCTCAAAGTATTCAAAACAGCATTCAGAAAGTGTTTTAACCCTTTAGACGTTTCACAGGAATTAAAGCAAAGTAGAGGTCAAATTTACAAATTTCATATTTTTTGTCCAAAATTCATTTGTAATAAAAAAAAATTCTGTACCACAGAAGGTTTTACTTGAGAAATGCAACTCAATATTTATTGCCCATATTCTGCAGTTTGTATAAATATCCCACATGTAGCCCTAGTGTGCTACTGGACGAACACAGGCCTCAGAAGCAAATGAGCACCTAGAGGATTTTGGGGCCTCTTTTTTTTAAAAATATATTTTAGGCACCATGTCAGGTTTGAAGAGGTCTTGTGGGGCCAAAACAGTAAAGACCCACAAAAGTGACCCCGTTTTGAAAACTACACCCCCTCAAGGAATTTATCTAGGTGTATAGTTAGCATTTTGAACCCACAGTTTTTTTGCTAAATTTATTTGAATTAGTATGTGAAGATGAAAATCTACTTTTTTTCTGAAAAAAAACCTCTGAATTTTTTACAAGGAATAAAGGAGAAAAAAAAACAAACACCCCAACATATGTAAAGCAATTTCTCGCGATTATAGCAATACTGCATATGTGGTAATAAACTGCTGTTTGGACCCACAGCAGGGCTCAGAAGAGAAGGAGCACTATTTGGATTTTGGATCTCTGATTTTGCTGGAATAGTTTTCAGTGCCGTGTCGCGTTTGCAATGCACTGAAGGGACCAAAATAGTGGAACCCCCCCCCCCAAAAGTGACCCCATTTTGGAAACTACACCCCTCAAGGAATTTTTCTAGGGGTAAAGTTAGCGTTTTGACCCCACAGTTGTTTTGCTGAATTCATTGGAATTAGTCTGTAAAGGTAAAAATCGACATTTGTAAAACAATTTCTCCCGATTACGGAAATACGCCATATGTGGTCATAAACTGCTGTTTGGACCCACAGCGGTGCTTAGAAGGGAAGGAGCGCTATTTGGCTTTTGGAGCTCAAATTTAGCTGAAATAGTTTCAGGTGCCATGTCGCATTTGCAAAGCCCCTGAGAGGCCGATCTAGCTATCTAGGGGTATAGTAAGCATTTAGACCACACACGTCTTTTGCAGAATTTAATTAGAATTAGAAATGAAGATCAACATTATTTCCACTAAAATTTTGAATTTTTTACATTTCACAAAGAATAAAAGGAGGAAAAAGCCACCCAACATTTGTAAAGCAATTTCGGCAATACCCCTTATGTGGTCGTAAATGTTTTTTCATTAGAAAGTAATTAACCCTTTCCGGACTGAACCATTTTTTGCTTTTTCTTTTTTCGTTTCTCCCTCCCCGCTTTCCAAGAGCCATAACTTTTTTATTTTTCCGTCAATAGAGTGTTGAGGGCTTATTTTTTGCGGGGCGAGCTGTAATTTTTATTGGTACCATTTTTTGGTACATACAACTTTTTGAGCACTTTTTATTACATTTTTGGTAGCGCCAAGGTGACCCAAAAAATATAGATTTTGCAGTTTTACATCCTTTATTTTTCACGGCGTTCACCGTGCGAGTTAATTAATGGTATATTGTAATAGTTCTGACTTTACAGACGTAGCGATACCAATTTTGTGTATATTTTTTACATTACTTTAGAGAGAAAAAATGTGACATTTTTTTTTGGGGACTTAAAAATTTAATAAATATTTAATCACTATTAATAACCATTTACTTTTGTTTTTACACGTTTTATTAGTCCCCCTAGGGGACTTGAACCAGCAATCAGTAGATCGCTGGTACAATACACTGCATTACTAATGTACTGCAGTATATTGTCATTTTTACAGGCTCCTGTAAAAGCGCGACCGCTGTTCCTGTCCGTTAGTCCTGGGTGTCTGCTCTAATACACAGCTGACACCCACAGCGTATGGTGCGGGCTCAGCGCGTGAGCCCGCTACATACATCACCCCCCACACAACGACATTCTATGTCGTGGTGCGCGAAGGGGTTAATGGGCAGGGGATAGTGGAGTGAGAATTAAAATTTTCCACTGATATGCCAATTTAGTGCACAATATGTTGTGCCCATTTTGTACCGCTGAAGAAAAATACCTCATAAAATATTAACCGGGTTCTCGCGGGTATGGTGATGCCAGATCTGTGGGTGTAAACTGCTGTTTGGGCACGCTGTAGGGCTCAGCAGGGAGGGAGTGGCATTTGGCTTTTGGAGTGCAGATTTAGCTTGGTAGTTGTTCTGTTTGGCATTTTGCTGGTATTTCAGTTTATAATATGTTGGCATATGTAATCTGTGTGGAGAACATCAGGGGCATAATAAGGGTATAATAATGGAGTAAATAAATAATAATCTGCAGATATGTGTCGCACTGATAAATGGTGCCCAATCTTATACGCTTTTGGAACACTGCACATTTTGCATCGCCATATTCTGAGAGCCAGAACTTCTTTATTTTTTTCTTCACCGGAGCTATGTGAGGGCTTCTTATGGGACAATCTGTAGTTTTCATTGGTTCCATTTTGGGGTATGTGTAATTTTTTTGATCACTTTTTATTCCATTTTTTGGCAAGCAAGGTAACCAAGAATCATTAATTCTGACAATGTTTTTTTATGCTGTGCACCCTGGGCTATAAATGACCATTTTACTTTATTCTACGGGTCGATATGGTTACGGCGATACCATTTGTATATCTTTTTTTTTTATGTTTTGCAGCGTTTGCACAATAAAATCACTTATTTATAAAAATAATTTATTTTTTGTGTCACCATATTCTGAAAGCCATAACTTTTTTATTTTTCAGTCAAAAAAGCTGTGTAAGGGCTTGTTTTTTGAGTGACGGGTTGTCTTTTTTATTGGTACCATTTTGGGGTACATGCGACTTTTTGATCACTTTTTATTGTATATTTTGGGAGGAGTGGTGACCAAAAAAATAGTGATTCTAGCTTTGTTTTTTTAATTATGTTTTATGCCGTGTTCTCTGTGCGGGAAAAATAATATTATAGTTTTATAGTTGGGGTCATTATGAACGCTGTGATACCAAATATGTGTACTTTTTTTTTTTTTTGTTAACGTGTTCATATTTTTCCTATAATAAACAACAATGCTTTTTTTCCTATAATAAGAATTTTATGTAAACATCTAACTTTTATTTTTACACTTTTATTATCTTTTTCTGATGTTTTTTTACTTGTCCCACTAGGGGACATTTAGACTTGCAGCTCTGATTGCTGCTAGAACACATTACACTACCTACGTAGTGAAATGTGTTCTAACTGTCATTGTGACGTGACAGTCACTCTGACAGGAAGCCTATGAGAACCAGCTGGTCCTCATTCTCCGGCTGGTCCTCAAAAGGCTTCTGTACATGGCAGCCCGGGGGGGCTGCCAATCTTCTCTAAGCCTCTTCAATGTGGCGATCGCAATCAACCGCCGCATGGAAGGGGTTAATTGCCGATTTCAGTGGCGATGGACCGCTGATCGGCAACGGGGAGAGCAGGGCAGACACCCTGCACAGTTAACCGGTGTAGCGCCGCGTGGCGGTTAACTGTTAAAGCGCAGACGTAACTGCACACCCAGGTGCGCAAAGTTACTGCTCACCTGGAAGTGCATGTATGCCAAGGTGCGGGAAGGGGTTAAAAATCTGCTTGATTGTAAAATATTACAGAAAGACTTCGATAAGTTGGCAGCATGGACAAAATCACGGCAGATAAATTTTAATATTGCTAAATCTAAAATAATGCACCTAGGTCACAGTAACAGTATACATGCTTATACATTAAATTAAATAAAAATGGGGAGAACAGAACGAGAGGAGGACATGTATTTTCTGGTTACAAGTAAGCTAAGCAGCAGTACTCAATGTCAAGCAGCAGCTGAAAAAGCAAATCGGATTTTAGGGTGTATAAAAAAAAGATTGTAAGGCCACATCTTGAATATGGGATTTAGGGATGTCACGATACCAGAATTTGGACTTCGATACCGATATTTTGTGTAGTATTGCAATTTCGATACCAAAACGATACTTTGCAAAAAGTAATAAAATGTAAAAAAAATAAGAAGTTCTTCCATTTTCTGATGTGAGGCACGAAGTGTGATGAATTTAACCTCTATGTGCCTCACATTAATAGTAATTAACCCCATCATGGTATCCAGTCATAATGGGTTAGTGTGTAAGGCACATGATGGGGTTAATTACTATTAATGTGAGGCACATGAGGTTAAATTCATCACACCTTGTGCTTCACAATAAGTGAAAGAAAGCAGTTATTTTTTTTTTTTTAGAGTGTACACATCATAACCTGCACAACAATTTTTTTGCGTCATTTATTACGGCCACGCCAATACCGATTGTGTTTATTTTATGTATTGAGACTTATTTTAATGTGTATTGTAAAAAAGATGTATGTGTATTTTTTTTAAATGTAATATTACTTTAAGTTTTTACTTTAATGTACTGGCATATATCTATATGCCAGTACATTAGCCTGTGTACGGATAGTACACAGGCAGTTGTTAGAACATACCTAAGTATGCCCTATCAACAGGAAATATGGTAAGACAGCCCTGAGGTCCTTCAATGGACCCTGGGCTGTCTGCCCATATATGGTATGACCCTCAATCGCATCACAGGAATTCCCTGTGACTCGATCCAAAGGGGCTTCCCTCTTCTCATTTACCTCTGAATGCTGCTGTCAGTTTTGATCGCAGCATTCAGGAGAATAGCGGCGGAGATGAGAGGTTTCCCTGATCTCCGCCGTTATAGAGCGGGGCTGCGGTTGTGTAATACAGCCATTGCCCCGCTCCTGACAGTAAGCACGCGCGCAACCATGAGGTGACGCAGCCGGCGCTGCCCTAATGAGCGGCGGCGCAGGCACTGAAGACAGAACATGAGGTGTTTTGTAGTGCGCCCGCCGTGTTCTGTCTTCAGTGCCGCCGCTCATTAGTGCAGCGCCGGCCGCATTGCATCATCCTGACCCCGCACACTTATCAGGACTCAGGAGCAGGGCAATGGCTGTATTACACAGCCGCAACCCCGCTCATACATTCATGTGTTACTATACTTAGCTGTGCGGCCGCACAGGTAAGTATCGAAATACATGAAATAACGGTATTGAACCATTTGGGGATGCACGGTATCAGAGTTTCGATGCATCGTGCATCCCTAATGGAATTTCGTTTTGCCCTCCACATTGTAAAAATAATATAAGAATGCTGGATAGGATTCAAAGGCGGATGACAAGATTGTTAATGGGGATAGGAGGTCTCTTGAATGGCTAAAAAAAAATGGGGCTTGTTCAGCTTGGAAAAAAAAAGATGACTTAAGCCCTTTTTACCAGGATCAATGTTCAGGAAAACGATTGTTCATATGAACGCTCGTTCCCGATCATTGCTCTGTGTAAACTGGGCAACAATCAGCCGATGAACGAGTAAACGCTCGTTTATTGGCTAATCTGCTCGTTTATGCAACAATAAATATTATCATTGTCTGCAGAACATCTCCCTGTATAAATAGGAGGATGTACTGCCGATATGATAGAAATGTATGGGGATGAACAATCGAAGTAACGATCGCTTGTTCCCATACATAACCAAGCTTTGATCCTTGTGAAAGGAGCAAACAAGTGCGATCAAGGAGCTGCCTCGCTGATCGGCGCTTGTTTTCAGCACCGTTAGAGGTAATGTTATTAACAACTATGTGTAGTCAATACAAAAGAACTAGCACATGATTAAGGGCTGAAGCACACAACCGTAGTGGTGTGCACGGCCCGTGATTTGCAGTTCGGACGGCCGCGCAGTGCACATGGCCGTGTACATTCATTTCAATGAGCCCGGACCATGCACGGACCGTGTGCATGGGCCCACAGAAATGAATGGGACCGCAATTTACCCGCAGATTTGCGGGTGAATTGTGGCCGCAAAAACACATTTGTCTGCTTGGGGCCTAATTCTTTCCTTGGACTTTACAAAGGCCCAGGGGACATTCATGGCATGTGGGAGGAGAAGTGTTTCCGCAATCAAAATAACAAAGGGGTTTTTTTTACAGAAAGGGCTCATGCACACAGCCGTTGCCATTTTGTGGACTGCATAACACGAATCCTAGTTGCTTCCATGTGCTGTCCGGTTTTTTTTTGCGGACCCATACACTAGAATGGGCGAGACAGGCTGCAAATACGAAGAATAGGACCGGTTCTATAATATGCAGATCAACCACACGGATCAAAAAAATAAAATAAAATTAATGTGGCAAATGCTGCACAAGAGAGATACTGATGTACCTTACACACTGTGAAAAAGTATATATATATATATATATATATATATATATATATCTTCACAACCGTGCTATATAGCACATATTCAGAATTTTTATTGCTATGTACATTATTTACGTGCAACGTAAACCCAAGAGCAAACTTACCCACAGGTCTGGTTTAATCACTGCTTTATTAATGACAGAATCCACATCTTGTGCGACGGCACTGTAAGACTTGTATTCAGAGGCAGATAACTGAATGGAGCTTACGTTCTTCCATGTATGTTCTTTGAAAGCATCCTATAGAAAATCACATCAATAGATCAATTTAACGGCACATTTTACCCAATACAATACACTTTTAAAATAAGTAACATACAAACCTATTTGCTGCATTGCTGATTGTTGGATCGCTTCCATGATATACTGCAACACTAATGTATAGCAGTATATAATGATTCTGACAGACTCCTACTAAGAACTGCCTCAGCAGGGTTTAATACGAGTACAAAGATGGCAGACCTGGGGGCCTTCATTAAGCCCCCAGGCTGCCATGACTACCATTGGGGCCGATAGGATGTCAGAGGAAGCCATCCCCCTCAATCGAACAGCTTACATGCCACATTCGCTATTGACCGTCGCATTTAAGAGGTTAAACGAGCCGTTTCCCTCCCTGAAGTGTAGGGTGCAAGATGAAGCCGACAGGTTAGTTTTATGGAGCGGACTCAGCCTGTAGGTCTGCTCTATACTCCCCTACCCAACCTCTGCAGTGTATATATACACGGCAGATGTTGGAAAGGGGTTAAAGGCTGGGGAGACAGCTTTTTTTTGTAGCTATGGTATGACAGATGTAGACCAGAGGTATACATTGGGGCAGATTTACTCATGCTGTCTAAAGCCCCTTTTACACAAGCGCCGATCTACAATACAGAATGTCGATCGTCATCCCCCACAGGGAGACTTGCTGGCCACAGGCGACCATTTTTGTGGTCATATAAAAGCCAATGAGCGTTTGCTTGTTCATTGGCTGACTACTATCCCCTTTACAGGAACGGACGTTCTTACGAAACGCCACATTTGGTCACAAAATATGACAAAAAAAAACTGCTGCAGTCAGAATCAGTAAATGTGCCCCATTAAAAGGGTTTTAACAATTATTTTTAAAACTCATTGGCTGCATTACTAGTGTCCTCCACAACCCCCACAATACAATTTTTTTTCCATGCTTCGTTTCCAATTTTCTTTTGTATTTATCGCATGGCCATTTGTTTAAATCAGCCATGTGAATTGAAGATACATTAGCTATGGTTAACTGGTCCCGGTAAAACCATTTAAGTTGTGGGAATATCGTAGCCCATGTGAATAAATTGAATTTCCAGACAGTTACATGTGCACAAAAAAAAATATCAAGAAGACAGACATGAGGTTACATTCAAGTTGTGAACAATAAACATCTCCTGCCTAAATCTAAACTATGTTATGTCCAAAAAGGACTCGAAGTGCAGGAATTTCTCCTGACACATAGAAAATGTGGTGCCAATATTTAAAAAGGGGTCAAAAACTGGAAATGATAGACCATAGTAAGTCCATTTTGGGGAAAACGCTTAAAGGTCTCCTATTCCGAAGTATCTTAATAAAAATAAAGTTATAATACAGTATCAGCATGGTTTTATAGGAGAGTAGTCTATGAGGATGGGATTTCTATAGCGGATCTTAGTAAAGCTGGTGACTTTGTATAGCTAAATTTTTTTAAAGCATGTTATACTCTCCCACTTTAAAGTTTAGCTAAATGTTCGACAAACTTCTGACATGTCATAGTGACATGTCTGAAGTTTGTATTGGTGGGGGTCCGAGCACGGAGACCCCCACCAATCGCTAGAACGAAGCAGCTGAAGCGTTCGTGTGAGCACTCAGCTGCTTAGTTTCTGTTCGGCTTTTTCCGGAAATAAATGTATCGTGTACGGCCTCAATAGAAAGTCTATGAGTCCGTACACCGATACATTGGCTTTCCGGAAAAAGCCGCACAGAGATCGGCGTTAGCAGGTAAGTCGATGTAGCTACTTACCTGCAAACGCTGATGCTGCTGCAGAATCAAATGTAGCCTCTGGTGCCGATGTGTCCTCGCTCGTCTGACACGATGCAGGACCTGTGAGTGACGTCACAGCGTGATCTCTCGAGAACACGCTGTGTCTGCACTGCCAGAAGCTGGGCGTTCTGAAGAGAAGTGGATGATACTTCTCATCAGAGCGCCCAGCTAGTAAAAGTAGTAAACACGCCCCGATGTACGCACATAATACACGCCCACTTTTACTTTTAAACACACCCACTTGGACTTTTGCACGCCTAATTTGCATAACTACAAAAATGGTCATAACTTGGCCAAAAATACTCGTTTTTTAAAAATAAAAACGTTACTGTAATCTACATTGCAGTGCCTATCTGCTGCAATAGCAGATAGGGGTTGCAAAATCTGGTGACAGAGCCTCTTTAAAGCTTAATGTGTAAAATATGGATGCTGGGATTGGGAGGAAATGTGTATAACAGGTTAATATCTGGGTAAAGAATAGAAGACAATGGGTTGTCATTAATGAAACACTTTCAGATTAGGTCAGTATTGGACCACCTACTGTAGAATATGTTTAATGAACTTGCAGATGGTTTACATGGTATCATTTCAACATTTGCAGATGATACTAAGCCCTGTAGAGTAATTTACACAGAGGAGCATAATGTAATACTACAGAGGGATTTAGAGAATTTGAAGGCTTAGACAGAGAAATGGCAAATTGCATTTAAAGTAGACAAAGGTAAGGTTATAAATGTTAGTTTATAAAACAACTTTAGCAACCAGTGCCAGGCAAAAATCAGGGGATGCATAAAAAGTGGCATAGATGCACGACAAGAATATGATTCTACAGTTACACAAATCACTAGTCAGACCACGCATGGAATATTGTGTGTAGTTTTTAGGCCACTGGATTGGACATGAGTACACGATCTGTGGGGTCCGACACCCGGACCCCACACCGTTAAGCTGCTCCGGCTGCCTCCAAGTACCGAACGTCCATGCCGGAAGCAGATAGCTTCGGTCATGGAATAGCGTCTGAGCTGCAGCTCTGCTCCTATCCAAGTGAATAGGAGTAGAGCTGCAGTTCGTCAGCACGGCCGCTATGCAATGTACGGAGCCAACTGCTTCCGGCTCAATATATTGCATAATGTTCCGGTTAGGAAACATCCATCACTTTAAGATTACCATGACTACTAGTCTAGCTTATGGGTGGTTCTGGTTTTAGCTATTCTTCCTATCCTATTTCGCTGTCAGTTTTCCTATCAGGTGTAAAGCTGTGTCTATCCCCTGTACCTCTGGCTTTTGACTTCCTGGAACTGGACCTCGGCTTGTCTCTAGATTACCCCTTGCTTACAGATTTGGATCTGATCCCAGCTGGTACTGACCTCTGCTATTCCGGACATCCCCTAGCTTTGTGAGTTGGATTCTCTGTTAACCCTCTGGCTGTCTTGTTACCTGTTCTGGTATTGCCCGCATTGCACCTCTTACCCAACAATGAACTGTGCTAAAACAACCTGGGTTCTATGCAGCAAAGACCATCCTGCCTTGCGGTAGGCTCTGACTAAAACCATAGAGTAGCCTTAGACTCTGTTGATCAGAGTTGTGACGATTTTGACATTGCGGATTTACTTGCTCGCTTGATCCTGACAGTCTCCAGCGGCCTTTTGGGGAATCGTTCACCAAGCAATCCTATAAACTTTCACTGACAATTGCTCAACTATTGATTCCATAGCAGTGCCATAACATCTGGTGCCCGCAGGTCACCAGAGCAGCTAATCGGTGCAGGGTTCGAGTGTCAGACCCGCACCGTTGATATACCGATGACCTATCCAGTGGTAGACAAACCCTTTAAGAAACACATAGCTGGAGCAGGTGCAAAGAAAAAAGAGAAGAGTTGTTAAGGAAATTGGTGGATTGTACCATATAGGATTATTACACTTGAAGGTTTTTTTAGCATGGAAAAAAAACCCCCAAAAAAACAGGAGAACGCAGGGTTGATTTAATTATTATGTACAGATTTGAATGCTCTGTATTGAGATCTTTCTAGAGATTTTATCATATCCCTACCTGTAACCATGACAAGGGGTCATCCACTATTTAAAGACGTGGTTTACTATCAGGACAGATTGATTCACTTTAGGGCTTATTCAGACAAACGGGATATACGTCCGTGCAACGCGCGTGATTTTCACGCGCGTCGCACGGACCTATATTAGTCTATGGGGCCGTGCAGACATGTGCATGATTTTTACGCAGCGTTAGTCCGCTGCGTAAAAGTCATGACATGTCCATTCTTTTAGCGTTTTTCACGCATCACACACCCATTGAAGTCACTGGGTGCGTGAAAACCAGGAATGTCACACGGAAGCACTTCCGTGCGAACAGCGTGATTCGCGCAACAGCTGTCAAAAGGATGAATGAAAACAGAAAAGCACCACGTGCTTTTCTGTTTACAAACATCCAAATGGAGTGTCATAATGATGGCGGCTGTGCGAAAAGCACGCAGTCGCGCATCATACGGGGTTGCCACACGGAGCTGTCAAGTATCTTTTGCGCAGGCAAAATGCTGCGTTTTTTGCGTGCGCAAAAGGCACACGCTCGTGTGAATCCAGCCTTATTGTAAGAGCAATGAGACTACGGAACTCTCTGCCTCAAGAACTTCTGATGGTTCATTCATTGAAGGACATCAAAAAGACAAAGGATCAGTGGCGTATCTATAGGGGTCGCAGCGGTCGCAATTGGGACCGGGCCACTTAGCCAGGGGGGCCCGCGGCCCCCACCACATTTTCGTGAGGTTACTAATGTAAAAATGCTGCATAAGCAGCATTAAAGCTGGACAGAGGATGTTTGCTAAAGGACCTTTAAGGACATCATGCCCATGTGACCTGACTGGCCTTTGAGGAACAGAAGCCACGCCCACCGATCAGGTCCTTCTACAAAAGTATAGCAACAGCAGAGTCGGCAGAAGAGAAGGCAGTTTTTTAATTCACTGGGCGTTTCTGCCGCGATTTTCGTAATCGCGGCAAAAATGGTGCGGTTTTGCCGCGATTATGAAACTTGCAGCAAACCACACCATTCATATCACAAATTCAAAGATTGCTTAAAAAAAAAGTAGTATAAGACGCATAAAAACATTAGGCTTAAATCACACAGTGCGGTCAAATCACATGATGTGCTGCGATTTTGTGAAAACCGTGGCAAAAAAAGCAATTTGACCGCACTGTGAATACGGTACTTCCTAATATCACAAGTAGCAAGTAAACATGGGTATGATGAGCGCTGCAGAATGAAGCCAGTAGTTCTTTAAATGATTACTTGATTAATAACTACTAAGATGTGCCTTTATCAATTATAGGATTACAGTTCGGTGCTGTAATGCTAAAGGCTGGGTTCACACGACCTATTTTGAGACGTAAACGAGGCGTATTATGCCTCGTTTTACGTCTGAAAATAAGGCTACAATACGTCGGCAAACATCTGCCCATTCATTTGAATAGGTTTGCCGATGTACTGTGCAGACGACCTGTCATTTACGCGTCGTCGTTTGACAGCTGTCAAACGACGACGCGTAAATTGAGTGCTTCGGCAAAGAAGTGCAGGACACTTCTTTGCAACGTAATTTGAGCCGTTCTTCATTGAAGTCAATGAAGAGCAGCTCAAGATTACAAACGTCAAAGACGCCTCGCAAAATGCGAGAAGGAGCTTTTACGTTTGAAACGACGCAGCTGTTTTCTCCTGAAAACAGTCTGTCATTTCAGACGTAAAAGGCAGCTAGCGTGTGCACATACCCTAAGGGGAGTTCACACAGTCTTTTGGCACTGTTTTTGACGCGGAACTGCATTGGAAATTGTGCCAAAAAACGTCCGAAATCACCTCCCATTGATTTCAATGGGGGGGTGGAGGTCTTTTTTCCTCCGCGAGCGGAAAATAACGCTCGCGAGAAAAAAAAAGTTGTATCCTTTCTTCAGGCGTCATAGTCTCTGACCTCCCATTGACCTCAATGGGAGTCAGAGAAAGCATTTTCCGCTGTGGTTTTTGCCTGCGGCGCTCAATAGCTGCGGCCAAAAAATCAAGTCAAGTCAAGATCTGCCTCAAAATTCCTGAAGGAATTTTGAGGCAGATTTTTCTGCCTGCAAAACAACTGAGTGAACTAGGCCTTAGTATTTAACAATAAAAGTAATTATTTAAATTAATCCACAAACTACTGGCTTCCTCCTGTAGCGCTCATCATACCTGTGTTTTCATCTTTTCTTCTTGTGATATTACGATTTGGACAGTGGCATAGCTATTGGGGTCGCAGCGGTCACAATTGAGACTGGGCCCCGAAGCCCCCCGCACCACGTCTATTCACAGTTACTACAGTAACTGGGGCCTATGTAATAAACTACAATGGCCTCTGTTACTATAGTAACAGTATACTTACCCTCCTCATTCCTGAGCGCAGCACTGCTTTAGATGTCTTTCAGTGTCACAGTGCTATGTGCGACGCACACAACCTCATGACTCTGAATGGCAACTCCTATTGCAGGGACTCCTTTATATCTGAAGGAGTCCCCGCAATAGGTTTTTGTTTTAGTGGCGAACAGGCCCGTGATGTGCAAAAATTCTGGCGCATGTCGGATGATCATGCGCTTCTCACAAGCCTCAGTAAACCAAGCAGTGACAGCTCTAAGCCCCCATTGGTTTGTTTGCATCATGTGGTGCCCGGCACCTTATTTCATTGTCCTACTTTTAAAAGTAGGCCAATGACCTGGGGATAATCTGGGACCATGTGATGTAAACTGCTTTGTTAACAGTCACGGACAAGGGAAGGTAAGTATAATAATTGTTTTGCTTTTTTAAATGTTACTAATGTTTTTTTTGTGCTTTTTATAGGTTTTGTTGTTGGACGGATTCGAAGACTACTTCGATGACGTTTTCTTTTATTTTCAATAAAATGGTTAACGAGGGTTGTGCGCGGGGGTTTTATTTCAATAAAATATTTTTTCTATATTGATATTACTACTGCCTTAGTAATGGCCAATGACTGACAGCGTCCATTACTAAGGCGGGGCTTAATGTTAGCCAGTGAAAAGGCTAACACTAACTCTCATTATTACCCCGGTACCCACCGCCACCAGGGGTTTTGAGAAGTGCCAGGTACAATCCAGTACCCGACCATCTGTAGTGATGGCCGGGCACTGAGGCAGCCGCAGGCTGGTACTATTAATCTGGGAAAGGGCAGAAACCATGGCCCTTCCCACCTTGGTAATACTAGCCTGCTGCTATGTTGTATTTGGCTGGTTATGAAAAATGAGGGGGACCGCACATCATTTTAAAAAAAAGACGTGGGGCCCCCCCCCCCAATTTTCATAACCAGCCAGATACAACATAGCAGCAGCAGGCTAGCATTACCAGGGTGGGAAGGGTCACTGTTTCTGGCCTTTACCAGACTAATAAAACCATCAGTACAGATGGTCGGGTACTGGATCGTACCTGGATCTTCCCGGTACCCCTGGTGACGAAGGATGTCGGGGTAATAATGGGGGTTAGTGTTAGCCTTTTCACCGGCTAACATTAAGCCCCGCCTTAGTAATGGACACTGTCAATCAGCTAGCAGCCATTACTATGGCGGTAGTAATAAAGTTTAAAAAAATACAAAGACAGAAAAATTATTTTAATGAAATAAAATCTATAAAAAAAACACACAACCCTTGTTAACCATTTTACTGAGAGTAAAAAATTTCCGTCATCTAAGTAGTCCTCGAATCCGATGTAGTCCAACAACCGATATCTAATCCTATCATGTGTGATACTGTCTGCTGAGCTGCTGTATCTAATCCCATCATGTGTGATACTGTCTGCTGAGCCACTGTATTTAATCCTATCCATAGCTATAGGGTCACAGTGCTACAGATATGTTGTCTCCGATATAGAATTATATATATATATATATATATATATATATATACATACATACATACATTTTTTATTGCCCCTGATGTTATAAGACCATAACTACGTCCCTGGCTGCTAGTACTGCATCGTTTTGTCACTTAGGAGAACCAGCGATTCAGCTGAAAGCTGTGGGCCGTCAGCCATGAAGAGAACTGGGGGGGCCCCATGACGGAATTTTGCACCGGGGCCCATGAGCCTTTAGCTACACCCCTGCTCAGGATGCCTTTCTTGTAAGACATACTATAAAAAGTTTTGTGGCGTTCTTGCTTTTTCATGCCTCCCTCTGGAATAAGACTGCAGTTTAATTGGTTAAACTAGTTGGATTTATGGAATTTACGCTAGTACAAAGAGGTTGTAGCACTAGTCCCAGAATTACACCTCTCCGACACCCATGAGCCTCGGAAGAAAGAAAGATTGGCCATTCAAATGTGTTATTAAAGGCTATGTAAACATTTGAAAGGGATTTTTTTTTTAATAATAAAAGGTCAATCAATGTGGTTGGTGCAACATTATAATTAGTTTTTATTAAAAATTAGTTTTACTTTTTGAAATACAGCTGCTCTGTATTCTCTATACAGAGCAGCTGTATCGTTCGCTAAATCCTGTTCCCATCAGGTCCTCGGGACTGACGGTTCAGTGAAAGCGGGTCCTGTGTGTCTCATCACATCTAAGTTCATAACTTAGATTGATAGATTACAGGTGGATCCTGCATGACCCGCTGACAATGAACCCGTCAGGACCGCAGAAATGACGGATTCAGGTCTTAACAAACAACAACAGCTGTATCTCAAATTAAAAATAATTTTTAATAAAAACTAATTATGAAGTTGCACCAATCACACTGATTGAACCTTTAATTATATAAAAAAAACAAAAAAAACTATCCCCTTCAAAAGGTGTACATAGCCATCAATTGTATTAGTCTATAGCAAGAGCTGCAGCTCCTTTATTCCAGAGATCAGTAGGAGGCCACAGCCCCCTATCCACGAAAACTTCTTACGTCAGAAGTTTTCGAAGCTGGACTAGAAGAGGTAAAGAGATGAGAACCTATAATAAATCATATTTCCAGTTGCACTAATAGATAATAAAGCCAAAACCTACATCCGACTGAAGAGTAGTCTGTTTACCTGGCAAAACTGTTAATAACACTTATTAGGAGAACTTACTGTGGTTCTGAGTAACACAACATCAGCTTCTCGCAAGGAACATGGGATGCAGGTAGCCCATACATGCCATTCTGGTTTCCAGTAGAATATGAGCCACAGAAATCCAAGGGAGAATATATATCCACATATGCACAAAGATTTTCGACAGGTGCTGCTCCGGTATCCAAATATGTCCTGTAAAACAATATATTTCAGAGATGTTCATTTTTCTTTGGGTTGCACAGCAATTCATTCAAAAAATGTTTGATGAAACATTATGACCATAAAAAAAAAAAAAAGTATTGCGAGAAAAAAAAAAGGATGAAATTCCAAAAGGTACAATAAGTACAGTTGAGGGGGAGCGGGTGAAGCCGGAAAAGTTTTTGGCTTTCATCACTTCTATTTCTCGAAAAACTACACACGTCAATAAAATCAGGTACATTTAAAAGGGGTTGTCTGAGATTAGAATAAAAAAAAAATTACACTCTCCGGTAATTGGATTTTTTTGAGCCCATTAAAGCACACCTGATATAGAGCGCTCAGGACAGGAAACCTAGAACAAATAAAAAAGGGAACAAACATTTCCTCCTTTAGTGGGATTTCAAAAAAACCTCAAGAGGAGCCATAAATAGCATAAGTATCATCATTTCATCATCACCAAGTATCAACATTAAAATAGTTATTTTAATTTTATGGCAGGGAGTGAGAGGGTGCTGTCATGACAGCACACCTGCCACAAAACAAGGTCGTGTGCATGACGCCTAAGGGAGGTATAAATGCCACACCACCATCCTTCCAGGTTAAATAAAACAATGGAAATAACTAAACGACCACATAAGAAAGAAAGGGAATTTGTAATCCATGTACCCTTTAATAATAATTAAAGAGAACTACTATATAATTTTAACAAAAAAATACTATTTCCCCTAAAGAAAGAGGATCCTCAGAATCCAAGGGCGTTCCTGCTTATTTAGAACATTAACCCCTTTCCCCCAAAAAGACGCCTTCTTAAAGGGCAAGTGAAAACAAAATCCTATACTCCCTGCTGTGGTCAATTCCAGACCACATGTTGAAAGCCTTAAAGGAACAGTGTCATCACCCAAAAAATTTTCATATGTTCAAGATGTTAGTGCTTTATTAAAAACGTTTATATTTATTTGTGTGTTTGTGTTTTACTTTTTCTTATTTTTACACTTTTTCTTCCCTATGGGGGCTGCCATTTTTTGTTCCATTTCTGTGTGTGTCGATTAACGACACATACAGACATGGAATACGGCAGCCACAGTCCCATAGGGACTGCGAACGGCTCCCGTCCCATTCACTTGTGTGTACGGCGTCTGTGTGGGAACTGCGCATGCGCCGCTCCCACACAGTCCAATTTGAAATTGGCGCCGTCCGGCGCCATTTTCCTGTGGACCGGAAGTCGTGGCCGGACAGTAATATTACTACTTCCAGTCGCGGCTTCCGGACTTGTGCACTTGGACCAGCGGCAGCAGACGGAGCGGACGGGCCGGAGGGAGCCGCGGCGGCAGGAGCAGGTAAGAGATTTCAATGTATGTTCGTGTTTGTGTGTGTTTACTACTGTATGTAAACCTACTACACTGTGTGTTAGCTCAAAAAATGGCGACACACAGTGTAGGAGGTTACACCGTTCAAACCCCTCGTTTATCCCGGCACTAGCCAGGATAAAGGAGGGGGGATGCTGAGAGCTCACTAGAGCGAGGGCTTTTTACCCAATTTTGCAGCAGAAAAGCTATGTGGTTGCTTTACCACATATTTTTGGGAATGGCTCCATCTAGTGACCAGAAATGGTAAATACGATAAATTTGAATCCAATTGAATCCAATTTATAATATTTCCTGACTCGTGAAAAAAATAAAAAAAATTTGAACAATGTTTAATCACCCACACACTAAATGTTTAATTTTAAAAAAAAAACATGTTTTTCTGGCAACACATTGCCTTTAAGGAACTCCAACTGATACTGAAAAAACAACTGACGGCTCAGAGTTCGGGTCCTGCGCGTCTCTGAAACACAGGATCGACTTAATATCAATCACATCTAAGTTCATAACTTAGATGTGATCAATATTAGGGGGATTCTGTGTGACATAGACACTCAAGACCCGCTCTCGGGAGAGAGAACAATACAGTATCTATGGATACAGGATACATAGAAGCTGTATCCCATACAACTCTATGACCAAGTTGTCCTAGGCTGTTTAAAGGGATTTTCCATAATAATAATAATAATAATAATAAAAAAAAGTCAGCTATCTTCCAAAAACAGCACCACAGGTTACATGTGGTATTGCAGAATAGCTGCATCCACTTCAATGGAGCTGAGCTGCAATACCACACACAACTTGTGGACATGTGTGGCGCTGTTTCTGGAAGAAAGCAGTCTTGTTTTATTTTATTTATTTTAATCCTGGACAAGCCCTTCAACAGCCCAAACCTCTTTCCAGAGTGGGGGGGGGGGGTCAGCACTTTGTGGGAAGAAGGGGCCAGAGGCCAAGCCCAGAGACAAGAGGGCTAGTCCAGAAGCCAGAAAGTGGAGTCCAGAGACAGGAAGCCTAGCCCAGTGTAAAGGATCTGCCAGACACAGCTTCTGTATCGACGCCCATGTTTAATCAGTCTGCAGCTGCTCCTAGGCCTGATAGAGTGACTCGATCTGCTACCACCCATGTTGGTAGGCTGGGGAGTTGGAGAACCTATCACAGCCTGGCCAGACGGAGCTAGCTCCCGCCCTCGGTCTATTTATACATTCATTTCCTGCTCTTCTTTGCCTGCGATTCGGTCTTGTTTCATGGCTCTGCTGTTCCTGCTAGTACTATTGACCTCTGCTTCAAATTGACCCTGGCTTTACTGACTACGCTCCTGCTCTGCATTTGGTACCTCGTACACTCCTGGTTTGACTCGGCTCGTTCACTACTCTTGTTGCTCACGGTGTTACATAGTTACATAGTTAGTACGGCTGAAAAAAGACACATGTCCATCAAGTTCAACCAAGGGAAGGGAAAAGGGAAGGAAAAATTTCTACACATAGGAGCTAATATTTTTTTGTTCTAGGAAATTATCTAACCCTTTTTTAAAGCCATCTACTGTCCCTGCTGTGACCAGCTCCTGCGGTAGGCTATTCCATAAATTCACAGTTCTCACTGTAAAGAAGCCTTGTCGCCTCTGCAGCTTGAACCTTTTTTTCTCCAGACGGAGGGAGTGCCCCCTTGTTTTTTGAGGGGGTTTTACAAGGAACAGGATTTCACCATATTTTTTGTATGTGCCATTAATATATTTATATAAGTTAATCATGTCCCCCCTTAGTCTTCTTTTTTCAAGGCTAAATAGGTTTAATTCTTTCAATCTTTCCTCATAACTTAAATTCTCCATGCCCCTTATTAGCTTCGTTGCTCTTCTTTGTATTTTTTCCAACTCCAGGGCATCCTTTCTATGAACTGGAGCCCAGAACTGAACTGCATATTCTAGATGAGGCCTCACTAATGCTTTGTAAAGTGGCATTATTACATCCCTGTCCCGCGAGTCCATGCCTCTTTTAATACACGACAATATCCTGCTGGCCTTTGAAGCAGCTGATTGACACTGCATGCTGTTATTGAGTTTATGATTTACAAGTACACCCAGATCCTTCTCAACAAGTGAATCCGCCAGTGTAGCGCCCCCTAGGACATATGATGCATGCAGGTTGTTGGTACCAAGATGCATAACTTTACATTTATCTACATTAAACTTCATTTGCCAAGTGGACGCCCAAACACTTAGTTTGTTTAAATCTGCCTGTAATTCATGAACATCTTCCATAGTCTGAACTATATTACATAGCTTGGTGTCATCTGCAAAAATAGAAATAGTGCTATTAATCCCTTCCTCTATATCATTAATAAATAAGTTGAATAATAGTGGTCCCAGCACTGAACCCTGGGGTACACCACTTATAACCGGGGACCATTCAGAGAAGGAATCATTGACCACAACCCTCTGGATACGGTCCTTGAGCCAATTCTCAATCCAATTACAAACTATATTTTCTAAACCTATAGTCCCATTAGGCGTCTATGGGGGACAGTGTGAAATGCCTTTGCAAAGTCCAAAAACACTAAATCCACAGCGGCCCCTCTGTCTAGACTTCTGCTCACCTCTTCATAAAAACAGATTAGGTTAGTTTGACAACTTCTGTCCTTAGTAAAACCGTGCTGGCTGTCACTTATAATGCTATTTATTGTCACATAATCCTGTATATAGTCCCTCAATAGCCCCTCAAACATTTTCCCCACAATTGATGTTAAGCTTACTGGTCTATAATTACCCGGGGAAGACCTAGAGCCCTTTTTGAAAATAGGCACCACATTTGCCCTGCGCCAGTCCCTTGGCACTATACCAGTCACTAGAGATTCTCTGAATATTATGAAAAGGGGGACAGAAATAACTGAACTAAGCTCTTTAAGAATTCTAGGGTGTAACCCATCTGGTCCCGGAGCCTTGTGCACATTTATTTTATTTAATTTAGCTTGGACCATCTCTACATTCATCCAATTCAGTATATCAACTGATATATTAACAGCACTGGCACCGGCTACATCAGCTGCTCTTTCTTCTGTTGTATATACAGAGCTAAAGAACCCATTTAGTAACTCTGCCTTCTCTTGATCCCCTGTGATCAACTCCCCATTACCATTATCTAGGGGTCCTACATGTTCAGACCTTGGCTTTTTTGCATTTATATGCTTGAAGAATTTTTTAGGATTTGTTTTACTATCCTTGGCCACCTGCCTTTCATTTTGTATTTTTGCTAATTTTATTACATTTTTACAGATTTTATTAAGCTCTTTATATTTTACAAAGGCTACAGCTGTACCCTCAGATTTGTATTTTTTAAATGCCCTTTTTTTGTCATGTATTGCCGCTTTCACAGAAGGTGTAAGCCATGTGGGGTTTAATTTGAGTCGTTTATACTTATTACCTGTAGGAATAAATTTTGCACTATAATAACTCAAAGTAGATTTGAAAATCTCCCATTTATCATTTGTTCCATTATTTGACATTAGTTCTTCCCAGTCTATATCCTGAATTGCAGCCCTCATCCTGGGGAAATTGGCTTTCTTAAAATTAAATGTTTTTGCCCTCCCAGCCTGCGTTTGTTTTTTACAGTATAGGTAAAATGTAACTATATTATGATCACTGTTACCGAGGTTTTCACGAACATTGACATTCCCAACAAGATCTGCATTATTAGAAATGACCAGATCCAACAGAGCTTCACCTCTAGTCGGGTCTTCCACAAACTGGCCCATAAAATTTTCCTGCAACAGGTTGAGGAAATGTCTCCCCTTTGCAGTTGAAGCCGAACCATGACACCAATTAATATCCCGGAAATTAAAATCTCCCATTATCACTACAGTACCCGCCTGTGCAGCCCGCTCCATCTGTTTATATATCTGACCTTCCATCTCCTCAGTTATATTGGGGGGTCTATAGATTACACCAAAAGTAATTTTTTCAGTGTTTACCTCCCTTTCTAGTTCCACCCACAAGGTTTCAACCTCCTCACAGTCTTCACCCACTATTGTCTCTTTCACACTCGCCTTCATATCACTTCTCACATACAGACATACACCACCACCTTTCCTATTTGTCCTGTCTTTACGAAAAAGTGTAAAACCCTGTAGATTTACAGCCCAGTCATGCTGCCCCATTTCCCTTAGCTTCTGTGTACCCTTGTCTGTTTGTCTGTCGTGCACTTATTGAGCGTAGGGACCGTCGCCCAGTTGTACGCCATCGCCTAGGACAAGCCATGCAAGTAGGCAGGGACTGAGTGGCGGGTAGATTAGGGCTCACCTGTCTGTCTCCCTACCCCAACATTACATAATCACAGGCCCATATATCTTTTCTACCCTGGTTCCTACACAATTATGGACCCCCTTGAGACCCTGGCTCAGCAAATGCAGGGTGTAATGATGGGGTAGGGAGACAGACAGGTGAGCCCTAATCTACCCGCCACTCAGTCCCTGCCTACTTGCAACGACCCGCTATAGGCGACGGGGTACAACTGGGCGACGGTCCCTACACTCAATAGGTGTACGACAAACAAACAGACAAGGGTACAAAGAAGTCGGGGAAATGGGGAAGTTGCCCACGGGAACACCGTGAGCAACAAGCGAGGTGAATGAGCCGAGTCAAACCAGGAGAAGAGCGAGGTACAAAACGCAGAGCAGAAGAGTGGTCAGTAAGCCGAGGTCAATAACAAGCAGAGGGTAAGTAGTTCAATAAGCTGCAGCAGGGCCAGGAAACCATCAGAGAAGAATCACAAGCAAAGGAGGAACAGGAAAGGCAGGTATAAATAGACAGAGGGCGGGAGCTAGCTCCGTCTGTCCAGGCTGTGATAGGCTCTCCCACTCCTAGGCCTGCCATCCTGAGTGGTGGAAGATGGAGTCAGTCTCACAGACATAGAAGCAGGTGCAGACTGATTACCTATGGGCGTTGACACAGAAGCAGATCCTTTACATAGGGTCTCTCCCTACAGGTCCAAGCCTTGGCTCAGAGGTGCAACCAGCGTGATGCTAACCAGGTAGTGCCCTCCACCTCACCTCTTGAACCCCACCTCAAGTTGCCTGACCGGTTCTCAGGGGACTGGAAGACTTTTTTCTCCTTTCGGGAGAGTTGTAAGCTTTTTTTCCCGATTCAGACCCCACTCCTCAGGTTCTGAGAGCCAGCGAGTGGGTATAATTATGTCCCGGCTCCAGGACGGCCCCCAAGAATGGGCCTTCTCCTTGGCTCCTGAACTTTCCTCTGTTGAGCTTTTTTTTTCTGCTATCGGGCTCATCTATGACGAGACTGACAAGACTGCCTTTGCCGAGAGTCAGCTAGTGACCTTACGTCAGGGTAAGAGACCCGTTGAGGAGTACTGTTCTGACTTTAGGAAGTGGTTTGTAGCTTCTCGGTGGAATGACCCTGCCTTGAGGTGCCAGTTTAGATTGGGTCTTTCGAACGCCCTGAAAGACCTATTAGTCAGCTATCCCTCTTCTGACTCTCAAGATCAGGTTATGGCTTTAGCGGTACGTCTTGACCAACTTCTCAGGGAACGACGACTTGAACGTTTTTGTGCCTTCTCCTCTGGCTCCCCCATGATGGCTCCTGAGGTTCCGTTGCTTCGTTCTTCCACGGAAAACTCGGATGAACCAATGCAACTCGGGGCCTCCGTGTCTCCCCAACAACGTAGAGAGCTCCGCAGGAAGAATGGTCTCTGCTTCTACTGTGGGGATGACAAGCATCAAGTGAACAACTGTCCTAGGCGTAAGAATAAGCAGCCGGTAGAACTTCCGCGCCTAAGTGACCATCCGGGAGGTCACTTGGGCGCACAGGTATTTCCCGTAAATATGAAACCTAATAAGACCTTGCTTCCCTTTCAGGTCTCTTTTGAGGGTAGATCTGCTTCCGGCAGTGCTTTCGTGGATTCAGGGTCTTCTGCTAATATTATGTCTGTGGAATTTGCTATGTCTCTAGCCATGCCATTGATTGATTTGCCTAAACCTGTCCCGGTAGTGGGTATCGACTCCACTCCACTTGCTAATGGTTATTTTACGCAGCATACCCCTGTTTTTGAACTCCTTGTTGGCTCCATGCATTTGGAGCAGTGTTCTGTACTGGTGATGCAGGGATTATCGTCCGATTTGGTTTTAGGCTTTCCCTGGTTGCAGATGCATAATCCCACGTTTAACTGGAATACTGGGGATCTTACCAAATGGGGTAATAAATGCATGACGTCATGTTTTTCTGTTAATTTTATTTCTCTCCCTGAGGAGGTGAACACTCTACCTGAGTTTATTCAGGACTTCGCTCCATGAATTTTATCACTGATCTGCCTCCATCTCAAGGCAAGTCGGTGGTGTGGGTTGTAGTAGACCGCTTCAGTAAGATGTGCCAATTTGTGCCCCTCAAGAAACGACCCAATGCTAAGATGTTAGCTACCTTGTTTGTCAGACACATCCTGCGTCTCCATGGGGTTCCTGTCAATATTGTTTCTGACAGAGGGGTACAATTAGTTTCTTTGTTTTGGAGAGTTTTCTGTAAAAAGTTGGAGATTGATCTGTCCTTCTCCTCGGCCTTCCATCCTGAAACTAATGGCCAAATTGAGAGGACTAGAGATGAGCGAACCGGGACAACCGAACCCGGTTTCGGTCCGAACATCAGGAAAAGTTCGGTTCGCAGCGAATACGAACTTCACCGGGTTTGGCCGAACACGTTTTGACCGAACCCGGCGGAGATAGTCACTGTCCGGGGTGCTGAAAGAGTTAAACGATTGGCAGTAACTGTTTCAGCACCCTGGACAGTGACTTCCGATCACAATATACATCAACGTGTAAAAAAAATAGAAGTTCCTACTTACCGATAACTCCCTGCTTCTTCCTCCAGTCCGACCTCCCGGATGACGATTCAGTCCAAGCGACCGCTGCAGCCAATCACAGGCCAATCACAGGCTGCAGCCAATCACAGGCCAATCACAGGCTGCAGCAGTCACATGGACTGCCGCGTCATCCAGGGAGGTCGGGCTGGATGTCAAGAGAGGGACGCGTCACCGTTGCCTTGGATGACGCGGCAGTCCATGTGACCGCTGCAGCCTGTGATTGACCAGTGATTGGCTGCAGCGGTCACATGGGCAGAAACATCATCCAGGGATGTCGGGCCGGATGTCGAGAGGGACGCGTCACCAAGGCAACGGCCGGGAGACCGGACTGGAGGAAGCAGGAAGTTCTCGGTAAGTATGAACGTCTTTTATTTATTTATCTTACAGGTTGCTCTATATTCTGATCGGAATTCACTGTCCAGGGTGCTGAAAGAGTTACTGCCGATCAGTTAACCCTTTCAGCACCCTGGACAGTGACTATTTACTGGCGTCGCCTAGCAACGCTGCCGTAATGACGGGTGCACACACGTAGTCACCCGTCATTACGGGAGCTCCATAGACTTCTATGGGCTGTCCGTGCCGTTATTACGGCCTGAAATAGGACATGTTCTATCTTTTTCAACGACACGGGCACCTTCCAGTAAGAAAACGGGAAGGTACCCGTGGCCAATAGAAGTCTATGAGCCCATTATTACGGGTCATAATTACGACCCGTAATAACGGGAGTTTTTACGGTCGTGTGCATATATGCAAATGAGCTTTGAAATGGACAACTGGGCGTTTTTTTTCGTTATGTCCAACTGGGCGTGTATTGTGTTTTTAACTGGGCGTGTTTATGTGTATGACGCTGACCAATCAGTGACCAGTCAGCGTCATACACTCCTCAACATCTGCACGCTCCTCTCCTGAAATATTCTGTGCTGCCGTGAACTCTGCTCTTACCATTACGTAGCTCTCAGTCTGTTACCTCTCCTCCACTCCTGTCCTCAATAACACCTTCACATGATTGGCAAGTCACCACCCCGCACAAGATCCGCACACTCATCTCCTGAAATACTCTGTGCTGCTGTGAACTCTGCTCTTACCATTACATAGCTCTCAGTCTGTTACCTCTCCTCCACTCCTGTCCTCAATAACACCTTCACATGATTGGCAAGTCACCACCCCGCACAAGATCCGCACGCTCGTCTCCTGAAATACTCTGTGCTGCCTTAAACTCTGTGGACAGGTCAGGATCCTGTTTCTTTTAAATGCTGCTGGGGAACCCGCTCAATCCACTATATAAGGCTGTGCCTCCATCCTCTTCTGCTCCAGTCACTTATTCCCAAGCACTGTAAACTTTCAGATTGGTTGCGCTGTGAATATTCGGAGAACGTGATTAGTTTATGTGCAGGGTAATGAACATACAGACACTGATTGGTCAGCGTCATACACATAAACACGCCCAGTTAAAAACACCATGTGTGTCTCTACGGTAACCGATTACAAACAAACCCTGTGAATGGCTGCAGAGGCCGCTGCAGCCTGTGATTGCCTGCAGAGGCCGCGGCAGCCTGTGATTGGCTGCAGAGGCGGTCACGTGACGTGCGTGACCGCCACTACAGCCTGTGATTGGCTGCAGCGGAGACATGGATGAAACGTCATCGCTGGAGGCCGGACAGGAGGAATGTAAGTATGAACGTATTTTTTTTTTTTTTTATTACATTAAAATTTTATTTTCCGCACGCCGAGCATGGTACTGTCAAAGTTGCTGAAAGAGTTAGTGCAGCCCATTAACTCTTTCAGCATCCTGGACAGTACCATGCTCGGCGCACGGAAATTACAGGTTCGGTCAGAACTAGTTCGGTTCGAATCGAACTTTTTCGTGAAATTCGGCGAACCAGCCGAACCGAACTTTTCATAAATTCGCTCATCTCTAGAGAGGACTAATCAGTCTCTAGAACAATATTTAAGGTGTTTTATCTCTGACTGTCAATATGATTGGGTCTCCTTCATGTCCCTCGCCGAATTTTCCCTTAATAACCGGGTCAGTAACTCGTCAGGGGTCTCCCCCTTTTTCTGTAATTTTGGGTTTAATCCACGGTTCTCCTCCGTTTCACCTGGTGGTTCCAACAATATCGAGGTAGATGTCGTTCATTGGGAACTGTGCACAGTCTGGGCCCAGGTTCAGAAGAACCTAGAGGCGTCCCAGAGCATACAAAAGACTCAGGCAGATAGAAGACGTTCTGCTAACCCCTTGTTTGTGGTCGGGGATCTGGTGTGGCTGCCTTCAAAACATTTGCGCCTTAAAGTCCCGTCCAAAAAATTTGCTCCCCGGTATATAGGGCCGTACAAGGTCATTGAAGTTCTTAACCCTGTCTCCTTCCAACTGGAGTTACCCCCGTCTTTTCGAATACACAACGTGTTTCATGCCTCCCTCCTGAAATGCTGCTCTCCGTCCTTGGCTACCTCGAGGAAAACTCCGGTCCCTGTTCTCACCCCTGAAGGGGTAGAATTAGAGGTGGCCAAGATTGTGGATAGCAGGATGGTCCAAGGCTCCCTCCAGTACCTGGTCCATTGGAGAGGATACGGGCCTGAGGAGAGGACTTGGGTTTCCGCACGGGATGTTCACGCTGGGGTATTGCTCAGGAGGTTCCATCTTCGTTTCCCCAATAAGCCAGATCCACCTAGAAAGGGTCCAGTGGCCCCTCATAAAAGGTAGGGTGCTGTAAAGGATCTGCCAGACACAGCTTCTGTGGTGACGCCCGTGTTTAATCAGTCTGCACCTGCATCTAAGTCTGATAGAGTGACACGATCTGCTACCACTCAGGCTGGGAGGCTGAGGAGTGGGAGAGCCTATCACAGCCTGGCCAGACGGAGCTAGCTCCCGGCCTCTGTCTATTTATACCTTCATTTCCTGCTCCTCCTTTGCCTGTGATTCGGTCTGGGTTCCTGGCTCTGCTGCTCCTGCTAGTACTATTTACCTCTGCTTCAAATTTACCCTGGCTCTACTCTCCTGCTCTGCGTTTGGTACCTCGTACACTCCTGGTTTGACTCGGCTCATTCACTACTCTTGTTGCTCACGGTGTTGCCGTGGCAACTGCCCCATTTCCCTTAGCTTCTGTGTACCCTTGTCTGTTTCTCTGTCATGCACATATTGAGCGTAGGGACCGTCGCCCAGTTGTACGCCGTCGCCTAGGACGGGCCGTGCAAGTAGGCAGGGACTGAGTGGCGGGTAGATTAGTGCTCACCTGTCTGTCTCCCTACCCTGACATTACACCCAGAGTAGGAAGGCCAAACCATGAGACCAAGCCCAGGTGCCATGCAAAGAGGTCTTGTATGAGAAGGAAAAAAAAGGTCTGATTTTGTTATTCTCCAAGCAAGAGCTCTAATCTATGGGCTGTGTTTGCTACTGTGAGCAAATTGATGAACCAAAAATATTAAAATACTCAATGCAAGCTGCTAGAGATGAACACCTAGGTTAAATGCCTGTAGGTTAGCTATAGATAAAGTAATTCTGTCTTGTCTGTGTGTAGCACTAGGAGTCAGCGGCTGCAGAACGCTAAGTCTCCCCTTTCTGATAGATTAATTTTTATTTAACAGCTATGCATTGTATTAAAATAGGAATTCACTTACGTGGCCTCTATCATATAGCATAAACCTGTCACTGTATATTTTTGGTTTAAAGACCTGCCTTTCACCTTTGGATGATATTTACAATTAATTCAATGAGTCCAGTGAGACTACAGCACGAACCATGAACTTTGTTGGCCATTTCCCCATTATCTTTATTTATCCTTATTCATGGTGTCCAATTGATAGAAAAACACCTGTTTCGGTTACAGCCTTAAAGCGTAACTAAACGTTCGATCAACTTTTTTTTTTCTAGCAGCATGTGTAATATAAATATATTTTGTATTATACTTTATTAATGAATTTGGGCTCCTTTTTGTGGTATATGTGTTTTAAATGGACACTTTTCTACCACATTTTATTTCTTGTATTTCTCCTGTTGCTAGCAGAAATCCGTACACCGTATGAATGTATCAGTGTACGGATTCTGCTGCCTATGAGTACGGTTGGGTGGTGGCCCTATCCTGACATCAGATATGCACGCCCCCATCGTGACGTCAGGAAGGTCTCTCTGCCTCTATACACTACCTGCAGCAGCAGAGCGCATGGAAGACACTGATGAGCTCTGCTGCGGTACGGACTATAGTGTGTGTGAGAGGTGCTTCAGTAGAAGAAGCGCAGGTCTGGCGCCCCCTGCCTGTCCCCTCTTCCCCCTGTCTACTGTACTGTAACCGGCAGGGAGGAGAATGACAGCTCTGTTACTGTGCGGTGTATGGTATGTGTGAGAGGCGCTTCTGTAGCAGAAGTGCCTCTCACACACACTCTAGTCCAGACAGTAGCAGAGCGGTCATTCCCCTCCCTGTGCTCTGCTACTGCCGGTTATAGTACAGTGGACAGGGGGAAGAGGGGACAGGTAGGGGGCGCCAGACCTGCGCCCAGTGGTGTAGCTATAGGGAGTGGCAGCGGTCGCACTTGCGACCGGGCCCCTAAGCCACACTAACGCTGACTGGGCTGTACTAAGGAGGAGGAGGAGCCAGGATAATCACACTGTCCGCTGTGTCAGGCTGCAGTGATGGACTTGCATGCACTGCTGTTTTACTTCCTCGCCATTAGGATGAATTTTCTGTGCGCACTGGTCTCTGTGCCGGGGTGATTCTTCCCCTTCCCTCCGGCAAAGAGTCTCAGGACACTGTAATCTGAGCTGCTAATTAGCATCAGATAAGACTAGGACTGCACCATCCGTGCATCCCCCCCCCTCCCTCCCGCAAGCACCCTGCAGTCCCGTCTTATCTTCCCTGCACTTGCCAGGGAAAGTGAAAAAGAAAAATTCTGATTCCTTTCTTCTGGAGTGTGCAGAGATATTTACATCTCTATATATAATGTGTTGTGCTGTGAATAGCTCAGTGCACACTCACAGTATTGTAGTTATCACCTCAGAGCTCACTGCCCATGAAAGATACAGACAAATCGTAACATCACCCACAGTAAAACACGCCCCTAGACACGCCCTAGCAACTGCCAGAATCAGGAAGTGTGAGAAAATAGATGTGGACGGTTTCACAAGAAAAAGAGCTGCAAAAAAGGTACTTTGAAGTGAAAAAGTGGTGAAGTGAAGTGAAGTGGTGTCCTAGCAGTCGGGCCATATCTAGCCAAGTGGAAAGTGTAAAACGCTTTAAAAAGCTAGCGTTATTAGTGAAACAGAGTGGTGAATAGAACATCCATAACAGTCCATGCTCATGGCATTGCCTCTTTCACACACCCTGGACAGTGACAAGGAGCTCCTACTAGCCTATATTTTGGACCTGTAGGCATACAATGCGCTGCCTTGTGGTGCCTCCATGAGGTATTGTTTTCTTCCCTAGAAGCAGAATAGTAAATTCAGTGGAGCTTGCCACCATTTTATTTTCTCACAGATTCTCACATAATCTGTGTGAAAGGAAACCTCTGCATGACTCTGTGTAAATCTCAGGCCCAAAGAAGTGCAGTATCGGCCCATATAAAAATTTTCATACAATTTTAAACGTGGTGCAAACCTAGCCATATTGGTGAGGATAATATTTTTCTAGTAATTTCATCCGTCTTAGGCGTAGAGGAATGTTTGTCCCCTTTGGCAGAATTGAGGAGTTGTAGAGACAGATTCGTCTCAAACTGGTCTAGGCTGTTTCTGAGCAGGAAAACAAACAGGACATTTACCTCAAACAATAAAAAAAATTCCTTAATAGAAATTCATATTCAAGTACAAGTGTACTCCAAAAATGCAGTCTCTATAGTAATGCCTAATAGGTTTAAATGCTTACTAAAAATACATTTTCACACCACACAAAACACAAACACAACTTTATACAGTAGGTCAAGTCTGAATGATCTGAATCAGAACCTCCAACATTCTGACATCCTATCGCTGACTAAGATCATGCCAAGCGGACATATTTAATAGTAATGCTGACTGGTGTATTACCGGTGCAAGGAGTTACAGTTGTAGCAGAGTTTGTCCTGTTTTATATGTGCCCCATGAAATCTGGTACAATAACTCATTGTGATATGTTTACCTTTAGTCTTATGAAAACCCCAAGTAACACGAAGGTGCTGGAATGACAAACTCAGCTCTGCTAAATCTGCATGTATTACATTCTTTAACCTATTAAGATGTGTTGTATAAGGTAACTCTTGTATGCTGAGCCAAACTTTTTTTTTTTCTTTAAACACAGAGGCTTTGTGTTTTGGCGAAAATGGATTAAACTCTAAAACTTACCATCTCATTTTCCTCATCCTGATTAAGTAAAGCATGATGATTTTTCATTAGAGTTTCCCCCATCAATCCCAGGCAAATGTTCCTACTTCAACCTCCAGAGTAGTGAAATCCACACACACCTTCCTGGACAGTCAGTGATACAGATAAGCTTCTACTGTAAAGGAACTGAAAGCGGGCTCCACCTTCAGGATCAGCCAGGTGATGTAACCCTTTACATACAGGTAAAACTTTGTATTCATGGCTAAAGTTGCCAAGTTAAAACTGAAAAGTTAATGTGACTTCAAACCAGCAAAGCTGTCAAATACAAAATAAAGTACATTATCGTTGCCTAACCCCCTTCTTTGCCAGTTTTTAAAAAAATATTTTGCCCTAAAATTGCGCTTACCTATAGTGATTATTTTTACAATAAGATGTATCAAAGTAATTATCACTGGGGCAAGTTTATGTGTCACAGCGATGGGGTATGGTCCCACGTAGTGGCGTCTGCAAACCACAGCCTTATGTGGGATGCAGGGTTTTTAAACACATTGTAAGGGTATGTGCACACACAGAATCAAAAACGTCTGAAAATACGGAGCTGTTTTCAACAGAAAACAGCTCCTGAATTTCAGACGTTTTTTAAGCCACTCGTGATTTTCGCAGGGTTTTTCGCATCGTTTTGTACGGCCGTTTATGGAGCTGTTTTTCTATAGAGTCTATGAAAAACGGTTCCAAAAATGGCTGAAGAAGTGACATGCACTTCTTTTTTGCGGCCGTTTTTTTACACGGCCGTTTTTCAAAACAGCCGCGTAAAAAAACAAATAAATGAAAATAGATCCGGAGTAATAAAATATAACTTTTACTGAGCTTGTTTAAAATGGATAACAAACATGTATCAATAAGTAAGGATATCATATGCCAATACTGCATGCCAATTCTTATTCAGTGATTTACATCAAAATCAAAAAATTCCTGAAGACAGCAAAAAAATCAGTCCGCCTTGATAAGGTTTCCTAATATTATGATGTATTATAATTACTTTCATCAGGAGGTTTATCCAATATCTTTTCCTCTTGCAAGGACCACATATACAGGTAAAGTAAAAATACCTGGGGCGATTGCCCTCCTACCCCTTATTTTCAGTTGGTAGTCCTTTTGGTCAATGTGTCTGAGGATAGTTATATGGCTTCTCCTGAGATGATAGATGATAGATATTTCTCCCAACGCGTTTCCTTGCTGACCAGGCAGTTCCTCAGGGGAGATGGGTCAAAACAGCAGCTGCATCCAAATTTGAGGTTTAGCTGCCCAAAGATCAGTATTGCTGTCGATTAGTGTGAAGAAAAAAGCTCATAGGTTTGAGCATGCTTGCAGTGGCAAGGGGTATCCTGTTTAAAACATTCTTGCAGTGGCAAGAAGTTTAGTCCTTACAAGTTGGAGGTAAACAAAAAGACGCCTGTTCCAGGAACCTATGAGCTTTTTTCTTCACACTAATCGACAGCAATACTGATCTTTGGGCAGCTAAACCTCAAATTTGGATGCAGCTGCTGTTTTGACCCATCTCCCCTGAGGAACTGCCTGGTCAGCAAGGAAACGCGTTGGGAGAAATATCTATCATCTATCATCTCAGGAGAAGCCATATAACTATCCTCGGACACATTGACCAAAAGGACTACCAACTGAAAATAAGGGGTAGGAGGGCAATCGCCCCAGGTCTTTTACTTTACCTGTATATGTGGTCTTTGCAAGAGGAAAAGATATTGGATAAACCTCCTGATGAAAGTAATTATAATACATCATAATATTAGGAAACCTTATCAAGGCGGACTGACTTTTTTGCTGTCTTCAGGAATTTTTTTATTTTGATATAAATCACTGAATAAGAATTGGCATGCAGTATTGGCATATGATATCCTTACTTATTGATACATGTTTGTTATCCATTTTAAACAAGCTCAGTAAAAGTTATATTTTATTACTCAGGATCTATTTTCATTTCTTTCAATATTACGGAGAACGAATTTATCTCTATCCAGGTGGGGGATATACAACACCACGAATATATCGCGTAAAAAAACAGCCTGTCGGATTTTTAAACCTTTTTTCGGCCGTTTACGTCCAAAAATAAGCCGTGTGAACATACCCTTAATTGTCTGCACGATTTTGCAGGTAAACCGCAGTTTTACTCGCAAAATAATGCGGACATTAACCCCTTGGGAGACACAGCCAATTTTGGACTTGTGGACACAGCCCATTCTTACGTGTCAATTTATGTGATAATAACTTTGGAATGGTTTTACTTATCCAAGCAATTCTGAGGTTTTCTCATGACACATTGTACTTTATGTTAGTGGAAAAATTTGGTCCATTAAATTCAGCGTTTATCTGTGAAAAACACCAACATTTGGAGAAAATGTGGAAAAATTTGCATTTTTCCAAATTTAAATGTATATGCTTGTAAAACAGACAGTTATTCCACACAAAATAGTAGTTAGTTAGCATTTCCCATATGTCTACCTTATATTGGCATCGTTTTTTTTAACGTCCTTTTATTTTTCTAGGACGTTACAAGGCTTACAACTTTAGCAGCAATTTCTCACATTTTCAAAAAGATTTCCAAAACCTAATTTTCAGGGACCAGTTCAGCTCAGAAGTGGCTTTGAGAGGCCCATACATTAGAAACCCCCATAAATCACCCCATTTTAAAACTGTACCCCTCAAAGTATACAAAACAGCACTTAGAAAGTTTCTTAACCCTTTAGGCATTTCACAGGATTTAAAGTAAAATGGAGATAAAATTTACAAATGTAATTTTTTTTGCAGAAATTCAATTTTAATCCATTTTTTTATCTGTTACACAGAAGGTTTAACCAGGGAAACACAACTCAATATTTGATGCCAAGATTCTGCAGTTTTCAGCAACATCCCACATGTGGCCCTAGTGTGCTACTGGACTGAAACACAGGCCTCAGAAGCAAAAGAGCACCTAGTGGATTTTGGGGCCTCCTTTTAAGTAGAATATACAGTGAAGGAAATAAGTATTTGATCCCTTGCTGATTTTGTAAGTTTGCCTACTGTCAAAGACATGAACAGTCTAGAATTTTTAGGCTAGGTTAATTTTACCAGTGAGAGATAGAGTATATATAAAAAAAAAAAAAAACAGAAAATCACATTGGCAAAATTATATATATTTATTTCCATTGTGCACAGAGAAATAAGTATTTGATCCCTTTGGCAAACAAGACTTAATACTTGGTGGCAAAACCCTTGTTGGCAAGCACAGCAGTCAGACGTTTTTTGTAGTTGATGATGAGGTTTGCACACATGTTAGATGGAATTTTGGCCCACTCCTCTTTGCAGATCATCTGTAAATCATTAAGATTTCGAGGCTGTCGCTTGGCAACTCGGATCTTCAGCTCCCTCCATAAGTTTTCGATGGGATTAAGGTCTGGAGACTGACTAGGCCACTCCATGACCTTAATGTGCTACTTTTTGAGCCACTCCTTTGTTGCCTTGGCTGTATGTTTCGGGTCATTGCCGTGCTGGAAGACCCAGCCACGAGCCATTTTTAATGTCCTGGTGGAGGGAAGGAGGTTGTCACTCAGGATTTGACGGTACATGACTCCATCCGTTCTCCCATTGATGCGGTGACGTAGTCCTGTGCCCTTAGCAGAGAAACATCCCCAAAACATAATGTTTCCACCTCCATGCTTGACAGTGGGGACGGTGTTCTTTGGGTCATAGGCAGCATTTCTCTTCCTCCAAACACGGCGAGTTGAGTTAATGCCAAAGAGCTAAATTTTAGTCTCATCTGACCACAGCACCTTCTCCCAATCACTCTCAGAATCATCCAGATGTTTATTTGCAAACTTCAGACGGGCCTGTACATGTGCCTTCTTGAGCAGGGAGACCTTGCGGGCACTGCAGGATTTTAATCCATTACGGCGTAATGTTTTACCAATGGTTTTCTTGGTGACTGTGGTCCCAGCTGCCTTGAGATCATTATCAAGTTCCCCCCGTGTAGTTTTCGGCTGAGCTCTCACCTTCCTCAGGATCAAGGATACCCCACGAGGTGAGATTTTGCATGGAGCCCCAGATCGATGTCGATTGACAGTCCTTTTGTATGTCTTCCATTTTCTTACTATTGCACCAACAGTTGTCTCCTTCTCACCCAGCGTCTTACTTATGGTTTTGTAGCCCATTCCAGCCTTGTGCAGGTCTATGATCTTGTCCCTGACATCCTTAGAAAGCTCTTTGGTCTTGCCCATGTTGTAGAGGTTAGAGTCAGACTGATTAATTGAGTCTGTGGACAGGAGTCTTTTATACAGGTGACCATTTAAGACAGCTGTCTTTAATGCAGGCACCAAGTTGATTTGGAGCGTGTAACTGGTCTAGAGGAGGCTGAACTCTTAATGGTTGGTAGGGGATCAAATACTTATTTCTCTGTGCACAATGCAAATAAATATATATAATTTTGACAATGTGATTTTCTGTTTTTTTTAAATATAATCTATCTCTCACTGGTAAAATTAACCTAGCCTAAAAATTCTAGACTGTTCATGTCTTTGACAGTGGTCAAACTTACAAAATAAGCAAGGGATCAAATACTTATTTCCTTCACTGTATCTAAGGTCTTGTGGTTCTAAAACACAGGAAACCCCCCCCCCCATAGAAAAAACCCCAATATATATATATATATATATATATATATATATAGGTATAGTGAGCAATTTGACCCCAAAGGTTTTTTTGGTAAATGTATTGGAATTATGCCGTGAAAATCCAAATCTACAGTTTTTTCTCATAAAATCAAGTTTTATTTCTTTTTTTTTTTATTTTCTTAAGGAATAAAGGAGAAAAAGTGCCCCAACATTTGTAAAGAAATTTCTCCCGAGTACGGCAATACCCCATATGTGGTCATAAACTGCTGTTTGGACACATGGCAGGGCTCAGAAGGGAAGGGGCGCCATTTGGCTTTTGAAGCACAAATTTTGCTGTAATGTGTTTTGGGTGCCATGTTGCATTTGCAAAGCCCCCGAGGTACCAAAACAGGGAAAACCCCCGAAAAGTTACTCCATTTGGGAAATTACACCACTTAAGGAATTCATCTAGGGGTATAGTGAGCATTTTGACCCCACAGTTTTTTTGCTGAATTCATTTGAATTAGGCAGTCAAAATGAGAAAATATTAAAAAAATTCCATTAAAAGGCAGAATTTTTTTATTTCCACAAGGGAAAAAAGGAGAAAAAGTACCCTAACATTTGTAAAGCAATTTCTCCAGAGTACGGAAATACCCTGAACAATAACCCAGCAGTCGTAAACTGCTGTTTGGACACGCGGCAGGGCTCAGAAGTGAAGGAGCACAACTTGGCTTTAGGAGCTCACATTTTTCTGGAATAATTTTTGGGTGCAATGTCGCATTTGAAAAGCCCCGTGCACGCTCTTAAATGGCCAGTGCGTGCACCTGAAAATGGTACATAATTAGCCCATGAGCACCCTGGACTATAAGAGGGGCCTAGCCACTTCCTGCCTTGCCTGAGCCTTGTTGTCGTTCCCTAGTCTGTCTAAGCAAATGGTCTCCTAGTGGTCTCCAGTGTTTCCCGTTCCGGCTACCTGTAACATGTATCCCGTGCTATCCTGGTCAAGTACCAGTGTTGAGCTGAAGTCGTGCTGTGCTGTATACCACGCCTGTTCTGCTACACCACACCTGGCGCCTGCCCGCTGCCTAGTCCCAGCCGAGCCTGTTTTGCTACTGTCTGAGCTACCACAGGTACACTATATGAACTATAGACTGTGACCTGTGACCTGTTGGCCAGCTGCCATACTGTCAAGGTGGTATGGCCCAGTGGGTCCACGTACCCAACGTGACACCCCTAAAGGTCCAAAAAAGTGGAAACCCCCCAAAAGTAACTCAATTTGGGGAACTACACCCCTCAAGGAATCTATCTAGGGTATAGTGAGCATTTAGATCCCACAAGTTTATGCAGAATTTATTGTAATTAGGCCGTAAAAATGAAAACCAATTTTTAACACTTTATTGGAGAATTGTTTAATTTTTACAAGGAATAAAGGAGAAAAAGCACCCCAACATTTAAAAAAAAACAAAAAACTCCAGAGTACGGCAAAACCCCATATGTGATCATAAACTGCTGTTTGGACACACGGCAGGGCTCAGAATGAGAGGAGCAATATTTGGCATGTAGATATTCTGGTTTGGTTTTTGGGTGCCGTTGTAACGGCAGGGGGTAGGGAGACGGACAAGTGAGCCCTAATCTACCCGCCACTCTGTCCCTGCCTACTTGCAACGACCCGCCCTAGGCGACGGGGTACAACTGGGCGGCGGTCCCTGCGCTCAGTAAGTGCACGACAAACACGACAAACATACAAAGAACACGAGCAAGGAAAAGGGGCCGTTGCCCACGGCAACACCGTGAGCAACCAGAGTGGTGAACGAGCCGAGTCAAGCCAGGAGTGTGCGAGGTACAAAACGAAAAGCAGAAGAGTAGTCGGTAAGCCAGGGTCGGTATGGAGCAGGATCAAAAATAGCAGGAGCTGTAGCTGGGCCAGGAACCACAAGGAAGGAAACAAAAGCAATAACAAGCACCGAGGGACAGGAAGTGCAGGCTTAAATAGACCGAGGGCGGGAGCTAGCTGAGTCTGGCCAGGTTACGATAGGCTCTCCCACTCCTAAGCCTGCCAGCCTGAATGGTGGAAGCAGGAGTCAGTCTCAGGGATGTATTCTCAGGTGCTGACTGATTAGTTCTGGGAGTTAACCCCGCAGTGCCTGGCAGATCCTTTACAGCCGTGTTGCATTTGCAGAGTACCTGAGGTACCAGTACAGTAGAAACCCCTAAGAAATTACTAAATTTTAGAAAATATACCCCTCAGGGCATTTATCTAGGGGTATAGCAGAAAAAGAAATGGTGACAGCACACTGCGAACACTAATGCCACCTAAGCCACTAAATATAAATAAATATGCATTACTGCTAAATCTACTTACAAATAGGGAGGTTCTTAGTGCACATTTTGATCAAAAAGTGTTTGCCCAACTGCCACGACAAGGCGACTGTAAGGTGGGGACCTACTCTGCACATACACCCAGAACTGGGACTAAGCCTACATATATATCTGGGGATGGTAGGAACCAGCATTAAACTAATTAAAATCACCCAGGGCAGAATGGGAGAAGTGCAAGAATAAAAATGGAGACAGTCAGCAAATTCCAACAAAATGATGCAAAACGTGTATGCAGGTGCATGAACACCTGCGACTGCAAATATATATATATATATATATATATATATATATATATATATATATAGTGAGTATTTTGACCCCACAGATGCTTCATAGATTTTATTAGAATTAGGCAGTGAAAATGAAAAATTAAATTTTTTCCAAAATTATGTAATTTTAGCTCCCAATGTTTGCTTTTTACAAGGGGTAACAGGAGAAAACACACCACAAAATTTGTTACTTAAAGGAGTTATCCGGGGACCAAAAATTGCATTGCAATAATATATTTATGTGAAACTAAGTAACTTACTAATATACTTTAATTAACAATTCTGTGCTAAATGAAGCAGTTCAAACCTCATGAATTATTCAGGAATTGCTGGAGCTTTTCTAAAAGTGATGATGCTCCGGCACGGCCCCACGTGACTGAGCTCTTACTTCATGTGCTGTTCGTGAACATGACCGCAAGAGGCTGTCACACTTCCTATTGCTTGAGTCCTGAGCAGAGCATCAGCTAGCGCTTTGCTCGGGACTCCAGCACTGCTTCCGACATCCATATTTGATCAATTTAGGGGTTTCCTATCGCTGGAGTCCCCGAGCAGAGATTCAGCTGATGCTCTGCCTGGGGACTCCACAACTTCTGCCCACGTCACTGTCACTGTCCATACAGTGACGTCGGCAACAGTACTGTAGTCCCGAAGCAGAGCATCAGCTGAGGCTCTGCTCAGGGACTCCAGCAATAGGCAGTGTGACAGCCCCTTGTGCTCATGTTCACGAACAGCACATGAAGCAAGAGCTCAGTCACGTGGGGCCGTGTCGGGGCGTCATCACTTTTAGAAAAGCTCCAGCACTTCCTGAATAATTCATGAGTTTTGAACTGCACCATTTAGCACAGAATTTTTGATTAAAGTATATTAGTAAGTTACTTAGTTTCACATAAATATATTATTGCAATGCAATTTTTGGTCCCCGGATAAGCCCTTTAATATCTCCCGAGTACGACAATACCTTATATGTGGTCGTAAACTGCTGTTTGGGCACATTGCAGGGTTCAGAAAGAAAAGAGTGCCATTTGGCTTTTGGAGCACAGATTTTGCTGGATTGCTGTTCGAGCGCCATGCCACATTTGTAAAGCCTATGAATTATCAAAGTCCAGCGGAAATCCCTTAGAAGTGGCCTCCATTTTGGAAACTACACCCCTCAAGGCATTTATAATTTTCCTGGAGATATGACAGGGCTCAGAAGTGAAAGAGAACCGTGTACATTGAGGCCTATTTTGGTGAGTTTCACAGTATTGGCCTTAAATTGCAGAACTGATACACCAAATAGTAAAACGAACGCCCCAAATGTGACCCCCTTTTGTAAACTGCACCCCTCAAGGCATTTTTTAAGGGGTGTAGCGAGCATATTGACAGCACAGCGGATGGTGCAAAGCGAAGATTAAAATTTTTCCACAGATATGTAATTTCATTGCCCAATATGTGGTACTCCGCTTGTGCCACTATAAAAGAAAAACGCTCTCTAATTATTATGCCGTGTTTCCTGGCTTAAGATACATCCTACATGTGGCCGTAATCTTATGGCTGAACATATGACAGGTTTCAGGACTGAAAATGCACCATGCGCAATTGATGTCATTTTGGCGATTAACACAGCATTGGCCGAAAATTGCAGGGCTCTGAGGTCAAATAGTTTAACAAACCGAAAAAAGTGGTTTGCACCCCTCAAGGAATTTATCAAGAATGTTTTTTAGCATATTTGTTCCACAGGTGTTTTTTACCAGGAAATAATGCACAGTGGATGGTGCAAAGTGAAAACTGCAATTTTCCGCTGATATGCAAATTTAGTACACAATATATTGTGCCCAGTTTGCGCCACTGAAGACAACTATCTTATAAACTGTTAAGCCTGTTCTCCTGGGTACAGCACTGCCATACATGTGGAAGTAAACTGCTGTTTGGGCACACTGTAGGGTTCAGGAGGGAGCGCCAGTTGGCATTTGGAGCACGGATTTTGCTTGGTAGTAGTACTGTTTGGGATTTTATTGGTATTTCTGTTTATAATGTGGGGGCATATGTAGGCTGGGCAAAGTACATCAGTGCATAATAAAGTGGTATTAGAATGGGGTACATAAATAATGATCCATAGATGTGTGGTCAGTGTCGCACTGATAAATGGTGCCCAATCTTATCCTCCTTTTGGAACATACTGTCACGAAGGGTCTGTGGACCCACTGGGCCGTACCGCCTTGGTGGTATGGCAGCTGGCCAACAGGGCGCAGGTCAATGTCTATAGTTCGTATCGGGTAACTTTGGCAGCTCGGACAATAGTAAGGCAGACTCGGCTGGAACTAGGCAGCAGGCAGATGTCAGGCGTGGTGAAGCAGGACAGGCGTGGTATACAGCATGGCACAACTTTGGCTCAGCACAGTACTCAACCAGGATAGTACGGAATGCAGGGAACAGGAACACACTAGGAGGACATCACATAGACAAACTTAGGAAACAACAACAATGCTCAGGCATCAAAGCAGGGGGCTGTACCCCTCTTATAGTCCAGGGTACTCACGGCCTGATGTTTATCAACGTATGGTGCGTGCGCTGCCCCTTTAAGAGCGGGCACGAGCGTGCGCACGCACCGTACGGGATTTGGCTGAGGTGAGTGGAAGCGAGCGCTGGCATCTCCTGAGGAGGAGGCTGGGGCCAGCGCTTGACAACTCGTGGCTGCGGCTGTCAGGGGGGGATTGGAGCTGACAGCCCGCAGCCACGGACTTGACACATACTCTGCACCATCTGTGTCGCCATTTCTCAGAGCCATAACTTTTTTTAATTTTTTCATCGACGGAGCTGTGTGGGGGCTTATTTTATGCGGGACAATCTGTTGTTTTCATTGGTATCATTTTGGGGTACATGCGATTTTTTTAAGCACTTTTTATTCAATTCTTTTGGAAGCAAGGTGACCAAAATACAGTAATTCTTGTATTCTTTTTTATTTTATTTTTTACTGCGTTCACAAGCGCTATAAATGACATTTATTTTTACTTTATTCTACGGGTCGATATGATTACGGTGATACTATATGTATATTGTTTTTGTGTTTTACAGCGTTAGCACAATAAAATCACTTTTTAAAAAAAAAAAACTTTTTTCGTTTTGAGCTGATAAGGCTGTGTAAGGGCTTGTTTTTTTGCGGGACAGTCTATAGGCTCTATTAGGGTAAATACGACTTTTTGATCACTTTCTATTCTATTTTTTGGGAGGTGAGGTGACCAAAAAACAGTGATTCTGGCATTGTTTTTTTATTATTTTTTCACAGCGTTTACAGTGCGGAAAAAATATAATTATAGTTCGGGTGGTTACGGACATGGCAATACCAAATATGTGTACTTTTTTTTAAATGTTTTCATTTTTTTCTTATAATAAAAGACCATAAACTTTAGTTTTTTATTTACTATGGTCTTTTATTATAAAAGATCTTAAACTTTAGTTTTTTATTATTCTACCTTATTTTTATGAACTTTTTAAAAAAAATTTTGTCCCACTAGGGGACATGAAACCCTAATCCAGGGATCTCAATCACGCGGCCCCTGGGGCTGTCGTCTGTGGCCCGCGGGACAAAGAGCCGCTAGTACAGGCTCTGCTCCGGGACTCTGGAATTTCCTGACATCGCTGGCCACATATGGACAGCGATGTCTGGGGCTTCCCTAGAGCCGGAGTCTCGGGCAGAGCGCTAGTATCGGCTCTGCTCTGTGACTCTGTGGAATTCCCTGACATCGCTGTCCATATATGGACAGTGTTGTCAGGGTCTTTCCCAGAGCTGGAGTCCCGGGCAGAGCGCTAGTATAGGCTCTGCTCCGTGACTCTGGGGAAGCCTCTGACATCGCTGTCCATACATGGACAGTGATGTCAGGGGCTTCCCCAGAGTAGGAGTCCCAGTGATGTCAGGAGCACAGCTGGAGTCCCAGGAAGAGCTTACTAGCGCTCTGCTAGGGACTCCTGCTCTGAGGTTGCCCCTGACATCCATGTCCATATATGGACAGTGATGTCAGGAGCAAAGCTGGAATCCCAGGCAGAGAGCTAGAAGCGTCTCTGCTCCGGGACTCCAGCTCTGGGCAAGCCCCTGACATCACTGTCCATATATGGACACTGATGTCAGTGGCTTCCCCAGAGTTCCCGGCGCAGAGCATATACTAGTGCTCTGCTCAAGGACACCGACTCTGGGGTTCTCCCTGATATCACATTCCAGTCCAGGAGGCTCCCCTGACACCACTGTGTATGGACAGTGACGTCAGGGGCTCCAACAGTAGAGGAATCCCTAGCCAAAGCATTGGCAACGCTCCTAGAGGGAGCCCCAATGGAGCTATCTACTTGGGGTGTGTGTGCCATTATCTGCAGAGGGCACTGTGGCAGCATCTGCAGAGGGCACTGTGGCAGCATCTACGAAGGGCACTGTGGCAGCATCTAAAGAGGGCACTGTGGCAGCATCTTCGGAGGGCACTGTGGCAGCATCTACGGAGGGCACTGTGGCAGCATCTATGGAGGGCACTGTGGCAGCATCTACGGAGGGCACTGTGGCAGCATCTACGGAGGGCACTGTGGCAGCATCTACGGAGGGCACTGTGGCAGCATCTATGGAGGGCACTGTGGCAGCATCTACGGAGGGCACTGTGGCAGCATCTACGGAGGGCACTGTGGCAGCATCTACGGAGGGCACTGTGGCAGCACCTACAGAGGGCACTGTGGCAGCATCTACAGAGGGCACTGTAGATGCTGGCTGGGGATTCCGCTCCTGGAGTAGCCTCTGACGTCACTGTCCATATATGGACAGTGATGACAAGGGCTTTTCCAAGATAGGAGAGCCTGCAATGCTCTGGCCAGGGACTTATTTTTAGTATGTGAATTATTGTATTTAATGATGATGTGTCTTTGATCTGCTGCACTAAGTTTCCTAGGTCGACCACTGCGTCTATGGTCCTAAATGTTGCCCCGTTTTTTGTGCTTCTTCTAAAGAGCTTGAATGGCACGTCTTAAAAGCCCAGTCTGCTTTTAAATCTTTGCTGTTTAGAAACCTTGCCAATTCAGTATAACTATCTTGTTTCTTGTGGCTCTGCTCAGTCTTGCCATGGTGGACCGACCTGTGACATGAAACTGTTTTCCACAACTTCACCTTTGTAGCAGGGTCTGGCTGTTCCTCTCCTAGGTTTAATCCTCATACACAGCCGTTTCTGTTACAGTTAATGACTGTTTTAGCCTACATATGAAAATTATCATCATTAACACCTGTTTGGTATAACTGGTTAATTATACTACAAAATCCATGACTTTGTGCAAGTGTATCTAAAAGAATTGACGCTGTTTTGAAGGCAAAGTATGGTCACACCAAATATTGATTTGATATAGATTTATTTTCTGTTCATTCACTTTGTATTTTGTTAATTGATAATAAAAACTATTAACATTTATATTTTTAAAAGCATTCTTACTTTGCAGCATTTTTGCACAACTGCCTAAAACTCTTGCACAATACTGTATATGTATGCATTTTATACATTTTCCCTTCGTTACTTGCACAATGTAGATGGAACATTTGCTTCGATTATTTGTTGATTATGCTAATTTCAGCAACATTACCTCTGTTTATTATATTCTATTATTACATGTTACATACCGTTTCTTAATGAAATTTTGAATTACAAAAATGTATTATTTATGCAGGTGGTCTGACGAAGATCTCCTGACCGAAAACCTGTACCTTGTACACTTTAGGTTGTCCTTTATCTCGAAATAAAATAAAAATTGCATAGATTTCTGGAGAATGCAGAGTTTTCTTACATATTCGATCTGGGTTGGAAAATCTACTTCTGCAGCACTAGCAGAAAACCTGAGTGCCGTGATTTACTTTATATTTAAGACTCCAAAAGAGTCTTGTCTGCATTATTGATGTGTCTCCCGGATGATCTATTATTTTTAAATGACATCTCTCACTTTTTAATGCAAAATTTTTCTCTATTGACTTTAATATTTTTATATTCAGTAATGTTGATGTTGGGAAGAGTGGAGGACAGTGCAACATGCGCAGTAAACCGCGACAAATCTCCCAGCTAATGCACAGATACTGTGCCAGAACAAACCTCAGTACATAAATACATCCCCAGAACCAAGCTCAGTACATAAATGTGTGGTACCCAGGAAAATTGCTGTTTATTTACTGTCATTGTACTGTTGCTTTAGTATGCAGGTTTTAATGTGCTTTATTCTGTAATCATGGTTGGTACTGAATTCACTTCCCTATATGACTCAGCAGAAACATAAATGGGCTGTTTCACCTTTAAGATGTATTCTCCAGAGAGAGGGGAGGGGTGTAGCTAGCTGGGACAGAGCAACGAATCTCACTGAGTGCAGCAGTGTGGAGCAGAGGAGTGCAGCAGTGTGGAGCAGAGGAGTGCAGCAGTGTGGAGCAGAGGAGTGCAGCAGTGTAGAGCAGAGGAGTGCAGCAGTGTAGAGCAGAGGAGTGCAGAAGTGAGGAGAAGTGTGCACTAGCGTGCATCAGAGGAGAGCAGACAAGTCAGTGTCTGAAGTTGTAATCAGTGAGATGCTGCAGCAGCCATGTGGAACTGAGAGGAATTCTGTGAGAGGATCAGCAACAGCCATGTGGAAGTGAAAGGAGTGCAGGTCAGTGTGTGTTGCATGTGGTACCGAAGCCAGACAAGGAGCTTGGACACTACTGAGAGGGCCTAGAGCAAAGCAAGAGCAAGGAGCTTGCACACAGCCTAGAATCCCTCAGGGACACCATTCCTCTGTGATAGTGCAACTGGATTGGGACAGTCAGCAGCACACCAGCACAGTATAGAGAAGAAAGAGGACCAAAGCTCAGAGCACACTTAGAGGAATTACAGACAGAGTCAGGGAGGTGAAGCAGGTACCACCATTTACAATACCCTGTGATATGTTTATACTACTTAAAGACATTGCCTCTGTAACAAAAGTAACCACCAAGCATATTGTGCCCAGTAAAACTACTGTGAAAGTTTATTGGACCCTGTCTCTTGGTGGAACATCCTTATTTCGGGGTACACCACATAACATCCCAGGGGACAGAGAACAATGAATCCCACAAGCACCACTTATTTCACTGGTTCTGTGGCCCGAGGAGCGGGAGAGAGAAAGTGCGCCACCGTGACCAAAGGGCGCAGATACCAACTTCAGCTCAGAGAGCCCCGCCCACCGCGACTCGGCGCCCACGTTACCACAAATGCAGCACCAGAACCAAGCTCAATACGTATATAAAACACCAGAACCAAGCTCAGTACAAATATACAACTCCAGAACCGAGCTCAATACATATATATTTTACCGAAACCAAGCTCAAAACTGTCATGATCCAGGGGTATGTGGACCCACTAGGCCGCTCCGCCGAAGTGGAGAGGCAGCTGACCAACTCATAGTCTATGCACAAAGTCTATGGTAGGAGTGTAGCACACGGGTACCTGGGATAGTCCGGATGGCGGCAAGGGCTCTGGCACAGATGGGGCTGGAGTTGGTGGGTTGCGCCAGACGTGGCTGATGGAATCCAGAAGGATAGGCGACAGCCAACATGGAGAATTCCAGCAGGCAAGGTATGGCTCAGGTACTACACAGGCTCAGAACAAGGCACAGCACGGAATACAGGATATACTAGGCAGGACAAGGGTACACTGGGAGCAGGAAAACACTAAGGGACCATTTGCAATACAGACATAGGAAAACTACAAGAACGCTCAGGCAGGGAATGGAAGTGTAGAGCCCTTCTAATAGTCCAGGGTGGGAAGGGGTTGATTAGGGAACTTTAAACATATGCACACGCTGGCCCTTTAAGGCCGGGACCGCTCACGCACCTTACCAGTGAGAACAGGACCAGCCAGCCATGAGTGCTTGCGTCTCCTAGGAGGGAGACGCTGGCAAGAAGACAATGGACTGTGGTTGTGGGCGTCACCAAGTAAGGAATGGTGGCGATCCGTGACCACGGCCGTGACAAATACATATATACAGCACCAAAGAGAAGCTCAGTACATATATACAACTCCAGAACCAAGCTCAGCATATAAGTTCAGCACCAAAAACAAGTTTAGTGTAGTGCCAACGGCCCCTGTATCCTGAATCCTGTATCCAGTATCTGT